>NC_137040.1:23497281-23522281 GCF_032717465.1 Coenobita brevimanus | reverse complement strand
CAATGTATACCTGGCAACTTTATTCGTGGTATACCCTTGGAGTGGTTCGTAAGACCTTTTGAGCCACGACTTGTCCTTGTAATGTCTTGTAATCAGTTTTCGCTTCTCTTTCCTTGCCCCTTCCTTCCTCTTTTAACTTTCCTTGGTCTTCTTTCTCCCTCCTTCCTGTCCTTCTCTCTTCCTTTTTTCCTCTTTTCCTCTCCCTCTGTTTCCTACCTTCTTCCTCCTCTTCGTCTCCTTCCTCTCCCCCTTCTTCCCCTCCCGAATTCTCCTTCCCTCTCCCATTATATATTACAGCGTGCCATATATTTTCTTTCATCCTCTCTCTCTCTCTCTCTCTCATCAAATTTTCTTCCATTCCATCTCTCTCTCTCTCTCTCTCTCTCTCTCTCTCATCAAATTTTCTTCCATTCCATCTCTCTCTCTCTCTCTCTCTCTCTCTCATCAAATTTTCTTCCATTCCATCTCTCTCTCTCTCTCTCTCTCTCGTCAAATTATCTTCCATTCCATCTCTCTCTCTCTCTCTCTCTCTTTCTGTCTCTGTCTGTCTGTCTCACTCTCTCTCCCATCAAATTTTCTTCCATTCCCTCTCTCTCTCTCTCTCTCTTTCTCTCTCACCACATTTTCTTCCATTCCGTCTTTATTATTCTTCCTTCTCCCTTCTCTTTCCCTCCTTTTCCTGCTTCCTTCTCTCCGTCACTCCTCTCTCTCTCTCTCCCATTCTCTCCCTCTCCCTCTATATATTGCCTTTGCTTCCTTCCCCCTCTCGCTTACTTCGCACATTTCTTGTTTATTGCTGTCATTCCCTCTTCCAATTCCATTCTCTCTCTCTCTCTCTCTCTCTCTCTCTGTCCTGTCTCTGTAGGTCTGTCCGTCTGTCTGTCTGTCTGTCTGTCTGTCTCTCTCTCTCTCTCATTATAAGATGCTATGGTAACATGAATGGCACATATAAAGAAAGTACATTAAAATTCTCTCTCTCTCTCTCTCTCATTATAATATGCTAAGCTTAAAAGGTGAATAGCATATATATAGTACAGTAAAATTCTCTCTCTCTCTCTCTCTCTCTTTTGCATGCATTAATCTGAGCCTGTTATTTTAGCTTCCCCTCCACCCTCTTTTTTACTGGCCATATCTATCTATCTATCTATCTGTCTATATATATGCATCCGCCTCTATCTATCTACCTACCTATCTATATCTATCTCTCTATATATCTATCATTTTACTCTATATGTCTGTCTCCATCTGTTTATCTATCTATCTATCTGTCTATCTATGGCTATCTACGGCCTATTTCTCTCCACCGATATTCTCTTTATCTCTGTTATTGTATCTACCAATTTATCTATTTTTGGCTATCTATCAACCTCTACTATCTATCAATATATAAAGCTGTCTATCTACGTGATTATCAATATATAAATCTATCTATATCTACCTAGCTATCCGCAAGGAGAAAGCTACATTTCTATCTATCAATCTATCAAGCTATCTAAATCTATCCAGCTTTATATCTATTTATCCTACCGTCTGATTCTTGTTCTCTATCTCCTTCATATAGTCTATCCTTATATCTATCTATCTATCTATCTACATCTATCGTGCTCAACAATTTCTATCTACACGTGTATCTGGTTTCAGGGACTATACCTTCTATCTATCTATCTGTCTGTTATAATCCATCTGCATTTATCTATTAATCAGGTCGACTGTTTCTTTCTCCAAATATAGATCCTCTCTCTCTCTCTCTCTCTCTCTCTCATAATTTTTCGTCTCATTCTGACTCAAATGTAATTCTTCATTCCACCCTTTCTCTCTCTCTCTCTCTCTCTCCCTCTCTCTCTCTCTCTCTTCCCTCCCTCCAGCTGACGCCACATATGTTTGAAAATGACATATTTTGTTTCCATTAAGTAGGCAGAGGGACAGCTGGGGGGGAGAAGGGGGAATGGAGGGCGGGTCTATATGAGGGTAGGCCTATATAAAGACGGGCCTATATAAAGATGAAGTAGGCCTATATAGACAGGGTAGGCCTATACAAAATATGAAGGTAAGCCTATAAAAAGATGAGCCTATATAAAGATGAAGGTAGGCCTATATAAAGATACGGGTAGGCCTATATAAAGATGAGGGTAGGCCCAAGGGGTAGGCCTATATAAAGATGAAGGTAAGCCTATATAAAGATGAAGGTAGGCCTATATAAAGATGAGCCTATATAAAGCTAAGGGTAAGCCTATATAAGACAGGGTAGGCCTATACAAAGGATGAAGGTAGGCGTATATAAAGAAAGTAGGCCTATATAAAGATGATGGTAGGCCTATATAAAGATGAAAGTAGGCCTATATTTAAAAAAAATGGACTGGACGTAACAAGAATAAAATAAGTCGTCGGATAAAAAGGGTTAAGGTATGGAAGGGGGGAAAAAAGAGGGTGGATATGAGGGGATTTGTGAGGGGAAAGGTTAGGGGGGTGAGGGGAGGTGGAGGGAAAATGGAGGGAAAAACATTTGGAGGAAAGGTGGAGGGAAAACGTTTGGAGGGAAAGTGGAGGGAAAACATTTGGAGGAAAGGTGGAAGGAAAATATCTGGAGGAAAGGTGGAAGGAAAATATTTGGAGGAAAGGTGGAAGGAAAATATTTGGAGGAAAGGTGGAAGGAAAATATTTGGAGGAAAGGTGGAAGGAAAATATTTGGAGGAAAGGTGGAAGGAAAAATAAGAAGTGAAGGAGGAAAGGAAAAAGAAAAGAGGAAGGAGGGAGGAAGGAAAAATATTGAGGAGAAGCAGAAGGAAACTTTGGAGGAGAGGTGAAGGGAAAAATGAACCAGGAAAAGTTGCAGGAAAGAATATGGAGGAAAGATGGAGGGAATAATTTATGAAGGAAAGATGGAGGTAAGCAATGGAGGAGGAGGGAAGGTTGGGGGGAAGGACGAGGGAAGATGGAGGGAAAGAAGAGGAAAGGTGGAGGGAAAGGAAGAGGAAAGGAGGAGGGGGAAAACGTGGAAACAAAAAGGGGAAAAATAATGGAGGAAAGGAGAGGCTGGGAAATGGGTAAGGAAAGGGAGGAACAGAAAAAGGAGAGGAAGAAAAAGGTGTAAGGAAGAAAGTAAGGAATGAGCATGGTGGAGGAAAGAGGGTAGGGAGGGGGAGAGATGGAGGGAAGAAGTAGGGAAAAGGTAGAGTAAAAAAAAAAAAAGGGGGAAAAAGGAGAAAAGCTTGACACCTATTCCTCCGTATACCTCTCTTTCTCGCACACCTGCCATTCTTACACATCTGCCTTTCTTACATACCTGCCTTTCTTACACACCTGCCTTTCCACCACACCTCTCTTTCCCACACACCTCTTTTTCACACACCTTTCTTTCTCACACACACACACTACTCTTTTTCACACAACTCTCCTTCTCAATCATCTCTCTATCTCACACCTCTTTCTCACACACCTTTCTTTCTCACACATCTCTCTCTCACACACCTCTTTCTCACACTTCTCTCTCTCACACACCTCTCTTTCCAACACACCTCTCTCTCTCTCACACACCTCTCTTTCTCACACACCTCTCTTTCTCACACACTTGTTTTCCTCACCTTCTCGCCCTATCATGCCCCCAACCTTCAAACTTACACACCAGTTTAATATTATCCGAAGTCGCTGAATAAAACAGTCTGGAGATATAGTAAAAACACGTCCTGGGTCTGAAGGGGCTACAGGTAAAGCAGACTGATTACAGGTGTTGTCGTTTTTCACCTGTGTACCTCCAGGAAGCAGTTCATTAGCGAGGCACGAAATTATAATGAAGTGCAGGTGCTAGGGGTCGCGTTTTGACTATTTCTCTACCAATAAATATAATGTTGGTTATTACAAGCGAGCGAGCAATGTTTACTCTCGGTTAAGTTGGGAAATGTGCGACCCGATCCGACCCGACCCGACCCGACCCGACTCTCACGCCAGTCACAAGGTAATAACTTTAAACCTGTGTGAAGTAGGGTTGGAATTCTCTCTGAGTGTGATATATTCATTCAGTAAATTTTATCAACTAAAAATTCACCCGTAGAGGTGTAGGAACCCATTGGAATCTCGCGTTTTCCAAGGGAGTGTGTGTGTGTGTGTGTGTGTGTGTGTGTGTGTGTGTGTGTGTGTGTGTGTGTGTGTGTGTGTGTGTGTGTGTGTGTGTGAATGCCTTTCGTTCCAGTATATTTTTCATTGTTCAGCTACCATCATCAAGAAATATTAGGGAAACTGATAACATGGCGCTCGCTCGCTCGTCACGCGCTCACAAAGCACTCTTTACTGGTTTCGTACAGTTCTAGTACATCCCCAAAGTAATTATGTATATGAAAATGTTACACACTACGTTACTGAAATCCTACGTACTCATATATCAAGGTACTGTACGAAAAAATTAAGGAGGGGGATGCGAAAAGAAGAAATAATAAGCAAAAATAAATAATAAACATACACAGCAAGACTCTTCCATATAATATACAAAAATCTAGAATAATAATTACAGAAAACGTCGTATAACAAACACTATGATATTACTGAGGTTAGAAAAAGGGTTACTAATGCAATGGAACTTATTAAAAAATCTTGAAGGGCAATTTGGAATGTAAAAAAATTATACAAAGTGAAAGATAGGGCAATTAATCAAGGCGGAGTCAAAATTTCGCATCACCATTAGATTATTTAGATTTAGTGATATTGGCAGCTTAATCTATGTACCTTCATGTGCTTCTCTTGCAATATGGATCGCAAAGATGATGATGATGATGATGATGATGATAACGGTGATGATGATAATGAAGACGACCATCATCATCATCATCATCATCATTAAAGGAAAGGGACGAAACACCACAGAAAAAAAGGTAATTAAAACAAATGGAATAAACAAAATCACATACACACACACACACACATATGTATTTACACAGACCTACTGCCCTTCTCTGTCTGTCTGTCTGTCTGTCTGTCTGTCTCTCTCTCTCTCTCATTCCTATGTAAACAGGGCTGGCTTTGTGTGTGTGTGTGTGTGTGTGTGTGTGTGTGTGTGTGTGTGTGTGTGTGTGTGTGTGTGTGTGTGTGTGTGTGTGTGTGTGATTAGCCCAACTGCACTCACTGCTTTGATTTTCACCGCCCTGCCTATCCTCTGGGGAAACGTGTGTTTGTGTGTTTGCGTGCTTTTGTGTGTATGAGTGTGTTTTATTCCTGTTTTGCTAGGGAGGTGTGTGTGTGTGTGTGTGTGTGTGTGTGTGTGTGTGTGTGTGTGTGTGTGTGTGTGTGTGTGTGTGTAAGGAATATCTGAGTATGTTTGCTTGTATCTGTTTTTTTTTTTCTCTTCCAGGAACAAAACGAACAAACATGCTTTGATCGGCCACTGCATGACTAGAGGTGTGTGTGTGTGTGTGTGTGTGTGTGTGTGTGTGTGTGTGTGTGTGTGTGTGTGTGTGTGTGTGTGTGTGTTAACAATGTCTTTCCTTGTTCTACTATGTGCTCCCCCCCCTCTCTCCCTCCCTCCCTCCCTCCCTCCCTCTCTCTCTCTCTCTCTCTCTCTCTCTCTCTCTCTCTCTATTTCAGTTACCCTTTCCCCTCTTTTCTTCCTCCCTCAATTTTTGTCTTCCTCTCTCCCACTTCCTCCCTTCCTCCTCATTCACCCTCCATCAAAATCTTTTCTCCTCTCTCTCCCTTTCTCTCTCTCTCCCTTTCTCTCTCTCTCTCTCTCTCTCTCTCTCTCTCTCTCTCTCTCTCTCTCTCTCTCTCTGATACAATCTCCCAACACACACATTCTCTTTAGTTCATCAGATATTGGTCATTGTTTGGATGGAAGGGGGGGAAGGGGGAGGGAGAGAGAGACGAGGAGGGAGGGAGGGAGGGAGGGAGGGAGGGAGGGAGGGAGGGAGGGAGGGAGGGAGAGAGAGAGAGAGAGAGAGAGAGAGAGAGAGAGAGAGAGAGAGAGGAGAAAACAACGCAGTGAATGTGTTAAATAATTTCTTCACCCGATGACACTGGATAAAGAATAATGAAAATAATGAATAAATGAAATAAAATAAAAATAAATACTGTAGTTATTGGATACATGGCCTAATAAATGACACACACACACACACACACACACACACACACACACACACACACACACACACACACACACACACACACACACACATTTTTTCATCTGAAGGAACTGTGCCAATTCCAAAATTATATTAAAAATCGTGGCTACATGAATTTCAATTAGCCTTACCTATGAGGGAGGAATGAGTCTCCTTGGTTACTATTTAAATATTCCTTTAAGATGGCCCAGATTTTCGTCATTTTGTAGCTTATTTCACGTAGCTCAGTCGTAGAAAAGAGAACACTACGGCTCTATAACCTATCTTTGCACTTCTTTGTGACTAGCATCATATTCTAGTATTAATCTACGGCTCTACAACCTTTCCTTCGCACTTCTTCGTGACTAGCATGATATTCTAGTACTAATCTACGGCTCTATAAACTTCCCTTAGCACTTCTTCGTGACTAGCATCATATTCTAGTTTTAATCTATTGTCACAACTCGGCATTTAAGGTTTAGGCCAAGTTAGAGTAAAAAGAGAATACTGAAATCAACTCTTTAATCTGACTATATATGATCACTAACGAAGCTGAAGGGGGTTACGGATCTTCGCCAGGTTAGAGTAAAAACACTGTAGTTACTTAGTTGATAATCTCTTCACTAACACATCATTATCTAGTTAATAATTCAGTTAAAACAATCACACTAGATGCTTATTAATTTGATATCCTGCCTACTTAATGTCACCCTAGAACAGCGTTTCTCAACCTTTTTACCCTTATGGAACCCTTGAAATAAACTTCATGTCTCTGGGAACCCTTACATAAAAGTACTATACATCATTATTAATATCTTTCTTTCTCTTGTATACACATAAAGTTCATAAGGAGAACACAATACATTTTTGCTGATAACTGGTTTAAGGAAAAAAGAACTTACGTTTATCTGAAGTTTATTGACAGTGCAAAAAAAATAAAAATAAATAAAAATAAAAATAAATAACTGAAATCAAACTGCTTGTTCAAGAGACCTCATACGGAGGTTTTCATTCACACACAAAAATAAACATAAATAACCAGTATCATATATAACACAAATAAACAGAACGAAAACAGATAATAACTACTAGTACTACTACAATAACATGATAAATAAAACTTAAACAAATAAAACTGAAGAAAATTGAGGCAATCAGAAGAACTAACCTTGGAAGAGAGAGAGAGAGAGAGAGAGAGAGAGAGAGAGAGAGAGAGAGAGAGAGAGAGAGAGAGAGAGAGAGCACACAAACTTTCCATAAACTAACAGAATCATAAACATACGTAAACTGTTAAAATTCATATAAAATCCGTACATGATGGGTAACATTTACTAAATAACGTGGGTGAATGAGGGACTGTACCAGCACGCCAGGCAGTACATTCGGGACTGATGAAGACCGTGCATGTGTCCTGTACTTGAGTATGTCACTTGATGATACACGTGCATAGTAAAATTACAAACATGAACTTAAACACAAGAATGACTCATAAATGCATTTACATATGATTAGCCTAGTTATCACTAATTCTCTGGGAACCCCTAGCGATCTCGGAACCCTAGGGTTCCGGGGAACCCCGGTTGAGAAACGCTGCTCTAGAACGTCGCAAAATATTTCTAGTTAAAAATTACAAACTACGTCAAAATCATTCTAATTACTCATGAATTATAGTACACTGTCTCTATAATCATTCTTGTCATTATAGCTAGTGGTCATAAAATCCTTCTAACCATGAATTATACCAGTCACATAATCGTAGCTACTCACGACCTTTATCACGCTTCCTAACTACCCTCACTCCGCTCACTCTAACGACTCCCTAGCTATGCTTGTCAATCAATAACAAAATCACTCTGCTCTAATTACAAGTCGGCAGGTAACAGTATATTTGTC
The DNA here is from genome assembly GCF_032717465.1 of Coenobita brevimanus. Lineage (NCBI taxonomy): Eukaryota > Metazoa > Arthropoda > Malacostraca > Decapoda > Coenobitidae > Coenobita > Coenobita brevimanus. Next base: position 23,514,302 of record NC_137040.1, on the reverse strand, counting down.
AACCAGGTAACCACTTCCGTCCTCACACCTGTCCCTATCCCCACCCTCCCTCACATCTATTTCCCCCTCTATTGGTCTATTATTTTTCCCCCCTGTCTATTTTTCCCCTTCCATATTTCTACTTCCCTCTCTATATTTCTCTTTTCCTCTATATTTATTTTCCCCTCTTTTTATTTTTCCCTCCGTATTATTACACTATTTCTGTTTTCCCCCCATAATCATGTTTTCCCTTTTTATATTTCTATTATCCCCTTCTATATTTCTATTTTCCCCTGTCTGTTTTCCCCTCTATTTTTCCCCTTTGTCTCTATTCACCCCTATATATCTCCATTCCCCCCCTCTATAATTCTATTTTCCCCTCTCTATTTTCCCTGTTTTCTGTGTCTTCCAAATGTTTCCCTATATTTTCCCAATGCTTTCCCTATGTTTTCTCTATATTTCCCCTATGTTTTCTCAATGTTTTCCCTATGTTTTCCCTATATTATCCCGATGTTTTCCCTGTTTTCCCTATATTTTCCCGTATGTTTTCCGTTTCGGTTTTCCGTTTCGCTTTTCCTTTGTTTTCCCTATTTTACTCTATTTTCTTTATGTTTTCCCTATGTTTTCTTTATATTTTCCCTATATTTTCTCTGTTTTCCCTGTGTTTCTCTTTTTTTCCCTATGGTTTTTCTATGTTTTCCCTGTATTGTTATCCCTATGATTTTCCTGTTTTCCCAATGTTTCCCCGGTGTTTTCTGTATTTTCCCTATGCCTTCCCTCTTTTCCGTAGGCTTTCTCTATTTCCCTCTGTTTTCCCTGTCTCTCCCTGCCCTTCTCCTGCAATCCATCCGCCCTTTGGGGGATAGGGAGGTTGTTAAGGGAGGCTCGTATGTAAAGGGCCCTTGGTCTTTTAAGGAGGTTCCCTAACACCTTTTCCTGAGCGATTTATTTTTCGCGATATGGCTGGTTAATATCCTTTCCAACATTACTTAAGCAGGGTATAACAATATTGGACGAATTGTATAACACAGATTATCACAGTAAGGTGTAATAAGCAAAATAAATCGCTTAGCAGAAGGTGTTAGGGGGCTTCCACAACTGGCCATTAATACAGGGTGGTTCGAAAATAGCACTCCCCCTGGCAGTACCTTGTGTGTTGCGAGGACGGCTCAGTCTGCTGGTGTGGGTGTGAGGGTGGTAGTGGGGGTTCAGAAATGATTAAATAAAGCCGTCCCCGCAACACACGAGAAACCCAGTGGAGTGGAAGAGGGGCGGTATATTTGGACCACCCTGTATCTCGATTGTATATGTGAAAAAAAAAAAAACGAAAACACGAAGAAAGTCATATTCAAAGGCCAATAATTTGTTTCCTCAATTCCTATCGCTTTTTCATTTTTTTCATTTTATTTAGTTTTATTTCATTTAATTATTTTTTATATTGTTTTCTTTCATCCCAATTCCTATCTTTACTTCATTCATTTTATTTCTACTTTTTTCTTCAAATAGTGTTTTCTCTCAGTACCAGTCTTTATTACAATATTTTATTTTTCATATATTCTTTCTTTTCCTTCCAAATTTTAGCTTTATTTCATTTTTTTTTTTCATTTTCCTTTTTAAAATATTCATTCCTCTAAATCCGTATCTTTTTTTTTTTCATTTTTGTTTATTTTTGTATTCTTCTCTTTCCTCCCAATTCCAATCTTTATTTCATTTTTTCATTTTTATTTATTTATTCTTCTCTTTCCTCCCAATTCCAATCTTCATTTCTTTTTTCATTTGTATTAATATTTTCTACTTTTTCCTCCCAATTCCAATCTTTCTTTCATTTCACACCCTCCTCTTCCCTCTTCATTACCTCTCATTTCCCCCTCCCCTTCCATTAACCTACATTTCCCCTCTACCCTCCCCTTTATTGCTTTTATATTTACTCTTGATTATTCTCCTATGGCCTGCCCTACGTTCTCTCTTTATTCCCTACTTTATTATTTTTTTTTCATCCTTTATTTTTAATTCCCATATTTTCATTTTTATTTATTTCTCAGATATTTTTTTATTTTCCACACTGTATTATTATTATTTTTTTTTAAGTGGTAGGTCGGGCCGCTCACCATCCACTCACTTGATGTTGTGCTCCTTTGGGTGTCTGCCCTTTCCTCTCTTCCTTGCGTTCTCTTGTGTCTTTCTTTCCGTCATTCTTTCCTCTTCCTTCTGCCTACGGGTGACTCTACACAGAGTTACAAGTCAATGGATTCCTGTACACTAGGAAACCTTTTACTACGCTGGGTGGTAATTATACAACCAAATTATGGGGCCTGGTGGTTTAGTGGGTAATTACGGTGCTCCAATCGGATTGAGCCGGTGCAGGTTTATATCCAAAGGGTGGTTGAGGTTTACTGCTAACGTAATGCCACTCAGGGATGAAAGAGGCTGGTCACTCATCTTAAATGTCAGGAAAAACTTGCCTAGCCCCGGGCTCCTACGCTCTATGGGGTGGCATAGGACTGGATGATGGATGGATGGATATTTAACTTTTGTTCTTTCCCACAATTCTATTTTATTTTTCATTATTTTCCACAGTTCTATCCATTTTTTTTAATTTCCCACATATGTATTTTATTTTTCTTTATTTTACAGTTATTTATTTTTCTTTTTTTCCTTCAGTTCTATTTTATTTTTATTTCCCACAACATTTTATTTTTCTTTACTTCCTCATTACGTTCTTTCCCTCCCACATTTATTTTTCTTTATTACACATGCATTATTTTATTATTTCTCACACATTTCCATTTATTTCTTCTTTATTTCCTTCATTTTCATTTCATTTTTCCTTATTCCCATATTTTATTTTGTTTTCCAAATTTATTACATTTACAGTATCTTTATTTCCCACTTTTTTTTACTTTATTTTCTCATTAATTTTTCTTTATTCTTTAAATCTGAATTTTATTTTTATTTCCCACTTTATCTTTCACTTCCTACATTTCCATTTTCTGTATTTCCCACATTTCCATTTTCTGTATTTCCCACATTTCCACTTTCTTCGTTTCCCACATTTCCACTTTCTTCGTTTCCCACATTTCCACTTTCTTTCTTTTCCACATTTTCATTTTCTGTATTTCCCACATTTCCATTTTCTGTATTTCCCACATTTCCATTTTCTTTATTTACCACATTTCCATTTTCTTTCTTTCACACATTTCCATTTTCTTTATTTTCCATATTTTTTATTTATTTTCGACAATTTTTCATTTTTTTCCTTCTACTTTTTCGTTCAAAACAACATCCAAATCTGAATGACTATTTTTTCCCTTTTTCCCTTAAATTTTCCTTAATTATTTTTTTTGTCCCTTAAAACTTTCCCTTTTCCCTTCAGTCCCGTATTCTCGCCAATTAAGGAAGCTCCCTCACACCTCTTCCTTAGCGATTTATTTCTGGACATGACTGGTTAATATCTCTAGGAACGCAAGCTATGCCGAGTGCGGCGATATTGGAAGGATTTATATAACACAGGAGAGTATGGTATAATAAACAAAATGAATCGCTTAGGAAAAGGTGTTAGGGAGCTTCCTCAGCACTATCTTTTCATTTCCGTCTCTTTTCCCTTCATTATTTTTCCCCTAAAATGTCCCCTTTTTCCCTCTACCTCTTTTCTCTCCCCTAAAAATTTCCCTATACTCTCAGTGGCGGACTACTGAGAGAGAGAGAGAGAGAGAAAGTCAACCAGCCATAAAGTCTGAGAGTAACGAGAGCAAGGGGATATAAAGAGAAAATTAAGAAGTGAGCGAGGGTGAAAGCGAATAAGAGTTAGAGATAGTGAGGCAGAGATAACACTCCCTCTGATAAATCCAGTCCCTTCTGCTCACTCCCAGCCGACGAGAGATAAGAGATAGAGCGAGAGAGAGAGAGAGAGAGAGAGAGAGAGAGAGAGAGAGAGAGAAATAATACATATGCCTTGCTCATTTTCCTCGATATTTATTTCTCTCTCTCTCTCTCTCTCTCCCTCTCTCTTTCTCTCTCTCTCTCCACACTATAGCTTTAAGTCATTCCTCCTTTCTCACTTTCCCCTTCCCTTCACTCATTTTCCCTCCACTCTTCCCCTCTCTCTCTCTCTCTCTCTCTCACTTTAATATCTCTCTCACTCACTCCATCACCTCCCCCTCGTTCTCCGTTTCTCTCTCTCTCTCCATTCTTCTTCCTCTTTTACCCTTCCCTCCTCCTCTTTTACTCTCTTCCTTCCCTCCCCTTCCAATTTTCCCTCTCTTCTTGCCCCTCTTTCCTCCATCTCTTTCTCTTTCCTCCTCCATCCCTCTTTTCTTCCCTCTCCATCCTTCTTTCCTCCTTCTCTCTCCTCTTCCCTCTCCATCCTTCTTTCCTCCCCTCTTCCTCTCCCCCCTCCCTTCTCCCCCACCGTACATATTACACATTTCATAAGCAGAGTGGTAGGGCAGGTGTGTGTGTGTGTGTGTGTGTGTGTGTGTGTGTGTGTGTGTGTGTGTGTGTGTGTGTGTGTGTACGTATCTGGCCTGTTTTTACGTATTTTGTTTTTACACAGAACGTATGTACACATAAAATTAATGACAGAATCAGGTTCTATTAGGCCTGCAGATCGATGTAAAGTCTATCTATCTATTAATCTATCTATCCAGCAATCCGTCTATCTGCCTATATCTATCTATCTGTCCATCTGTCTATCCAACCCACTACCTACCTATCTATCAATCTGTCTATTCCACCCTCTATCTATCAATGTCTATCCAACCCTCTATCAATCTATCTATCGTCAGACGCCTTAATCCCGGAAGAGGTGGCCACAAACAAATCGCCTTCTTTTCACTCTGTCCTTCGTCATCAATGTGCCCTATCCCCACCTCACATGCCCTCACTCACATCTCTAAGTTTCCACCCCATCCCTCCATTTAAGATTCTCTCTCTCTCTCTCTCTCTCTCACACACACACACACACACACACACACACATGTCCTCACCCATATGTTAAGTTCCCATCCCATTCCTCCATTTTAGGTAAAGTCTCTCTCTCTCTCTCTAACAAACGACTTTCTCACTGTTCACTATAACCTGGCCTAAAATTGCCATCCTTCCATGCGATGCTAGTCACGAAGAAGTGCTCCACATTCCTACCTACTCAGAACTAATATAAGAGAAATATCGCTCAGTTTAAGTGTTACGTAAGAAATAACAGAAAACGAAACCTAAAGAAAATTCACTTAAATCCAGAGAAACCCTGCTCAAATCCACGTTTTCTAAGTGGGGAAATTATCAAGGGATCGATATGCACAGGAAATAATCGCTCAGGTACGGAAATAATTAGAGTTTTCGCTCCGGTGTTTTTCTCTGGTATCTGGAATTAATAGAGATAATGAAACACTTAGGGAAATAGCGCTCAGGTCCGTGTGTGTGTGTGTGTGTGTGTGTGTGTGTGTGTGTGTGTGTGTGTGTGTGTGTGTGTGTGTGTGTCCCTTCAGTACGTGGACGGATTTTTTCATTCTTCCTGCCACCAGATTATCTAATTTCCATTATTATTATTATTATTACTATTATTATTTTTACTCATCTTAAATTGCAGGACCAACTTGCCTCGCCCCGGGTTCCTACGCTCCTCATGGGGCGACACAGGATTGGAGATGGATGGATTATTATTATTATTATTGTTATTATTATTATTATTATTATTATTATTTTCGTCATCATCATCATCATCATCATCACCGTTTCCATCACCATTATCATTACGCACATGAATGTACGTATTTGATCGTGCATAAGTATACTGTATGTACGCATTTAACTGTGTGCGTCAGTGTACGTAATAACTGGACTAGGTGGCGTGACCGCACACACGAAAGAACCTCTCGTGTTCTTTGTTCGTCTGTGTTATTATCGCGCCGTTCCCCGTGTGCGTGTGTGCGTGTGTGTACGTGTGTGAGTTGCTATTTGCCTGACAGCAGAAAAAAAAATTATGAGTGTAGGTTTTGGGAGGTTTAGTTGTGCATACACGTAGCTGTGTGTGTGTGTGTGTGTGTGAGAGAGAGAGAGAGAGAGAGAGAGAGAGAGAGAGAGAGAGATAAACAGGTCTGAATCTGCATGTATGTATAAAGTCTGGCATGTCAGTGTAAGTTTTAGAATGTATGTATGTATGTACTGTATATATGTATGTATATGTGTGTATGTATGTATGTATGTATGTATGTATGTATGTGTGTATGTATGTATGTATGTATGTATGGTTTCTCTCTTACCTTTAATTAGCCCACCTTCCAATCACCTGGATGGTATTGGAAGGTAATGGCCAGGTACTCCACCCTACCTGCCATGTCACCCTTCTCTCTCACGTACAACAGAGGTACTTAGGCCTACACGCACACAACACGGCCTACACTTATTCACACACACACACACACACACACACACACAATTATTAAGCACATACCCACAATAACAACTATCTGTACTTCTTCATTAGCACAGAACTTAAAACACACACACACACACACACACACACACACACACACACACACACACACACACACACACACACACAGTACATGCCAGTGTGTATGTGTCATCGGCGTGAAACAAACATCAGTCACATAAATGTCTGCCAGGGCTTGGACTGAACCCAGCCTCAATATTTCACTATACATGCACCGACTCCACACGAATATACATCCAATACCCATACAAACATACATTAATACATACACACATAACACATACCCCACCTTCCAGTTACTACAAATAACTAGATAATACTCACAGCGTGCATACCTCCGTCAACGCCTACCCCAAACAACAACTATCACCACCAAAACTCAACTCTTCCTTGTCCCACGACCCACACATCCACAAAATTTTATTGCAATCCATCAATGACTTTATGAGATTTTCTTTTATACCAATGGACGGATCTTGAAACTGGCTCTCTGTTATCATGCTTTTGTTTTTTGTTTTTCTTAGAGGGAACAATTTGCAAGCTCCTGGCCTTTAGTTCTTTCTTCCTTGGATAAAAAAATAATGGGGAGGAATACATAACCACCTCAATCTCTATCGGCGGAAGGATATAACAGTTTTCACCATAAATACTTAGCCATCTTTTATCCATCAACAAAAACATACATACAAATTCATACACAATACATACATAGTTTTACACATATATAATTCTCTCTCTCTCTCTCTCTCTCTCTCTCTCTCTCTCTCTCTCTCTCTCTCTCTCTCTATGTATCCACACACATTTTACGAGAGCAAACATTTTTCTAACATATTTACAGCACACACACACACACACACACACACACACACACGAGGGCGTGGTCACCTAAACAGAACAATATGTGCTAAGAGGGGAAGGGTGTGGGCAGCAGTGGTATGCTTGAGTGGGTGGGAGTGGGAGCTGGAGTGAGTGGGTGTGAGTGAGTGGGTGTGGGTGAGTGGGTGTTGTCGTGAGTGTTGGGGTTACGAAGTGGGTGTGGGTGAGGGTGTGGGGGTAAGTGAGGGTGTGAGGATGAGGGTGTGGGTGTGGAGATAAGTGAGGGTGTGGATATGTGGGTGAGTGGGTGGGAGGTGAGTGGGTGTTAATGGGTGTGAATTTTAATGAGTGTGTGTGTGTGTGTGTGTGTGTGTGTGTGTGTGTGTGTGTGTGTGTGTGTGTGTGTGTAAGTTTGGTTGTAAGTTAGAGTGTGGGTAAGATAATGAATGAATGAATAAACATATAAGAAAAATGAGAAAGACACGCGAAATTAGATGGGCATGAATGAATGAAAATGAATGAGTAAAGAAAACAGAGGAGTGAATGAGTGAATGAATGAATGACAACTGAGTGAATGAAGAGTGCATGAGTGAGATAAATGAATGAGACAGGTGATGATGAATGAATGGCATGAGTGAATAATGCGACTGTCTGGATGAATGAGTGAATGAGAGGTGAATGGTTGGGTAAAAAATGGTGGATGGAAGATGGTGAATGAATGAATAAGGATAAAATGAATAGGTAACTGTATATTCTTCATTAAGACCCAACCGTGGTAATGAGCATAAGAAAACTATTGCATAATCTTACACTGAATGGATGGATGGATGGTTGGATGGATGGATGGATGGATGGTTGGATGGATGGATGGATGGATGGTTGGATGGATGGATGGATGGATGGATGGATGGATGGATGGTTGGATGTATGGTTGAATAGACTGATGGATGAAAAATGAAAAGGCGATAGATGGATGGAAGTAGAGACACATGGATGGATGGATGGAAGAATGGATGGAAGGAAGGAGGGAAGGAAGGAGGGAAGGATGGATGGATGGATGGAAAGATGGATTAACGAAAGAACGAAGAGGATGGCTGGCAAGCGTGAAGATTACATAAATGTCTCGGTATCCACACACACACACACACACACATACACACACACACACACACACACACACACACACACACACACACACACACACACCTAATCTCTTTCACAAACAAATCAAGGAAAATAAATCAATCCTTATCAACTTCAAGGTAAATGGGAAAAAGATGAGGGATGGGGAGACAGGGCAGGGGAGGGGAGAAGGGATGGGGAGAAGCGAGGAAAAAGGAGGGAGGGGAGGGAAGGAATGAGGGAGACAGTGAAGGGGTGCCGGAAGGGTAGGGAGAGAAGAGGGGTGTGGATAGGACGGGGAGACAAAGGAGAGGTGGGGTGGGCAGGGGGAAACAACGGAGGGTCAGGGAGGGGAGGAGGGGATGGGGAGAAGAGTTGGCAAGTTGGGGGCGGGGGGGGGGGAGAAGGCTAGACAGTAACAACAGATTAACCCCAGAATATGGTCCTAGTCACGAAGAAGTGCCATGGAAAGTAGGTACAGCCGCAGTATCGTCTTTACCACTGAGCCATAGGAAATAAGCTACAGAAGGACGAAAATGTGGGCCAATTAAAGATGAAAAGACTATAATTTCATCAATGCAGAGGGGTGGGGGGAGAAGAGTGGGCGGGATGGGCGGAAAGGAATGGGCGGGATGGACTGACTCAGCGGCGGGTGGTGGGGTAGGGCGGGGCAGTACACCCATGTAAGATAAATGCTGTAGGCTGGGTAGCTAGGGTGTGGGTAGGGTTTATTTCACAACCTTACCCAAGAACTCCTTAAATAAAATAAAACAGGAACAGCAAGATAAGCACACGCAGCTCTCACGTGCATGGCGCTTTACGATACAGATAAAATACTCAGGTCACATTGGAGGTTAAGTGAATTGGGTGTAGTCACCTCTATGAAGGTCATTTTATCACTACACAAGAATGTATAACACACCATCTGGACAATCACACACACACACACACACACACACACACACACACACACAGAGGCACCTCAAAAGCACGCACAGATAAAACTCAGTAACAGCCGCGACCCTGCCGAGAAGAGACGCACATAGACACACACAGACACACACACACACATAAACACACACGTTCATGAGGCACCAGAAAGTAACCTAAGAAGAACATTTAATAATCAGACCATATTTTAGAACCTAACAAGCCAAGGTTAATTTTGAACCTCATCTTTTCAATATGGCGCACGTATCTATTCATCTCCTTGTCATTGTTTCCTCCCTCCTATTGACGGTAAGGAAAATTATGAAAGAGAATTAGTGAGATAATTGGCAGGTGTGTGTTAGGATATAGGATTTACTTGTGGCTTACCTGAGAATTATATATATTAATTTTTGTTGCTCTTGATGTAGAGGACGATAAAGGGAAAGCGTTTAGTGGTCAGTGTGTGAGGTAAAGTTAAGGATATTGTGTGTGTGTGTGTGTGTGTGTGTGTGTGTGTGTGTGTGTGTGTGTGTGTGTGTGTGTGTGTGTGTGTGTGTGTGTGTGTGTGTGTGTGTGTGTGGAGAGAGAGAGAGAGAGAGAGAGAGAGAGAGAGAGAGAGAGAGAGAGAGAGAGAGAGAGAGAGAGAGAGAGAGAGAGAGAGAGAGAGAGAGAGAGAGAGACAGACAGACAGACAGACAGAAACAACTACCCACACACCACATCCTCTCTTTCAGGCAGTAACTAAAACAACAGCAGCAGCAGAGGTGAGACCCACACTGGACCTCACCTCCCAGCACATCCCAGCCTCCCAGCACATCCCAGCCTCCCAGCACATTCCAGCCTCACAAGACATCCCCAGTGCCACCAAGACGGACCCCAAGTCATGCGTCACCACCTTAACTTGCCCCAACCCTGGCTTCTTCAGCAGGTGTAATTATGAATGTGTGCAGGACTATTTTGCCTGTGAGGCGGCTGGAGCTCCGGCCTACATTCAGAAGTGCAGCTATGGCTTGGTATTCAACAGTAACCCTTCCTATCCCATCTGTGTCTATGAGTCTGACTGCCCTTTCTATCCCTGCGGTGGTTCGGTAGATTAAGACATAAGCTTTCAAAATGCCTCTTCCATAGACTCTCCTGTTGTATCCCTTCTATTGACTCTCCTTTCTATTCCTGTGGTGGCAAATAAGTGGATAGGTTTAGACTATGCTTCATAATGCCTCCTCCTACTGTGTTTTTTCTATTGACTATCCTTCCTATCCCTGTGGGCATCAGTGGCTAGGCTGGTAATCCTCACCTATCCCTTACACGTTCATCTCTCTTCAGCACCTATCCCACCTATCCTACAAGTGCCCCCCAAATCCCACTATCCTCTCTATCCCTTCGGCCATCAGTGAACAGGTTGAAGAAAATCCTAACTCTCTCCCTTAACCCCTTCAATCCGATGACGTACATTTCATTCCGGCAACTACCATTTCCTTAATTTTCTTTTTTCTTTTTCTTTCATATTTTTTGGGAGATTTTTGTAACTGATGGGAGTTAAATGTACCCCTCATGAACCCCTTCAGTACGAGGTTATCCATATTAATAAAGTTTAAAATAAGGAAGAATAAACTAAAAAAAAATAATAAAAATGAAAATTGATGCAAAGGGTTGTGTTCATAGTGCTTCGTCTTCAATGGCTATTTTTTGTTTGCCTTTTCTATTAAGTGACTCTCTCTCTCTCTCTCTCTCTCTGACTGAGTGACTGACCTCTCCTATCCCTTTCTATAATAATTTCTATCTATCTGACTGTCCCTTCTATCCCATGACTCTATCTGGAGGCCGCCTTTCTATAATCCTTTCCACCTGTCATAATTCTCCTTCTATCTCTTCCACTAATCCTTTCTATTTATCATAATCCTCTCCTTCTATCCCTTCCTATAATCCTTTCTATGATAATCTTCTCCTCTATCCCTTCCTATAATCCTATCATAATCCTCTCCTCTGTCCCTTCCTATAATCCTATCATAATCTTCTCCTCTATCCCTTCCTATAATCCTATCTATCATAATCCTCTTCACTAACCCTTCCTATAATCCTATCTATCACAATCCTCTCCTCTAACCCTTCCAAAAATCCTCTATCTATCTGACTATCCCATCCTATCCCCGTGGACACCAATGAATACGACAACACACCTACACCCATTCCTTACCCTTTGACCCCAGATAAGGTCATACTAGGGCAATCTTAAGCTTCCAGATGATTTTCTTCAGCTCAGGAGATGCTCTTGGGCCTCGAGGGGTTGGATATAACCCTCCTTAACCCCCTCAGTACTAGATGCCTTTCCTGAGCTGAGTAAAATCGTCTGAAAATAGTAAGAGAAAGTCACGACACTGACAGGTTTGATGTCTTTGGGTATCGTCTATGTTGCTTTGTTTTTATTTCTTGTCTATTTTATTAAGAAGTGAATAAAGGTAAATAAAGGAAAATAATGCTGTTAGTTCTACCCTAACTACTATTACTTCATTGTACCTGAAGCTAATAAAAGTCACAAGCCAATCTCTCTCCTTTTTTTTTTTCCACATTCCTTTCTCTCTTTTTTCTCCCCATATTCCTTTCTCTCTTTTTCCTATCCATATTCCTTTCCCCCCTTTTTTCCCCACAGTCCTTTCTCACTCTTTTTCTCCCCACATTCCTTTCTCTCTTTTTTTCCCCATATTCCTTTCCCACTTTTTTCCCCACAGTCCTTTCTCTCTTTCTTCCCCCACATTCCTGTCTCTCTTTTTCCTATCCATATTCCTTTTCATACAGGGGAAAAAGAGGAAAATAAAGAAAAATACGGACAGACTAATGCAGAGGGAAAAATAAAAGAAGAAAGGGGCACTGAGAATTAGTGAAAAAATCAGAAGAAATTATCATAAAAATTAAAAAAAAAAAAAAACATTACACAGTGATAGGAGAAAAAATCTTTGAAGAAAAAATCGTAATTAATTTGAGAAGAAAAATGAGCCAAAAGGAAAAAAAAACAGAGAGAGAGAGAGAGAGAGAGAGAGTCCACTAAATGAACACGAGTACCAAGAAACATGAAAAAAACAAGAATAATGAGCACGAAGAAACTTAATTAAAAAAAAAGAAAAAAAAACGAGAGCCAAGTACCATGCACGAAGTGTACTAAGAATTACATTAAGTACACACACACACACACACACACACACACACACACACACACACACACACACACGACCCACAAAGAAGAATGCAAGGAAAGTTAAGTATCAAGAAGGCTGGTAAATAAATATAATAAATAAATAAAAATAAAAATACCAATATTGATCAGCGGTGGCTTAATAGGTAACGTACTCGCCTGGCAATCCGTGTGCCCCAAAGTCCAGGATTCAAACCTAAGACGCGGCTGGCATTTAAGGTGATGATATAATGAGGAAAATTTCACCCGACAAGATCTGTTTTTACCTTAGTACGTTGTCAAGCAGGGTTGGGGATTTTTTTTTTTTTTTTTTAATCAAAAAATCAAATTCAATGATTTAATCGATTTTTTTTTTGTTTTTTATTTTATTTTATTTTTTTTCATCATATAAGGTAGGAAACGTTTCAGAAGCAGTATTCTGAAAACTGTTAACATCATGTCATATCTATCCACTGATTGTTCAGGCTGAAAGCCACTGTCCAGAATCCAGATACCAGTACATACCTGTTCAAGTCCTGTCTGTATGCTACTGGTTAAGGCTGAGGTGCCAGTGATAATAAAGACAGTATATTCCATAGCTGCCTGATTAGGCTATACTGTATTACCACACACAAACATTCCTGTTCAGGTCCTGTCTGTACACTACTGGTTATGGCTGAGTTGCCAGTGGTTTTCAATACAGTATATTCCATGGGACCAAAGCTGATTATATTACCACAGAAAAAAAAATCTTAAGCTAACATCATTATAACATACAATGTAACAGTTTCAAATGGCACCATTCCTTAAAAATCTGCTTACTTAATGCCTAAGTATAAAATCAGAAAAAATGAATGCAAAGTTATACACAACTTTTATAAACCCTCAGATTCTATTTGTTATTCTTTAGGTGAAAAAATAAAAAAAATAAAAAATTTAAAAAATCATGATTTTTTTTTAGTAAAAAAATCACTTATTTAATCACATGATTAAATCAGTTTGATTTAATCAATGCCAACCCTGTTGTCAAGTGTGGTCAGATCGAAGGGAATATCTGACTAGTAACCAAGGAGACTCAATCAGACGTCATAACTCAAAGAATTCCATGCAAACAGGAATTGCTGAGTTGTGGGGTGAATAAGTTCCGTCAGATGATGATAATAATAATAATAATAATAATAATAATAATAATAATAATAATAATAATAAAGACAGCAGTAAGGCCTTTCATTTACCTGCACTTTGACTACCTGGTTGGCTCTAATAAAGATAATTACAGCGGCCAGCACACACCAATACAGCAATTACAGCACTCAGTCTCTCACATGCATCTCCCTCCCTTCAGACAACTCTTTCCCTATCGTACCTCGCCAGCCTTCCTTCCATATAGTAGGATCAGTCACGCAGTTGGCAAAATAATAATAATAATAATAATAAAAAATAATAATAATAACAATAATAATAATAATAATTTTACTCTAACTTGTCCCCAAAATTCGTCTACAGCGGCTAATTTCACAGTTCTATGGTAGACTAGTACAATACTACAGCTCTATATTCTTCCCACTGCACTTCTTCGTGACTAGCATCATATTATAGTGATGATCCTTTGTTGCAACCAAGCAGTAAAGATGGAGAGATCAGTTTTAAGCCAAGTTAGAGTAAAAGGAGTACAGTCAACCATAAGTAACAATTCTGAAACGTTTGGACATAAGGACGTTAAATAAAATAAAATAAAATACTGAGAACAATAAGACAATGTTGTACTGAGAGAGAGAGAGAGAGAGAGAGAGAGAGAGAGAGAGAGAGAGAGAGAGAGAGAGAGAGAGAGAGAGAGAGAGAGAGAGAGACAGACAGACAGACAGACAGACAGAGAAATTAGGTAAAATATCTACTATACTACCAACGTCGAGTCTGTCCGTCTGTCTGTCACTATGTATGTATGTATTTATGTATGTACGTATGTAAGTCTATCTATCTATTGCCAGATGTCTTACTCCCTTACAGGGTGGGCACAAACAAATCGCCTCCACGTCGCCCTGTACCCCGCCATATCGCTGTCCTGCTCCCAACTCACACCCCTCTCTCTCATATACCTCTCCACTCCATCCCTCCACCTCATCCTCGGCCTCCCCCTCCCTCTCCCCCCCTCCACCTCACTCACATACACTCCCCTCGTCAGTCTCTCACCCTCCATCCTCTCCACATGGCCAAACCATCTCAGTGTGTTCCTCCTAACTCTTCCTATCACATCCACATCCACACCACAACGCTCCTTTATATCCTCATCTGTCAGCTTGTCTCTCCATGTAACTCCACAGGCTCCTCTTAAATAACTCATTTCCACTGCTCTCACTCTTGACTTGTGTCCCTCCAACAACGTCCAAGCTTTACTTCCATACGTTAGAGATGGTATCACAATACTGTCATGTAGTAAATATGTATGTATGTATGTATATTATTTATGTATGACTCTAGACCCTGACGAGGGTTTTATATATACTTTACACAAAAAACGAATGGGTAAAAAAAAAACAAAGGAATTCCAAGTATGGGCTAGATTAGAATGATTGACGTCCTCTGAAGGGGTGCTATGGCCGCCACCTGTCGAGGCAATTACAGGTGACCCCGGCAGGTGAGCGGAAGTGAAGGTAGGGAATATAAGTGCTTGCGAGTCCTAAACACACACACACACACACACACACACACACACACACACACACACACACACACAGGACTACAGAATATTGGTACTTATGCTTAAAACACAGAGAGAAGAGGCTGCCATCTTCACCTTCTTTCCCTCTCATTCAAAAATAAAAGACTAAAATAAAAACAAATAAAGGAAAGTGAGTCTTACAATGATGAATACAAAGGAAAAGAGCGGCTCCTGATACAAGTTACATATCTACAATTACACACAATTATGTACCCAAATAAAGACGATTACAAACACGAGTGCTAATAAAACCATAAACAGACACATATTTCAAACAAGATAAGGTTATGCTAGCTTCCTTATCGCTCACAATCACATATAAACTCACCCGCACGCACACACACTCGCACACACACACACCTAGTAGTCACAGCAAGGCAGGCAGACACACGCAAGCAGAGGGACTGGCAGACAAGCAGACGCAGGCCAGTAGAGAGACAAAACAGAGAGCAAGAAAGAGAGAGTGAGGGAAAGAAGAGCAGTGAGAGAGAGGGAATTTGGCAGAATGGCTCCACATCTTTCATTCTTCTTTGCTGTGTTGTGTATGGTAAGGATAATATTGATGTTAAAATAATGACGATAATAATAATAATAATAATAATAATAATAATAATAATAATAATGCTCCTAATAACGACTATAGTAAAAAGTAATTATAAAAGTACTACTACTATTTTTACCACCACCACCACCACCATCACCACCACTACTACTACTACTACTACTACAATTGCCACTACTACCACTAAAGCTAATACTACAGCAACAACGACTACTAATACCACCACCACTAATAACAACAACAACAATAATAATAATAATAATAATAATAACACCAACACAACCACCCACTAACACAACACACCAAGTATTTCTCTACCCATCCTTTCCCAGGCCACATCAATAGTAAGTTCCGGATTTCATTTCTCTCTCTTCCTGTCCTCAACCCTGATATCTTATTCCTGCCGCGTTTCTAGATGCATGGAGCAGAGAATGGTGAATAACAGTGAACAAGATTATGAGAATATTGTTATAACTCTTATCTTGGCCTAAATCTGCCATCTCTCCACTTTAAATGCCGAGTTGTAACAATGGATGAACGCTAGAATAGGATGCTGGTCACGAAGAAGTGCTAGGAAAAGGCTGTAGGGCGGTAGTATTGTCTTTTTCTGTCAATGAGCTACGTGAAATAAGCTGCAAAATGACGAAAATCTGAGCCAAGTTAGAGTGAAAAGAGTATTGTGAATAATGAATAAAATGATGTAGGTTTATTATCTGGCGTTGTGATGTGAAAAAGATATGAATGATGAATAAATCCAGCACTTTCATTACCTATTGTGACTGAAGAACTGAATGATTCACTCTTATTATTCACTACGAGACGTGATTCATTTGTAATTCATTTTTATGCATTTTAAACTCCATACTGTATTTAGTGCCTTCATTCACTAATTTATCCATTCATTTCCTCACTACTTCATTATTACACTCGTTCCTTTATTCAATACAAAATCTTTTCCATCAATCATAAAGTTATTCATCTCTTTAATTATTTCACTTACTTGAATAACTCTATTACCCGACTTCCTTTATTTATTTTATTTATTTACTAATTAAATGATCTGGGCTGCACATCATGACCCCCCTAAAGAAAAAAAATCTATATATCATTCCAGTCTCTATTTTCAGATCATTTTCCTTATTATTGTACAGACAGAGAAAAAGACATACACGTGATATATATATATTTAGATAGATAAAAAGAGGGATGACAGCCATAGATAGATACAGATAGATAGATAGACAGATAGATAGACAGATATAAATAAATAAATGAG
>NC_137040.1:23484781-23492281 GCF_032717465.1 Coenobita brevimanus | reverse complement strand
AATGAGAAAAGGAAAGATAAGAGACGAGGGAAAAAGGGAAAAGAATAAAAGACAAGAGAGGAAAAGAGAAGAGGAGTAGGAAAGAAAAGAGGACAAAAGAGAGGAGGAGGAAGAGGAAGAGAGAAAGAAGACAAAGGAGGAGGAGAAGAGAAGAGGAGGAGGAGGAGGAGACAAAGAGAAGACAAAAGAGGAGAAGAGGAGGAAGAGAGAAAGAAGACAAAAGAGTGGAGTGGAGAAAAAGGGATAGAAGGGTATGAAGGAAAGAGATGAGAGAAGAGGTGAATGGGGGAGAGGGAGGGGAGAGAGAAAGTGAATCACCTCTCCCCTCTTTCCTCCCCTCCCCACCCACCACCTCGTCGATATGGTAACGCATGAAAGTAGTGGGGGAGGGGAAAGAGGGGAAGGGGGAGGGAAGGAAAAAGAAGGTGAGGGGGAAGGGAGGGGAAGGGGGAATGAGAGGAGGGAAAAGGAAGGAAGGAAGGAAGGCTGGAAGAGGGAAGGGTGAAGGGAAACGGAAAGGAGGAAGGGGGAGGGGAGGAGGGCATGAAAAGGATGGGGTGGTGCTAGGGAAGGGGGAAGGAGGGCGATGGGGAGGGGGTACGGAGAGGGAGCGGGTACGGAGAGGGAGGGGGAAGGAGAGAAATGGAGAAGGGGAGGGGGAGGCGGAAAGGAAAGAAATGGAGAGAGGAAGGGAGGGGAGGGGAGGGGAGGGGAGGGGGGTTGGAAGGAGGTACTGTACTGGCGGGAGGGGGTAAAGTAATGGTGGTGGTGGTGGTGGGTATTGGTAGTCTGGGCACGAACTCTTCCTCTCTCCTCTTTCTCTTTACTTCTCTCTTTCTTTCCTCTCTTCATGTCTCTCTCTGCCTCTCATTCCTCTTACATCTTATTCCCTCTTCCCCTCTTCCTCTTCTTATTTTTTTCTATTATTTCAATTCCTCTTTTTACAATTCGTCTCTTCCTTTCTTATTTTTTTCTTTTCCATTTTCTTCTCCTCTTCCCCTTCCTCTTTCCTTCTATTTCTCTCCTTTTCTCCCTCTTCATTTCCTTCTTCCCCTCCTCCCCCTTCTCTCCTTCTCCCCCCCCTCCTCCTCCTCTTTCCTCCAACCTCTCTTTCTCTTCCTATTCATTTTCTCCTTCTCCTCCTCCTCCTCCCCCTCCTCTTTCCTCCAACCTCTCTCCTTCTCTTCCTCTTCATTTTCTTCTCTTCCCATTCCTCTTTCCTCCAACTCCTCTTCCCTTCCTCTTCATTTTCTTCTCCTCCTCCTCCCCTTCCTCTTTCCTCCAACTTCTCTTCTCCTCTCTCTCTTCATTTTCTTTTCTCCATCTACTCTCACCTCTCCTCTTTCCTCTTCAATTTATCATTTTCTTTCTCGTTTTTCTTTCCTCTTCCTGTCCTCCTTTTCCTCGTACTTTATTTTCTTTATTTCTTCTTGATTGTAAAAAGAAAAATCTTCTCCTTTTCCTCTTATGTTTTTCCCTTTTTCCCTTGGCTTTCTTATTTTCCTCCTCCTCTTCATTTCCCTACATTCTGCTGTCTGTCTGTCTGTCTGTCTGTCTCTCTCTCTCTCTCCTTCCCAGTGTCTCATATTTTCTCACTTTCCTCTACTGTGACCATTTTTTTTTCGAATTTTCACATTATTTCAGCGCTGAGCCAAAAAAAAAAAAAAATCCATACCAAATTTGACTTTTTAATTATAATGGAAAAATAAAAAAAATGAAGACCTTATGGGGAAAAAAGTCTCCATTATTTTCCCATAAGGATATCAGTATTTGTGGCTAAGGTGCGGTTGAGATCTGGACCCATTTTTATAACTTTTTTTCGAACTCAAAATTAATCTAAAAAATATGTCTTTTTCAAAAACTTGGATTAATGTTTACTGTGAAACCTTGAGAGATTTATTTATTTATTTATTTTTATATTTTTTTATGAATCTAAACCTTGGCATATTTACTGTCGGAATTTAAGCCCTCACGAGATGGCATCAGTATCTCTCTCTCTCTCTCTCTCTCTCTCCTTCCCCATTTTCCCTCCCTCCCTCCTCCCCCTTTCCACCATCGCACCCTCCTTTTCCCGTCTTCCTTCCCTCTCTCCCTCCCCCTTCCCTCCTACTTTTCTGTCTCTCCTCCCTCCCTCCCTCTTTTCTCTCCCTCCCTCCCTCCCTCTTTTCTCTCCCTCCCTCCCTCCCTCTTTTCTCTCCCTCCCTCTCCCTCCAAGTCAGACCACACCCACCTGTCACTTCCGCGTTATCTTTCCCGTCCCTCACCTTAATCTCTCTCTCTCTCTCTCTCTCTCTCTCTCTCTCTCTCTCTCTCTCTCAATCTTCAGTTTCCTCTTCCTTTCCTCTATCCTCTTCCTCCTACCCTCTTCATCTATCCTCTCTTTCTTCCTCCCTCTCCTCTCTTCCTTCCCTCCCCTCCTTCCTCTCTCCCTCTTTCAACTGTCTCCCCTTCTATTGTTTCACACTCATTTTCTCTCGATCGTAATCTCGCTCCCTCCCTCTCTCTCTCTCTCTCTCTCTCTCTCTCTCTCTCTCTCTCTCTCTCACACACACACACACACACACACACACACACTCACTCATTTACTCACACAATCATTCAATCACACTCACTTAATAACCAATCAATCACTCATTAAACCACTGTGCCAATGTGTCATCACTTTATCTGCTTACTTGTCTGCCTCTGTGTCTGTCTATCTGTCTGTCTGCCTGTCTGTTTGTCTATTGATTCTTACTCCCACTCCCTCCCGCCACTCCACGCCGTCCTTCCTCATGAACTTATTTTAGGCGCCGAACTTGAAGGGAAAATGCTTATAAAATCTACGTATTTCACTCTTCACATTTCTCTCTCTCTCTCTCTCTCTCTCTCTCTCTCTCTCTCTCTCTCACACACACACACACACACACACACACACACACACACAAAGCACACAGGAAACGCAAAAAAAGACCCAAACCGAAAAAAAAAAAGAAGAACAGAAGAGTAAATGAACGAAAGTATAAAAAGACTGACATGGAATACTGAAGAAGAAAAATATTGATCTAGAAAAAGCATTAGGGATATGTAGAGAAAAATAATAAAAAAATGGGAAACAGAATTTAAGCAAGAGACATAAGGAAGAGAAAGAGAGGAGACGATGAAAGAACAGCGCCAAAGAAAGAAAGAGAGAAAAAAGACGAAGAATGGAAAGAAAAATAGGCAACAACTCCATAGACATAAAATAGAAAAAAGAGACAAAATGAAACAGCAAATATACAAGAGAAAAAGATAGGGGAAAAAATTCCGTAAAAAATAAAGTGAAGGAACGAAGGACGAACGAAAAAAAAAAAACATTAAAAGAGGCAGAAAAAAATAAATAAAAATCAGACATTAAAAAGGGAAGTAAAAATTGAAAATAAAAATAAATGACTCAAGATAACCTAAAAAAAAAAATTAAAAAAAAGAACATGAGAAAACGAAAAAATGAGAAAAAAATATGCAAAAAATCACAAAAAAAAAAAAAAAATGAAAATACAAGGTAGAGAAAAAAATGATGACAATTATACACGAAATAAAATTTAAAAAAATACGAAAAAAAAAGTCAAATATAGGCGAGGAAACGACCGAGGAAAAAATAAAATTGGAAATAAACAGAAAACGGGAGAGGGGTCTAATTGGAGCAGGGGGGACTAAATTATCAAGGTAGATGGGGCTATAATTTACCTTGAATACTGTAGGGGAAGCTGAATTATACCTGGCCATCTGGAATATAGGTGGATTTTAGGGAGTGGGTGTGTGGGTGCGGGTGTGGGGTGGGGGATATGAGATAGGTGTGGGTGTGGGAATGAGCTGGTTTTGTGGGTGTGGGAATGAGCTGGTTTTGTGTGTGTGTGTGTGTGTGTGTGTGTGTGTGTGTGTGTGTGTGTGTGTGTGTGTGTGTGTGTGTGTGTGTGTAAATATAAAACGTTCGTTGGTGTGTGCGTGTGCGTGGGAGTGTGTGAGAGGGAAGGGGAGAGGAGGGGAGAAAAAGGTAGCTGGAGAAGTGGAATGGAGTGGAATGGCATGAGACAGATGGCATGGAATGATTGTTTGTGTGGGAGGAGAGGGAGAGTGAGGAAGAGGGAGTGTGAGGGAGAGGGAAAGTAAGGAATAGGGACTGAGAGGGAGAGGAAGGAGAGAGGGGTGGACAGACACACCAGACGATGGATAATATAAATTGATACACGCCAGATACATATGAGAGAGAGAGAGAGAGAGAGAGAGAGAGAGAGAGAGAGACTTAACATTCCAGCCATATACCCACGAAATAAGGTAACTGCTGCCGGCACAAAAATATAGGCTGAGGTATAATAATAAAATAATAATAATAATAATAATAATGACAGCAGCAGTAGTAGTTGTAGTAGTAGTAGTAGTAGTAGTAGTAGTAGTAGTAGTAGTAGTTGTAGTAGTAGTAGTAGTAGTAGTAGTAGTTGTAGTAGTAGTAGTAGTAGTAGTAGTTGTAGTAGTAGTAGTAAAAATAACAATGCAATCACTACTATACGATAAAATGTGTTTGGTAAAAAAGTTTGAACGTATATTATCAAAATTATTTGACTTCAGTTTTTAAATCTCTCTCTCTCTCTCTCTCTCTCTCTCTCTCTCTCTCTCTCTCTTCGCCTCCTCCTTTTCCTCCTCCTCCTCATCCTCCTCAACCACTCAATCTCCCCATCTCTCCCTTTCCACTTTAGTCTACTCCATCTCGCTCTCCCTTCCCACCATATTCTCCCCATCCCTTCCCTCCCTACCCCCCTCCCCTCCCCTCCCCCTCCCTTTCCCCCTCCCCTCCCCTCCCTCTCCCTTTCACCCTCCCCTCTCCCTCCCTTCCCACCATATTCTCCCCATCCCTCCCTTCCTATCTCCCTCCCTTCCCCCTCCCTATCCCCCTCCCCTTCCCTCCCCTCCCCTCGCCAGGTCGAGACAGGCCATTCCAGTCACGTGAGAGGCAGAGGAACCGTCCTACCTTACTGTGGGTCTGAGAAGAAGGTGCAAGAGGAAGAGGAAGACAAAGAGGAAGAGGAAGACAAAGAAGAAGAGGAAGACAAAGAGGAAGAGGACGACAAAGAGGAAGAAGAAGACAAAGAGGAAGAGGAAGACAAAGAGGAAGAGGAAGACAAAGAGGAAGAGGAAGACAAAGAGGAAGAGGAAGACAAAGAGGAAGGGGAAGACAAAGAGGAAGAGGAAGACAAAGAGGAAGAGGAAGGCGTGGGAAGAGGGAGATCAATGGAAAGAAAGACAGAGGAAACGGATGACATATGGGAAGAGGGAGACAGAGGAAGAGGAAGACAGACGATGAGGAAGAGGAAGAGGAAGACAAAGAGGAAGAGGAACACAAGAAGGAAGAGGAAGACAGAGTACGAGGAAGACAAAGAGGACAAGGACGACTGAGGATGAGGAAGACAGAGGAAGAGGATGGCAAAGAGGATGAGGAACACAAGGAGGAAGATAAAGGGGAAGACGAAGACAAAGAAGAAGAGGAAGACATGTGGCAAGGGGGGGATAAAAGGGGAAGAGGAAGACAGGAAGGAGACAGATGGAAGGAGGAAGTCAGGGGAAGATGAAAACAGAGAGAGAGAGGTATGGGAGGAGGAAGAGAAAGGAAGAGGATCGGGAGAGGAACGAGGTATTGGTTAGTAAAGGAAAAAATGAGAGAGAGAGAGAGAGAGAGAGAGAGAGAGAGAGAGAGAGAGAGAGAGAGAGAGAGAGAGAGAGAGAGAGAGAGAGAGGAAAAAACACAAACAGGCCACAACCCCGCTAGGTCTGGCTTTAACACTAACATAAAAACATTTTCTAGTCACACCACTAAAGGAATAGGACAGTACAGCAAAACCCTCTCTTCCCTAGCCTCTAAATTCCCACCATTAGCCCAGCAGGGGAAAAAATACAGAGAGCATGTGGAAATACTTGAGGGAAACTTTAGAGGACTGACTGAATATAATACTGATAATAAGAGAAGATGTGGAAATATTTGAGGGAAACTTTAGAGGAACGACTGAATATAATACTGATAATAAGAGAAGATGTGGAAATATTTGAGGGGAAACTTTAGAGGAATGACTGAATATAATACTGATAATAAAAGAGAAGATTTGCAGAACAGGAAATAAATACAGGGAACATGTGGAAATACTTGAGGGAAACTTTATAGGACTGACTGAACATAGTACTGGGGAATATAACATGATTTGCAAAGTAACTGAAACGAGTAGAAGGAGTTGAGGAAAATTTATAAGACTGGTATAATATAGTACAGCGAATGAAATAGGTAATTATATAATATTTAAACAACAGTACGTGTTAAATGGTGTTCTGGGCATCCATCTATTTTTTGTGTTAATAAAGGGATAAAAATAAAATCAGATTTCATGGCTGCTTAAAAATTATCTGGAATATCGTAGTGTATTGTATCGTGTCGTATCGTATCGTGTCGTGTGTATCGTATCGTATAGTGGCGTACTGTATCGTATCGTATCGTATAGTGGCGTATTGTACCGTATCGTATCGTATCTTGTCGTGTCGTGTCGTATCGTTCATAAAGGCTCCAACCTGCTGGCATGCGTCGGCCATGGTCACCTAATGGCAGCTCTCCACTATGCTCGATCTCTGGCAGCCTCCCTATTCAGTCTTTTATCTATGAGATCACACTCTATAACCTCGTCCCCGGTCTTTTTCGGCCTCCCTCTCGCTACCCTACCCCCGACGGTCACACTTCTCACCTTCCACACCCAACTGTCATCCTCCGTCCTCTCCACATATCCAAACCATCTCAGTCTACCCCTCCTCATCACAACAACAATACACTCCAGTCACATCCTTCCTCTCAACTATTCAACTGTAATCCTAATCCTAATCCTAATAATAATAATAATGATAGTAATAATAATAACTAATATTAATTCGGTAAAAATAATAAACAATAATAACAATAATAATAATAATAATAATAACAGTAATAATAATAGGGGTATGACATCGAACAATGCGCGTGGGAGAGTTTTGCACAAAAAAAAAAAAAAAAAAAAAATCACTTCATGGATTCGAATCGTTGCGCGTAAGACCCGCCAGCTTCCGACTTACTCACTTATCCAGAGGTTCATCATCATCATCATCATCGATCCGTTTTGCAATGCCACTTAGGTAAAAATCCGAAAAAAAATCCCACTATTGTAAATCTCTCTCTCTCTCTCTCTCTCACACACACACACACACACACACACACACACACACACACACACACCATTCATATACAGTAACCAGACTCCACCCCTTACCTTACACACACACACACACACATTCTCTCTCTCTCTCTCTCTCTCTCTCTCTCTCTCTCTCCACAAGAAAGGGTACCAGTGTCTCAGGGAGGATGAGGCAAACAGAATTATCAGAGGCGTCCAATTGAGGAGGAGGAGGAGGAGGAGGAGGAGGAGAGAGAGAGAGAGAGAGAGAGAGAGAGAGAGAGAGAGAGGTACGGAATGTTTT
>NC_137040.1:23474781-23479781 GCF_032717465.1 Coenobita brevimanus | reverse complement strand
TTTTCAGTATCTTTTTATAATCTTTTTCATATCTTTTCAGCATCTTTTTTAGTATTTTTTACCCTTTTATTATATTTTTAGTATCTTTTTTTGGTATCTTTTTAGTATCTTTAGTATCTTTTTAGTACCTTTTTATTATCTTTCAGCATCTTTTTTTAGAATCTTTTTTAATATCTTTTTAGTATCTTTTAGTATCTTTTTAGTATCTTTTAGTATTTTTTTAGTATCTTTTAGTATCTTTTAGTATTTTTTTAGTATCTTTTAGTATCTTTTTAGTATCTTTTAGTATCTTTCTTATTATCTCTTTAGAAAATTTTAGTATCCCTTTCATAGTATGTTTTTAGTATCTTTTTTTTTGTACGTTTTGTATCTTTTTAGTATCTTTTTAGGCTTTAGTATCTTTTTAGTATCTTTTTAGGCTTTAGTATCTTTTTAGTATCTTTTAAGTACTTTCAGCCTCTTTATTTCTTATCTTTTTTTTTTTTACCAACCCCTTCAGTTCAACCGCGTATTATTTTATTCCGGCTACCAGACGATTTTATACCACAGCCCCTCCCGAGACCCACGTCATTTGTGTATCTTACTGCCTTCATACGATTTTATTCAGCTTGGAAAATACTAAGAAAATGGCACGTAATTTCCAGACGATTTTCTTCAGCTTGGAAAATACTAAGAAAATGGCACGTAATTTCCAGACGATTTTCTTCAGCTTAGAATAGAGTTAGAAATGGTATCCTATCTCAGAACGATTTTCTTAAGCTTAGAAAATACACAAGCTATGCAATTTCCAGACGATTCTCTTAAGCTATGCAATTTCCAGACGATTTTATTCAGCTTGGAAAACAATCAGAAGTGGTATGCAATCTTCAGGACGATTTTCTTAAAGCTTAGAAATTACACAGGAAAGCCATGCAATTTCCAGACGATTTTCTTCAGCTTAGGAGGGACTCAGAAATAGTATGCAATCTCCAGGACGATTTTCTTAAGCTTAGAAGACTTAGAATTGGCAAAAAAAAAATTAAGACGATTTTATTCAGCTCAAGGAAAAACAATTACCTCTCGATACAGCTTCTTATCAACCCCTCCAGTACTAATAAAGGTGAATAAAATCGTCTGGAGGTAGCAATAACGAAAATAACAGCATCATCGTGCGGAATGGGTTACTCCACTCGGCCACCCCCTCCCCCCTCCACCTATAGTGTGTTCAAGTTTACTTGGCTCAATTTTTCTCTTTTGCAATTTCTTTTCTTTCTTCTTAGCCTTCTTTTTCTTCTTGTCCTCTTCCTCTTGCTTCTTCCCTTCCTCCTCCTCCTCCTCCTCCTTCTCCTTCTACACCTCCACCTCCTCCATCATCATCATCATCATCATCATCATCATCTTCCTCCTCTCTTCTTCCTCACTTTCTTTTTTTCCTTTTTCTTCTTCTTTTCTTCTCTTTCTTCTTCTTCCCCTCCTTCTTCTCCTACACCACCACTCTCTCCTCCTTCATCATCATTTTAATCATCTTCATCATCATCATCATCACCATCATCATCATCATCATCACCATCATCATCTTCATCTTCTCTTCCTTCGTCTTCTTCCCCTCCTCCTCCTCCTTCTTCTTCTTCTCCTTCTACACCTCCACCTTCTCCTCCTCCATCATCTTTTTCATCATCATCATCATTATCATCTTCTTCTTCTTCTTCTTCTCTTTCTTTTCTTCTCTTCTTTTTCTTCCTCCTCCTCCTCCTCATCCTCATCCTTCTTCTTCCACTCATACAAACCCTTCACCAACCACTCTTCCACTTCATCCCTCCACCTGCTGTAGCTCTCGGTCTAGCTCTCCATCTTCCACCCACTCCACTTTCTAGAATCCAGTCCTCCACCTCTATACCTCCACTTCGTCTCTCGATCCACTTCTTCTTCAGTCATCCACTCTTCCACTTCATCCCTCCATTTATTGTAGCTCTCGGTCTACCTCTTCTTCCATCCACTCCACTCTCACATAACCCCTCCACGTTTTACTGTACTTTAGTTTTCCTCTCTCTCTCTCTCTCTCTCTCTCTAATTATCCCAACTTCCTTAACTTTTGCCTTCCTCTCTTGCCTGTTCACCCCATCCTTCTCTCTCTCTCTCTCTCTCTCTCTCTCTCTCTCTCTCTCTCTCTCTCTCTCTCTCTCTCTCCAATTATCCTAACTTCCTTAACTTTTGCCTTCCTCTCTTACCTGTTCTCTCTCTCTCTCTCTCTCTCTCTCTCTCTCTCTCTCTCTCTCTCTCTCAGCCTCTTAACCCCATCAGTACCACTACACAATTCTTCCTTTCAAGTTCAGACGATTTTCATCCACGTTTCCAGACGATTTCCGAACAGGGGGGGTTGGATGCAGCTTCCTCAACCCCTTCAGTACGAAAGGGTGTAGTAGGTGAACGTGAACCCGGTGGACTACAGGCTTAAGCTTCCCTTCTTTCGTAATCCGTCAACCTAATTTCTGGGATAAGGAGGAGGTTGAGGGATGTTGAGGGATGTTTATATAAGTGGGCAGCTCCACCGCCTCGTCATATCAGTGCCACTACGGGAAGGCGTCACCATCCCTAAATGTGTGTGTGTGTGTGTGTGTGTGTGTGTAATGTATATTTGTATGTATGTATGTATGTATGCATGTATGTCCCTTTGTATGTATGTACGTATGTATGTATGTACTGTATGTATGTATGTATGTATGTATGTATGTATGTATATATGTACTGTATGTATGTATGTACGTACGTATGTATGTATGTACGGTATATGTATGTATGTGTGTGTGTACGTGTGCGTCCGTGTGCGTGTCCACCTCAGCACACAGCCGACCACACAATTTATATTTTCCGGGCAACAGCAGCGATTACGGCCGATTGAGGGAAGATTAGGGGAGGGGGAGGGAGGCAGGGGGAGGGGGAGGGAGGAAGATATAGGAGGAGGGAAGGATGGGAGATAGGGTGAATGGTTTTGTGTGTGTGTGTGTGTGTGTGTGTGTGTGTGTGTGTGTGTGAGAGAGAGAGAGAGAGAGAGAGAGAGAGAGAGAGAGAGAGAGATGGAAACTTGGAAAAAGTGACCAGGTAAAGGAAAATAAACATGACGTCACATGTTATATATTTTTTTGCTACCTTCAGACGATTTCTTTCAGCCTGAGAAATTTCGAAAAGGGAAATTTTGAGTTGTTTTTTTAATCCATTCAATAATATAGTTGTCTTTACTGATCCGAAAAAATTGTGTAGTAAAGGATAAAAAATAAATTACGTCCTCGTGCTGAATGGGAAGAGGTAAAGTGGAGGAGAAAGAGGGAGGGAATGAAGAAATAAAGGAAAATATATAGAGAGGGAATAAGAGATACAGACCGATAAAGAGGCAGAGAATGAAGAAATAAAGGAAAATAAAGGACAATAATGAGGGAGGCAATAAAGGATGGAGACCAATAAAGAGGCAGGTAATAAAGAAATACATAGAGACCAATAAAGAGGCAGGTAATAAAGGAATACATACAGACCAATAAAGAGGCAGGTAATAAAGGAATACACACAGACCAATAAAAAGGCAGGTAATAAAGGAATATACAGAGACTGATAAAGAGGAGGGAATAAAGAATATTGGGAAATAGAAATCAATAACGATGGATAAAGCAAGGAGGGAGAGAAAGAGGGAGGGAGCAAGGAGGGAGAGAAAGAGGGAGGGAGTAAGGAGAGATAAAAGAGGGAGGGAGTAGGGAGATAAAAGAGGGAGGGAGTACGGAGAGAGATAAAAGAGGGAGGGAGTAAGGAGAGAGATAAAAGAGGGAGGGAGTAACGAGAGAGATAAAAGAGGGAGGAAGTAGGGAGAGGGATTAATAGGGATGGAGTAGGGAGGGGGATAAAGAGGGAGGGAGTAAGAGAGGGATAAAGAGGGATGGAGTAGGGCGGGGGATAAAGAGGGAGGGAGAAGGGAGAGGAATACAGGGAGAGAGTAAAGAAAGAGGCAGAGAGTAGGAGGCAGGTAAAGCAGCAGATAAAGAATAAAGGAGAGGATGATAACGGAGGAGGAAATAAGGAGCGATAAAGAGAATGGAGTACCGATAATTATTAAGCAAGAGGGATTATTAAAGAAGGAAATAAAGATAGTGATAAAAATAAAGATTGATGGAGAAAACAGCAAGAAAAAGAAAAAGCAATCAACCCTTTCAGACTGTTGACCTCTTTTCAGTTTCAATCACAGGAAAATAAAAAATAGACGATTTACTTATAGCAATCTCAAGCAGTAAGGGGGGGGAATCTAAGACTATATCTAACCCCTCCAGTTGAAGAATACCCTCCTAAGCTTAGGAAAATCGTCTGGAGATAAGAGAAATTAAATGAAAAAAAAAATCCCATCAGTGAAAAAATTACTAAGCCACTCAAATTGTGAAACTTGCGTTGTGGTTACCGTAGACTTTATTCATACTTTTTCCTATCATTTTATCTATCTACCTGTCTATTTCTACACTTATGTCTATCTATCTATTTATTTGCTGTGGCTATCATTGGGTGTAGTTGGAATCTGAACGTGAACCCGGTGGACTGCAGGCCAGAGTTGCGCTTCTCCTGCAGTCCACCGTCCTCCTTTCGAGGGATAGGGAGGGGAATTAGCGACGTTTGTATAACTGGGCAGCTCCACCGACCCGTCATATCAGTGCCACCACGTGCAGGCGCCCCCCTCCAGCACCATCAGTGAAAGTGGAAAGAGAGAGAGAGAGAGAGAGAGAGAGAGAGAGAGAGAGAGAGAGAGAGAGAGAGAGACAGACAGACAGACAGACAGACAGAGGGAGGGAGAGAGAGAGAGAGAGAGAGAGAGAGAGATGAGAGGACGGGAGATAAAGGGGAAAAGATAGCATGGAAGGGGAAGGAAATTGAGGCTGTGAGGGGAGGGGGTAGGGGGAAGGGGTACGGGGAGGGGGAGAGGGGAGGAAGAATTAGGGAGGAACGGGCGGATGGACAATATTAGATAGGGTCAGAGGGGGGAGGAGGAGGAG
>NC_137040.1:23424781-23472281 GCF_032717465.1 Coenobita brevimanus | reverse complement strand
CACACACACACACACACATACACACACACACACACACACACACACACACACACACACAGAGGGTCGGTTCAACACACCCAACCTCTGCGAACCTAACATTGAAAAAGAAGTGATTTGCTTTGTTTTAGCGGGAAAGGATATTCGTTTTTTTTTTTTTCTCTCCACATGCCAAGTCAATCACCTCGTCTGACTGAAAATTTATTATATATAGTGAAGCCTTGTGTCTTTTTTCATTTTTTTTTTTTTTTACCTGTTTTTTTCGTCAACCATATCATAAACGAAGTACATTTTTTCTCTACTTTGGCCTAAAACTTCCTTCTCTCCATCTTCTACATTTGGCTCTAGCAACAGATTAGTACTAGAATACGATGCTAGTCACGAAGAAGTGCTATGGTAAGGATGTATACAGTAGTAGTAATATTGTCCTTTTCCTGAACTGACTACGTGAAATAAGTTTATAAAAGACTTACGTGAAATAAGCTCGAAAATGATGCACGTGAAATAAGCTTTTAAATGACAGTGAAATAAGCTGTAATAGGATGTACGTGAAATAAGCTTTAAAAGGACAGTGAAATAAGCTTCAAAAGGACATACGTGAAATGTTTTAAAAAGACGTACGTGAAATAAGCTTCAAAAGGACGTACGTGAAATTAACTACAAAAACGCGTACGTGAAATAAACTTAAAAAAACGTAAGGGCATTAAGCTGGAAAAGACGTACGTGAAAAAAAGCTGCAATAGGACGTACGTGAAAAAAGCTGCAATAGGACGTACGTGAAAAAAGCTGCAATAGGACGTACGTGAAATAAGTTCAAGAAAGACGTACGTGAAATAAGTTCAAGAAAGACGTACGTGAAATAAGTTCCAGAGAGACGTACGTGAAATAAGCAGCAAATGGACGAAAATCTGGGCCACGTTAAGGTTATATAAAAAAAATAAAGAGTACAGAATTCTTAACTAATTTCTGAAAGTCCTTTAACCTTTGACAAATTCGTACAGGTGGAGCAATATGAAAAAAATAAATCTATAAATTCTCCAACACACGAGGAATTCCATTAATATTCTTCTCAGTGAAAGCTTTGACTGAGAATGATTCCAGTTCCTGTAGTCTTCCATCACGGGGTTTGGCTGGGTGTTCGAAGCTTCACTGAGTCGAATATAAACCCTTGATGCTGGTATGTATTCTCTTTATTCTTACTCTTCTTAGACATCTTTATTCACATTAGAAGGAACAGATATTGTCTTTATTAACCTTTTCCTGCCAGATGCCCTTTCATAATTTAGCAAAGCCGTCAAATGGTAGTGAGTTTGAAGATAAAGGACTAATTATAGTAAAGGGGATGATCATTTTCCTCTATAGATGAAAAGGCCAAAACTGCCGTGCATATTCCAAATGAGGTGTGACAAGGTACTTAGATAGGGGTGGTATCAAAAATTCGATTGGTGGATCCTTACACTGCTTTATCACACACACACACACACACACACACACACACACACACACACACACAACCATATAGACAGATACAGATATAGATGCATGGATAGACGGACGGATGGATGGATGGGTAGACAGATAGAGAGAGAGAGAGAGAGAGAGAGAGAGAGAGAGAGAGAGAGAGAGAGAGAGAAATACTCAAGCAAAAGAGAATAAAGGGGAAAGTGAAGAAAAAGAATAACAGACACAGACATAAGAGACAGTGAACAGAAACTTACGAGAAGGAAAAAATGAAAGAAAAAGAAAATGAAACTAAGAGACAGGAAAATGAAGAAAAACAAAAACATCACAAAGAGGCGACGTGACTTGACATTTTAAAGAAAGTTGGTTAAATGCTCTCTCTCTCTCTCTCTCTCTCTCTCACACACACACACACACACACACACACACACACACGCAAACAATTATTATTATTATTATTATTATTATTTTTATTATTAGGTTTATTATTATTACACTCAAACAGTCTCCTTCACTACTCTCTCTCTCTCTCTCTCTCTCTCTCTCTCACACACACACACACACACACACACACACACACATTATTATTATTATTATCATTATTATTATTATTATTATTATTATTATTCTTACACCCATTCAAACATTGTCCTTCACTACTCTCTCTCTCTCTCTCTCTCTCTCTCTCTCTCTCTCTCACACACACACACACACACACACACACACACACACACACACACACACAATTATTATTATTATTATTATTATTATTATTATTATTATTACACCCATTCAAACATTCTCCTTCACTACTCTCTCTCTCTCTCTCTCTCTCTCTCTCACACACACACACACACACACACACACACACACACACACACACACACACACACACACCGCCTCCCACGTTAATAAACTAAATCATATTAAGTCCGAACGAAATTAAAAAAACAGAAAACGACCGTAAAACCAAGAAACCTAGAGAGAGAAACCCAACATTAAAGCGTCACCTCAATATTAGACCCGGGAAATGAGAGAGAGAGAGATTAATAGAGGGTAGATGATGAGTCAATAAGGATTTTATTTAATAGGATGAAAATTGATACCTAAGAGGAGGAGGAGGAGGAGGAGGAGGAGGAGGAGGGGGTGGTAATAGAAATGAGCGGGCAGAGAGCAAAACAAAGAGTACAAGAAAAAATCATGATAAAAACAACCCAAAGAAGACAGAAGAGATTACTATGAAAATTAAGAAAAGGTAAAGGAATGGGGAAGAAATTAACGAAAAAAAATATAGGTAAAGACAAATAAGAGAAATAATGTTAATGGAAGACAAAGGATGAATGTTAACGAAAAATAAGGGAGAGAGAGAGAGAGAGAGAGAGAGAGAGAGAGAGAGAGAGAGAGAGAGATAATGTTAATGGAAGACAAAGGATGAATGTTAACGAAAAATAAGGGGGAGAGAGAGAGAGAGAGAGAGAGAGAGAGAGAGAGAGAGAGAGAGAGAGAGAGAGAGAGGAAAATGAAATATGAGAAAAAATGATTAGATGGAAGAAGAGAAAGAAAAATAATGTAAGATATGAACAGAGACAATGGGAAAAGGAAAGAACGATGCGGGAAAGATGGAAAGAAATGAAAAAATGAAGTACAAGGAAAGAATTAAATGGATGAAGGAAAGAAAGAAATAAGAAAAGAACCAACACGAAGGAGAAAGTAAAGAAAGAGGCAGGAAAGACGAGATGAAAATGTTAGGCGGGATTTTCGTAATAAAGAAGAGATCAGAGAAAGATAAGATGGAAGACAACGCGAAGAAATGAAAGATAAGGAGGTAAAGAAGACAAAGAATATGCATAAATTAAGATAAAGAAGATGCCAAGAAACGTAGAATAGAAGGAAGAAAGAAAAAAGAAAATGAAGGAACGAAGAGACAAGAAAATGGGAGCAGATGTTAAAGAATAGGAAAGAAATTGTGATAAAGTGGTACGGATGGGAAAGATGATGTATTAAGGAAGAAAATAAAGGAAATGAACGAAGGAAGAAGTAAAGAAACATATGAGAGAGAAATATGATGGAATATGCAGGGAGATGACAGATACGGAGGAAGAAAATGGAGTTCGGGAGGGTAGAGTTAAAAAGGAGAAAGCAGTAGGGAAAAAAATGAAAAAAAGGCGAAAAGGAGGAAGGAAAATCATACGATGGAGGAAAATGGGAGTATGGGAGGGGAAGATTCAAAAAGAGACGAAGGATGAAAAAGAAATAAGGAACGAAATGGAAAAAAAATACAAGAAAAAGTTAAGTAGTAAGAAAATGGGGGTTGAGAGGGAAGACTTAAGTATATGCTGGCAGGGGCTTCACCTGTGTGCAACAGAGGCTAAATCTGTGCAGATCTTGTTACACTGGGGCCTGAGGGGGAGGAGGAGGGGAGAAGGAGGGGGAGGAGGGGCTGGGAGAGGGGGAGGGAGAAGAGGAGAAGAATGGAGCAGGAGAAGGAGAGGCAGGAAATTTATGTGAAGAAGAGGAAAGGCGAAGAAGGAAAGAGATTCAAAGATCTGAGAAGCAGAGAAAACAGGAAGAGGAAATTAACTGACGTCATGATTAAGGGAAAGACTTAGTATCCGAAAGAGGAGGAGAGGAAGGAACATGATGGTGATGATGATGATGATGAAAAAGAGATGTAATGAAATGAATGAGAACATATTGTACGTATATTCACATACATCATACGTATAAAGTAAACGCATATGTATTGTACATATGCTGTATATATAAACGGGTGTGCATGTATATATGTGGATGTATATGTATATTTTTAAATGCAAAAATATGTGTTAATGATGTCAGATTCACAATATATTAAAATGTTCGCCGAAGCTGCTGCTGCTAATAAGTCGGAAGGATAAATGTGAAACGAAACGTATTTGAAAAGGGAGGAGGTGGAGGAGGAATACAGCATGGCAGTAAGAAAACGAAGGAGGAGGAGGAGGGAGGAGGAGAGAGGAGGTGAGAGAAAGAGGAAGGAGAAGAAAGATGAGTAGTAGTGAAGAGGAAAAGCTTAACACACAGGAGGAAAAATTGTGTAAAAACAAAAGTGAGCTGAGAAGAAAGGAGGAGGAGGAGGAGGAGGAGGAGGAGGAGGAGGAGGAGGAGGAGGAGAATAATGCAATAAAAGGAGAATGAAAAACAGCTAAACAAAGGAAGAGGAAAGCGATATGAGAGAGAGAGAGAGAGAGAGAGAGAGAGAGAGAGAGAGAGAGAGAGAGAGAGAGAGAGAGAGAGAGAGAGAGAGAGAGAGAGAGAGAACAGCTGATACATGAATCGCTGACAGCCTGAAACACTAAACTAATAACACGTTGCTAAATAGATGGATAGACAGATAGATAGATAGATATAGATAAATAGATATAGATAGATAGATAGCTAGATAGACAGATAGATAGACAGATAGACTGATAGGAGGATAAGACAAACATAGACGAATAGATAGAGGGAGATAGATGGATAGACAAACAGATAGATGGAAGACAAGGGAAAAATGGTGAGAACATTTTTGGTCAATTATACGATGTCAGATTGAGTTTGGTGGTCGCATGGAGGGACAGATAGATAGATAGACAGATAGATAGATAGAAAGATAGATAGATAGATAGACAATCAGACAGATGAGTAGGTAGGTAGGTAGGTAGGTAGACAGACAGACAGGGTAGACAAACAGAAAGATAGACAGACAGGTAGATAGATAATTATAAAGGAGATAAAAACCTTTATCAAAATTGTAATCATTCTAGTCCTTCGTTAATAACAGATTTCAGACAAACAAACAAACAAATAGACAGACAGACAGACACAGACACTCACAGATACACACAGACAGACGGGCAGATAGATAGATACTGATAGATACAAGCCAATATAAAAATGGTGGACAGAGAGAGAGAGAATAGGTAGATAGACAGATAGACAGGACCCAATAATAAAAATAGTGAGAAGACAGCAGAACTCTTGGCCAATAAGAGGCTGTCAGGAGAGAGACTAACTTTATTATCTCTCATACGGTGACGAGAGAGAGAGAGAGAGAGAGAGAGAGAGAGAGAGAGAGAGGAAATGAGGAGGGGGAAGAAAATGAGGAAAGAGAAACTAAAGAGGAGAGAGGATGTAAAAAAATAGAGAGAGAGAGGGAAGAGAGACACATAGAAAGAGAGAAAATTGGAGGGATAGTGGAGGAAAGACAGGACAGAGAGGAGGAAGACAGGGAGTCGAGGGAGTAAAGAAAACAGGGAAAAAGGGAAAAAGAAAGGAGGGAGAAGAGAAAGATGGAAGAGAAAGACAGAACGAAGAAAGACAGGAAGAGCAAAGATAGCCATAAGGGAAGGAGGGGAAAGACAGGAAGGAGGGAGGGAAGAAGGAGGGAGGGAGGGAGAGAGGGAGGGAAGGAGAGAACAGAGAGGGAGGGAGGGGTGTCACTGTCTGTATCAGTCTCTCCAAAGCCTTAGCAAATGAGATAAGTAGAAGTGAGAGAGAGAGAGAGAGAGAGAGAGAGAGAGAGAGAGAGAGTTACATAGATACACAGACCACACAGACCTTACGGTCCCTACGAGGTGGTCCGGCCTTAATCCTAATATAGTGCATACGAGCAGAAGAAAAGGATAGCACAGCAGGAGAGAGAGAGAGAGAGAGAGAGAGAGAGAGAGAGAGAGAGAGAGAGAGAGAGAGGAAGGGTAAAAAGTGAGGGAAGAAGAGGAGGAGGTGAAGGAAGGGAGCAAATGATAGGGAGGAAAAGAGAGAAAATGAGATGAGAGAAGGGACAGAGGGAGAGAAGGAAGGGAGAGAAGGAGAGAAGGAAGAACGAGAGAGGGAGAGAAGGGAGACAAGAATGAAGAAAAAAGTAAGAAGGAAGGAGGTAGAGAAGTAGATGAGAGAGAGGGGAGAAAGAAAGGGATAGAATGATGGAGGAGAGAAAAGAGAAGGGAGGGGGAATGTGGGTGACAAACAATGAGTGAGTGAGAGAGAGAGAGAGAGAGAGAGAGAGAGAGAGAGAGAGAGAGAGAGAGAGAATCGTCTTGTTATAAGGCTTCTGACTTGTCTTCGTCAATCCCTGCCCTTCTCAGTTTCACCCCCTCCTCGCAAAGCCTCTCTCTCTCTCTCTCTCTCTCTCTCTCTCACACACACACACACACACACACACACAATCCTAACCTTTCCTCTTCTTATTTTCTTACATCTTTCTTTTCATCCCTACCTGTATGTCACCTGTATTACACCTTGACACCCCCTGACGATTTCCTTGAGAGAGAGAGAGAGAGAGAGAGAGAGAGAGCTAGGGGGTTGGGAAATCGTCTTAACTCCTTCACCACCACTGCAGATCCCCAATCCCCCTCCTTCTCCACCTGACTCTCAACCCCTTCTCTTCGATGACGTCTCACCTTCTTGTTACCTCCAGACGATTTTCCTCAGCTCAGGGGAGGCTTAAGGAACTGGATGGGTTAGATAAAGCCTTCATTAACCCCTTCACTACGAGGCCTCCACCATGCTTAGGAAAATCGTCCGGGGTTAGTATACTTTAATGGCGTACGGAGACTGGGAGTGGGATGAAAAAAGGGAGGAAGAGAGAAAAAGAAACTGTGCCATGACACAGCAAACCCGTCCCCGGCAGTCATTTTAGTGCTGAAGTATAAATACAATAGGATATCTAATCAAAGATGTCACATATCAGATTTGGAGTAAATCGGGTGAAAATTGGCGATTTTAGCCCATCTGAAATTTTAGGCCCGACCCACCTGACACTGACCCCTCTACCGCTACCTGGGGGTGACCCCCCTGATGTAATGAGGCATGTTATAGGATGCAGATTTGAAAGATGCACCTTTGGTTTTGGTTCCGTGTCGATATGACGAATCTAAAGGAGTTATGGCGAAAAAACGATTTACTTGTTTACATTTTGGGGGGGCTACAGCCTGGGCCTTGGCCCAATTTGGCGCAAAATTTATTCAGGTGATCAGGTCATAGCCCATCATCCCTGTAATTTTAGTCAAAATCTCACCATTAGTTTTCGCGTCAAGTTGTTAACAGACAGACAGATAAACCGAGTAAAAACAATACTCGTCCCCGTGCCTCTAAGGGGTGGAGACGGGTAAAAAAGGATGAAGAGGAAGAAGGAAGAGGAAAATGGGAGGAACAAGAAAAAGGATGACGAAAAGGTGAGCAAGAGGAAAATAACATGGCGGGAGAGGGAAATGAGAGGAGAATGGGAGAGAGGGACTGGAGGGGGGACGAGGGGAATTGGAGGGGTAGACTTCGAGGGAGAGGAGGAGAGGGGAGTAAAGGAGGAAGAGAGGACTGAGGGGAAGAGAGGAATGAGAGAAGAGGGGGTGAGAGGAATGAGAGAGGAGAGGGGTGGGAGGGAGAGTGGGGACTGGGAGGGAGAGAAGGAAATGAAAGGAAGATTTGAATAGGAGAGGAAGGCTGAATTTGAAGAGGGAAAGGGGATTGAGGGGGGAAGAGTGGGGGAGATAAGTGAGACAATGGACTGCAAGGAGCGACTGGGAGGAGGGGAGGGGGGAGAAGGAGCGAGGGATGAGTGGGGAGGTAAAGAAAGAAGGTGGGGATGGTGGGGGAAAGTGAGGGGAGATAAGGAGTAAAGACGAGTGGTAAAATGTGAGGAGGGGGAGGAGGGGAGATAAGGTGATGATGTGAGAAAGAAATGGAGGTGAGGGAAGGAAGGAAGGGGGAGATAAGAGAGGGTGAGAGGGAGGTGGGAAGGGGAGAGGGAGATAAGAGAGGGTGGGAAGGGGAGAGGGAGATAAGAGAGGGTGGGAAGGGGAGAGGGAGATAAGAGAGGGTGGGAAGGGGAAAGGGAGATAAGAGAGGGTGGGAAGGGGAGAGGGAGATAAGAGAGGGTGGAAAGGAGGAGAGGGGGAGATAAGAGAGGGTGGGAAGGAGAGGGGGAGATAAGAGAGGGTGGGGAGAGAGAGGTGAGGGGGATGTAAGGGCGTCGTCATGGCAACAGAAGACGCCAGCATGTAAAAGTTGGCAGAACTTCGACAACTTTACTCCGGCAGGCAATATCGGTGGATGATGGATGGATGGGTGGATGGATGGATGGATGGATGGATGGATGGATGGATGGGTGGATGGATGGATGGGTGGATGGATGGATGGATAGGTGGATAGGTGGAAGGATGGATGGATGGATGGATGGATGGATGGATGGATAGGTGGATGGATGGATGGATGGATGAATGGGTGGATGGATGAATGGGTGGATGGATGGATGGATGAATGGATGGATGGGTAGATGGATGGATGGATAAGAGGATGGATGGATGGATGAATGGTGGGTGGATGGATAGGTGGGTGGATGGATAGGTGGATGGATGGATAGGTGGATGGATGGATGGATGGATGGGTGGATGGATGGGTGCATAGGTGGATGGGTACATAGATGGATGGATGGATGGATGGATGGGTGCACAGGTGGATGGATGAGTGCATAGGTGGATGGATGGGTGCACAGGTGGATGGATGGGTGCACAGGTGGACGGATGGGTGCATAGGTGGATGGATGGGTGCATAGGTGGACGGATGGGTGCATAGGTGGACGGATGGGTGGACGGATGGGTGGGTGGATGAGTGGACGGATGGTTGGGTGGATGGATGGAAGGATGGAGGGTTAGTCGAAAAGGTGGATGGATGGAGAGACGGACTGATAGATGGATGGAGGGATGGACAGGTGGACTTGGCTCGTATCTCTGACTGGGGTAAAAATAATCTTGTTTTTAATGCATCAAAGATTCAGTTTTTACACCTATCAACCCGACAGAATCTTCCAGAGGAGTACCCACTAATATTTAATAATATCCAGCTCAAGCCTGCATCATCCT
This sequence comes from Coenobita brevimanus, assembly GCF_032717465.1. NCBI lineage: Eukaryota > Metazoa > Arthropoda > Malacostraca > Decapoda > Coenobitidae > Coenobita > Coenobita brevimanus. Next base: position 23,462,949 of record NC_137040.1, on the reverse strand, counting down.
TGAACATGCTTGGGGTTTCATTCACTCGGAATTTATATTGGAAAGATCATATTACATCTCTTGTTAAATCTGCTTCCAGGAGACTGGGTGTGCTAAGCCGACTACTCACCTTCTTTACCCCTGCACGGTTGTTGACTTTATACAGGGGTTTTATTCGCCCCTGTGTAGAGTACAACTCTCATATATGGGGAGGCTCCCCACATACAGCTCTTCTCAATAGGGTGGAGTCAAAGCCTTTTCATCTCATTAACTCTCCTCCTCTTACTGGCTCCCTTCAACCTCTGTCTCTTCGCCGCACTGTTGCATCTTTATCTCTTTTCTATCGCTACTTCAATGATCACTGCTCCTCTGAACTGTCTGCTTGCATACCTCCACCTCTACAACGGGTGCGTAGCACCCGTCAGGCAGCAAACTCTCATCCCTTTTCTGTCCAACTCTCTACCGCAAGAGTTAACCGTTAGTCCCAGCCCTTCATTTATGCAACAGGTCAACTGTGGAACTGTCTCCCTCTGTCTGTATTTCCTACTTCCTGTGATCTCCAGTCTTTCAAACGCAGTGTGTCCAGGCATCTCGAAATGAACGGATCTTGAATTTGGCTCTCTTTTGTTTTGTTTTTGTTTTTTTCTTGGAAGGAACTGTTTTGCGGGCTCCTAGCCTTTGGTTCCTTCTTCCTCGCATAAAAAAAAAAAAGTGGATGAACAAATGGATCAGCTAACCTTGTACTATGATGTTGTGATATGGAATTAAGTTGATTATTCTTTAAAATGTTATGGGGGCAATAATTCTGTGTGTGTGTGTGTGTGTGTGTGTGTGTGTGTGTGTGTGTGTGTGTGTGTGTGTGTGTGTGTGTGTGTGTGTGTGTGTTGGAAAGAAAAAATTGAAGGAAGTAGCTATGTGAACGACCAGAGAGAGAGAGAGAGAGAGAGAGAGAGAACGATTTGGAAGACTGAGAAAGAAGGCAGCAAATTGGAATGTGTGGAATGGGGGCGATAGTGAGAGAGTCAAAAATGGAAGAAAGAAATTTTTTGGGGGAAGGGGAGAGAGAGAGAGAGAGAGAGAGAGAGAGAGAGAGAGAATCTAGAACAGGAGGAGGTAATGATGAAGGGTTAACAAGAGAGACAGACAGACACAAGCACAGAGAGAGAGAGAGAGAGAGAGAGAGAGAGAGAGAGAGAGAGAGAGAGAGAGAGCCAGAGTGAAATTGGAATGGGAGAATGCGCTGTAGGGAAGATATTGCAACTAGTCAAGTACAATGGAAGGGAGGGGGAGGGAGGGAGGGGGGAAAGGGGGAGGAGGGAGGAGGAGGGGGAGGCATTGTTGTTCGAGACAGACGAAGGGAGGCGCTGGAATGAGGGAGGGAGGGAGGGAGGAAGTGGGAATGAGGGAGGGAAGGAAGGAGCATGAATGAGAGAGGGAAGGAACTAGAATGAGGGAGAGAGGGAAGGAAGGAGCTAGAATGAGGGAGAGAGGGAAGGAAGGAGCTAGAATGAGGGAGGAAGGAAAGGAAGATAGAATGAGGGAGAGAAGGAAGGAAGGAGCTAGAATGAGGGAAAGAGGGAAGGATGGAGCTAGAATGAAGGAGAGAGGGAAGGAAGATAGAATGAGGGAGAGAAGGAAGCAAGGAGCTAGAATGAGGGAGGGAGGGAAGGAAGGAGTTGGAATGAGAGAAGTGGAGAGAGGAAATGAAGGAGAGAGGAGGGAGGGAGGGAGGGATTGGAGGAGGGAAGGAGTGGGAAGGAGAAAGTGAGGAAGTGAAGGAAAGGAGGCAGTGGAAATAAAGGACAGAGTATGAATGAAGGAAGGAGGGACGGATATATGAGTAAGGTAGGGAGGAAAGGAGTGGCAATGGGGGAGGGAGGGGGGGGGAATACAGAAGGAAGGAAGGGAGGGAGAGAGGAGGGGAAGAAAGGAAGGACGGAATGTGTGAGTGTACGAGAAAGTAGGAATGAGAGAGGAAATGAAAAGGGAATGGGAATTAAGGGGGAATGAAGGAAAGCAAGTAGTATGAGTGAAGGAGGGAGGGGTAGTGCGAATAAAATGAAAGACAATGAAAAAGAAGGAAAGAAAGGAGGAGGAGGAAAGAAGGAAGGGTGTAGAAATGGAGGAAGGGCGTACTGGGAATGAATAAGCATAAATAAAAATGAAAATGAAGGAAGGAGTGGTTTTCAAGGAAGAAGTGTTCTTGAGGAAATAAACATGAAGAAGTGTGCGTGAAGAAGTGTGTATGACGAAGTGTGCATGAAAGTGTGTATGAACAAGTGTGCGTGAAGAAGTGTGCATGGAGAAGTGGACATTAAGAAGTCGACACAAAAAAGTGACAAGTGTGCATGAAATAGTGTGCATATAAAAGTGTGCATAAAGTAGTACACAGAAGCACATAGGAAGTACAAGTAACAGGAAGCCTATTAGCCCATATCAAGTTTACCTGTTGAGAAAGATAGATTTAATCTGGGTCTAAAGTGAGAGAAAGGGATAGAAAAGAGGAATCATGAAGGAAGGAAGGAATGATGAAGGAAGGATGGAACGGAAAAGAAGTGGCAGGAGACATGGAATGAAGGGCGGGAGAAGGACGAGAAGGAGAGAGTGGAAGGAAGAGCGAAGGAAAGAGGGAGAGGAGAGAGTGGGAGGAAGAGTGAAAGAGGGAGAGAAGGAGGGGGGGGGATGGAGGAGAGGGGGAGGTAATTTTGTTCAGACCAGAGAGGGAGTTGTTGAGATGAAGGAGAGAGGGAGGGGAAGAGTGAAGGAAGGAGAAAGGGAGGAAGGAGAAAGGGAGTGAGGAGGGAAGGAGAGAGTAACAAAGAAGGAAGAGGAAGGAGAGAGTGAATGGGAATGGAGTGAGTGAGGATGAAGGAAGGAAGGCAGAGGAGTGAATAGGAATGAAAGGGGTGGGCGGGTGGAGGTGAGAATAACGAAGGAAGGAAGGAAGGAAGGAAAGGAAGACGAATGAAGGAGGGAAGAAGGAAGGGTAGGAAATGAGAGAGAGGTAGGATGAGAACAGAGGTGAAAATGAGGGACAAAAGAAGTGAGAAAAGAAAGAAAGAGAGAAAGCATGAATGAAGGAAAGAAAGATGGTGAGTGGGAGAGACAGAGGAAGAGGGAGTGAAAATGAGACCAATAAGGAGAGAGAGAGAGAGAGAGAGAGAGAGAGAGAGAGAGATTGTGTGTGTGTGTGTGTGTGTGTGTGTGTGTGTGTGTGTGTGTGTGTGTGTGTGTGTGTGTGTGTGTGTGTGTGTGTGTGTGAACGAGAACAGAAAGGGAGGGGAGGGGAGGGGATAGGGAAGGAAAGGGGGGAGGGGAAGGGGAGGGGGGAGGGGTACTGGAAGAAGATAGGGAGTGAGAATGGGTAGTCAGAATGCAAAGGTAAGGGAGGGAAGGACCTATATATAAAGGGAGGGAGGGAGGGAGGGAGGGAGGGAGGAGATAAGACTGGGGAGGGAGGAAGTGGTGGAGCTATAGGAACGACGAGACAAAGTGGTAGGGAGGGAGGAAGGGAGAGAATAGGAAGAGGGAAGGAAAGGATGAAGGATTGAAGGGGGACAAAGAAGAAATGGAGGGAGGAAGGGAGGAGGAAGTGGGAGAGAGGAGAGGGAGGGAGCAAGGGAGGCAGAGGAGGACAAGTAAGAGAGAGATAAAAGGAGAAAGAGGAGGAAGAAAGCTAGTGAGAGAGAAAGACTGGAGGAGACAGGGAGAAAGAGAAGAGTACAAGGGAGAAGGGAGCAAGATCAAAATAAGGGAAGGGAGGAAGAGAACTGTGGAAGGGAGGGAGGGAGGTAGGAAAGATGGAAAGAGAAAGAGGAGAAGGGAGAGGGGGGTAAAATGGAAAGGCGAATGAATAGGTTATGAGAGAGAGAGAGAGAGAGAGAGAGAGAGAGAGAGAATGTTATTGCTGCAAACACAAGGAGGGAGGCACCAGAATGAGGGAGGGTGGAAGGGTGAATGAGAGAGGGAGAGAGGGAGGGAGGAAAAGAGGGAGAGAGGGAGGGAGGGAATGTGAATGAAGGAGTAAAGGAGGGTGAATGAGGGTGAAAGGGAAGGAGGGAAGGAAAAGAGGGAGAGAAGATGAATGAGAGCGGTGAGAGGGAGAGTGAATGAGGAAGTAATGGAAGGAGGGAGGAAAGTGAATGAGGGATGAAAGGGAGAAGGGAAGAAGGGGGAGAGAAGAGAGGGAGGGGGGAGAGGGAGAGAAGAGAGGGAGGGGGGAGAGGGAGAGAAGAGAGGGAGGGGGGAGAGGGAGGGGGGAGAGGGAGAGAAGAGAGGGAGGGGACAGAGGGAGAGAAAGAGGAGGTGAATGGGTTGGGTAGGAGAAAGGGGAGGAGGGAAGAGGAAAATAAAGAGAGGGAAAGGAAGAAGAGGGAAAGGAAGAGTGAAAGAAAATTAAAGAGGAGCTTAAGGGGGGAAGGTGTCACGGGGTTTTTAAAATATCACTGGGTTTTTATAATATGCTTTAATATTATTTAACTGATATTAATATTCAATAATATTAAAGAGCAGGGACAATGATTGTCTTGCTACATCAAGCAATGATTACTTTACGCTGCTTCTTCGCACGATTCTCTAAGAACGAGAATTTATAAACTTTCTCAACAGTACACAGCAGAGACTAATCAATCACAAATGCTGAATTAGTACTGTTAGCCTCTGGAGAAAGTTACTTCACCCCTGACAATAAATAACTAATACTAATAATAATATCAGGTCCTTGCTGATGCTTAACTCCCAGATGGCACAACGGATTTTAAGTTAATACAACAAGACTGGTCTAAGTACCAGTTATGAATAGTAAAACGTTTATGCAAGCTAGGAGCTATATGGAAAATAAGCTTAATTTGGAGAAATGAAACAAGATTTTACTTTACATTAAGCTCAAGAAAAAGAACTGTTAAATTTATTGATTACAAAATAAATTTAACGTTACATTTCAAATCAAATCAATGAGACCGCACTCACTCACTCACACAAAAGCTAAATACTTACGCCTAGGAAAAACACCTTAACTAAGCTCTTAAAACTACGATTATACAAAAAGGAAATACCGGTCGATGAATGCTGTGTATCACCCGGGGGGGGGGGAGTACTGGGCAACTGTACTAGTGGAGCTTGGGTGCTAGCTGACCTCTCACACTTCTTGAGCACAGGACCTCTCTCCGTCACAACAAACACTTGACTGACCCAGTCGTGGGAACAAAGGGGGAGCAGTAGGCCGCATTTTCTAACGGTCGAGGCAAGCAGGGGCAAACAATAAAGAAACAATAGTATCGCTCAGTACAGCAGTTAGTGACGTGCATTAAATCGGTCACTTTTGAAAACAGTGATGAATGTTTTGAAAAGTATAACCCGAAATGGAGAGAGAAACGGTTAACTGAGCGATACACAGTGAGTTTTCCACTAATAGTTCGTGGTTTCTCACAAAAGGGAAATGTCGTGAATTTGATTCATGACATTACGCCCCTACAAAATTAATTTTTTTCCTTATAGGAAAAAATTTGTGGATATATATATATGTACACATCCTAACTCAGTCACACAAGATTCACACTGTGGTGTGTGTGCTATCCTGCTACAGGAGAAAGTCACAGTCGCCAGTGAGCGAAAAAACCTCGTATTTACGTTAATAGAAGCAAGCTTGAGGGAAAAACTCCGTGACGACGGTGAAAATCCTGTACTCAGGTCAAACTGAGCGAAAATTCGCTACATTTACACTGACAACTAATTGTTGTGTAGCGTGGTGTATGTAATACACGGCGTAGGTGTGACAGTTGTAGTGTAACTGTACCTGTGTGTAAAATGACACAGTAAATAATATGGTGACGACGAAGGCAGAGGAGAAGAGGCGGCAGCGTGCGGCAGACGATCAGCTGGTCCGCACAGCAAAACTGCTACAACCATTGCTGAACCTGCAAAACCAATTAAGGTGGAGCATCAAAAGTGTCAATGAGACAAAATTCTTATTACGTTACAATTACTCTCTCTGCCTAGCAATCAGTACATGCTACGAAAAGTACACTCGAGGTCGCCATTAATTTTAGCACACGATTAGTGTCGACAAGTTGAGAATCCCTGTGCAAACTCGGGTCTTCCATAGCCTCGAACTGCACATGGGTCCTAAACCTGTGCCTTAACCTACAGTACTTATATTAATATCGGGGAGCTGAGAATCCTTGTGCAACTCGGGTCTTCCATAGCCTCAAGTCGCCTTTGCGGAGTTCTCACTTCCCCCTTAACCTACAGTGCTTATATTAGTATCGGGGAGCTGAGAATCCTTGTGCAAACTCGGGTCTTCCATAGCCTCGAGTCGCCTCTGCGGAGTTCTCTCTCGAACTTCCCCCTTAACCTACAGTACTTATATTAGCATCGGGGAGCTGAGAATCCTTGTGCAAACTCAGGTCTTCCATAGCCTCGAGTCGCCACTGCGGAGTTCTCTCTCAAACTTCCCCCTTAACCTACATTACTTATATTAATATCAGGGAGCTGAGAATCCTTGTGCAAACTCGGGTCTTCCATAGCCTCGAGTCGCCTCTGCGGAGTTCTCTCTCTAACTTCCCCCTTAACCTACAGTACTTATATTAGTATCGGGGAGCTGAGAATCCTTGTGCAAACTTGGGTCTTCCATAGCCTCAAGTCGCCTCTGCGGAGTTCTCTCTCGAACTTCCCCCTTAACCTACAGTACTTATATTAGTATCAGGGAGCTGAGAATCCTTGTGCACACTTGGGTCTTCCATAGCCTCAAGTCGCCTCTCAACTTCCCCCCTTAACTTACGGTACATAATATGTATGTACAGGCCCTCGACATACTGTGTCCCGTGGGGCCAATGGGCGAGACGTCAGGTCTGCACCCACTTCACCACTACCCTGTCTCTCAACTGACTCAGAGATTACAGGTGTGGTTACAAACGGCACAGGAAGGACATGTCCCTGATTAGTGGTGTTACTTTGACACACACTGCAGGAACGGACAAAACTATCTATGTCTCGTCCCATCCCTGGCCAGAAAAAGTCAGCTCGGATACGGCCCTGGGTCTTCCTTTTGCCCATGTGACCTCCTGTGGCTGAACAATGACCCCATTGTAACACTGCTAGGCGGTACTTGGCGGGAACGACAAACTGCATTCGAACCTCGCCCTCGGGTGTTCGTGACTCACGGTAGAGCCGTCCTTGTTTACGAAGGAACTTGGCTCGACCTCCCCGTGAATACTTTATCACTCGACCCTTTTGTTTGTTCCGCACGGTAGCAAGTGTCGGGTCAGAATGTTGTTCTTGTACAACAAGTTGGCTACACATCAGATCTTGCGGCGATTCAATGATCACTGGGGTGACACAGTCTGGAGCCTCAGCCATGGCTCGTGTTACCGCAGCAGCCGAAGTCTGAGTAGCGTTATCATCGGAGCAACTATCCTTGACACCGGAAATATTGCCGATGATGAGTTCAAATAAAGGTTCTGGTATGACAACTGCGAGTGTCGTACCAGTATAAAATGGAGATGCCACCTGGATACATGCCTCAGGGAACAATCTCACTGATCCATCAATAAGGTTTGCATGGATCTGTCGACCTGTATACTGCTCAGGCCGAACTAGATTCTGCTTGACAGAGCAACCTGAGGAACCATTATCTCTCAGGACCTTCACAGGAATGCCTCCCACAAACCCTGACTGAACAAGGAAGGTACTGTCACCTGTGGGAGGGCCTGTGGAGGAAGCAGCTAGCCACTCACGAGGCTGCTGAATTGATGCAGCAAACATTGTGCCTTGTGAATTATATACTTGAGAAGATGGAACATTGGCCATCTGTGGAGGGGGGTTCACTGTCACTGTGGGACCAGTGAACTGTGGGGGAGCACCCACACTGGTAGGGACGTGACCACCGTGCTGCTGTTGAGGAATGAAGGCTGCGTTTGCTTCCTGCCTCTTTTGAGCTGGTGGTGAAAAAGTTTGTCCCGACGGTCGGTTGCGTGGCTGATACTGCTGCTGGTTAGGGTACTTGTTGTACCTCTTCCACTCAGGTTTCTGAGTGTTTTGCCCCTGGTCCTTCTGCGGTTTTGGACCTTGGCCATTATTCTGAGAATGGCCTTGTTGCTGGGGTTCAGTCTGAGACGGCTTCCCAGACTTGGCAGTATCTTTTCTGCTCCAGGTGTTTTGCTTACAAGTTTGATACCCGTATGCAGTAAAGAATGCGTCAGCCTTTTCTGCCATTTGGCTGGCATCTTTCATCTGGCAGATCTTAAGCTGTGCTACGAGCTCAGCAGGCCACGATCTCTCTAGCTGTGTACGCAGCATAAGGTCAATTATCCCCTCAAGCGTGGAAGGAGTTTCATCTTTCTCCATCCACTCATTTAAGTAAGCTGTGAGACGATCAAGGAACTGAACAGCTGTCTCCTTGTCTTGGAGACGAGCTCGCATGAACTGAACTTTGGCGTCGTCTACTGTGAGACCATACGCCTTAATGAGTGCAGCTTTCATCATCTCATATGTGAGATTGTCTCCAAGAATTCTGTGGAGAATATCGAGGGCAGGGCCCTCAAATAGGCTAAGAAACTGAAGCCGCTTAGCTGCCTCATCCAGTTGATACATGTCTGCCATGTCCTCAAAACGAGCTATGTACGGCTCGATTCGCTCGCTTTCCTTGTATGAAGGAAGCTTGATGCGTGGGGTCGCCAGGACATGTGCAGGGGAAACGCTCGTGGAGCTTGGACCAACTGCAGCATACGTGTCTGAAGCCAAGGAATCTCGCTTGAGCTTCATCATTTCATATTCGTGTTTTTCACGTGCTTCTCGCTCCGCACGTTCGTGCTCTCGTTCTCTCTCGCGTTGTTCACGCTCGTATTCGCGCTGTTCTCGCTCTTGTACTAGCTCGAGTTCGTGCTGTTTTTGCTCATGTTCGCGCTGTTGTCGCTCTTTTTCTAACTCGAGCTCGCGTTGTTTTTGTTCGTGTTCACGCTGTTCTCGCTCATATTCGCGCTGTTCTTTCTCACGTTCTTGCTCGTAATTAAACCGTGAGAGAAAATAACTCTGTATTTTCTCTGGGTCAGTGAGACCCATATCTTTGGCTTCCTGTACATAAGCACTGGCTGCCATGGCGCTAATTTATTAAGCAAACGAAACTGAGTACTGACTGCTTCGCAAACGAATGCTAATAATACAAATAAAGAATACAGACACAAGTTAGTGGTGACCAGTCTTATCTAGTTAACTGGCAAAGAATAAATAAAAAATGTAAATGACTGGGAAGACTCAATAATAAACACAATGGGTACGGCGACTTCCCAGGAGCGAAAAAAATCGTCTGGCGTTACCAAAAATAAACTAGAGTTAAGTACTCTATTGATTAAAAAAGCAAAGATTCACTTGCTAAATTAACTGTAAACACCAGTAAGCTTGTGCCTATAAACTTTAATGATAAATACCTAAATATGAACGAGTGAGTACTATCTCGTGAATAGCTTTAGAGCTAGGAGTTAATATCCTGGAATGAGGTCGCCAATTGTCACGGGGTTTTTAAAATATCACTGGGTTTTTATAATAATATGCTTGAATATTATTTAATTGATATTAATATTCAATAATATTAAAGAGCAGGGACAATGATTGTCTTGCTACATCAAGCAATGATTACTTTACGCTGCTTCTTCGCACGATTCTCTAAGAACGAGAATTTATAAACTTTCTCAACAGTACACAGCAGAGACTAATCAATCACAAATGCTAAATTAGTACTGTTAGCCTCTGGAGAAAGTTACTTCACCCCTGACAATAAATAACTAATACTAATAATAATATCAGGTCCTTGCTGATGCTTAACTCCCAGATGGCACAACGGATTTTAAGTTAATACAACAAGACTGGTCTAAGTACCAGTTATGAATAGTAAAACGTTTATGCAAGCTAGGAGCTATATGGAAAATAAGCTTAATTTGGAGAAATGAAACAAGATTTTACTTTACATTAAGCTCAAGAAAAAGAAGTTAAATTTATTGATTACAAAATAAATTTAACGTTACATTTCAAATCAAATCAATGAGACCGCACTCACTCACTCACACAAAAGCTAAATACTTACGCCTAGGAAAAACACCTTAACTAAGCTCTTAAAACTACGATTATACAAAAAGGAAATACCGGTCGATGAATGCTGTGTATCACCCGGGGGGGGGGGAGTACTGGGCAACTGTACTAGTGGAGCTTGGGTGCTAGCTGACCTCTCACACTTCTTGAGCACAGGACCTCTCTCCGTCACAAAAAACACTCGACTGACCCAGTCGTGGGAACAAAGGGGGAGCAGTAGGCCGCATTTTCTAACGGTCGAGGCAAGCAGGGGCGAACAATAAAGAAACAATAGTATCGCTCAGTACAGCACTTAGTGACATGCATCAAATCGGTCACTTTTGAAAACAGTGACGAATGTTTTGAAAAGTATACCCCGAAATGGAGAGAGAGAAACGGTTAACTGAGCGATACACAGTGAGTTTTCCACTAATAGTTCGTAGTTTCTCACAAAAGGGAAATGTCGTGAATCTGATTCATGACAGAAGGAATGAAGGAAAAATTAGGAAAAAATGAGAGAGAGAGAGAGAGAGAGAGAGAGAGAGAGAGAGAGAAAACAACCCAAAGAAACCAAACCAAATACTCAAAGTCGTAAGTTAAAGAAAAAAACACAAGAAAACAAAGAATAAAAACAACTTACCAAGAAAACAAGGACGAGAAACAAAGAAAAACAAAAAACAAAAACAAACAAAAACAAAAACAAAAATAGAAAAAACAATAAAAAAACAAACAAAAGCAAAAAACAAACAAAAAACAAAAACAATAAAAGCAAAAACAAAAAACAAAAACAATAAAAGCAAAAACAAAAAACAAAAACAATAAAAGCAAAAACAAAACAATAAAAACAAAAAAACAACACAGAGGACCCTCAACAATGTCGGATTTAAGTTGTTTTTTTCTTTTTTTCTGTTTCTTCCTGTTCTTTCTCTTTGTGTCGGTCTGTCTGTCTAACTATTAATCTATGTCTACCTTTCCATCAATTTCTGTCTATCTGTCTGTCTCTGTCTGTCTGTCTGTCTCTCTCTTTCTGTTTGTCTGACTGTCTCTCTCCATCTGTCTATCTATCCATCTATCTATGTCTGCCTTTCCAACTACCAATTCATACATCCATCTACCATACGCCCTCTCCCTCTCCCTCTCTCTCTCTCTCTTTCTCTCTCTCTCTCTCTTTCTCTCTCTCTCTCTCTCTCTCTCTGCAGGTTTTCTCTCCATGCAGCCGGAACTGACAAGAGGAAAATAACGAAGCTTTATGAAATTCCTTACAAATAGAGGAAGGACTGGGGGAAATGTAAGACTGAGGAAATGACTGGGAAATAAACGCTGGTGGGGTGGGGGGGGGGAGTGTTGTGTAAAAGGAAACAATGTGGGTATCATCATCATCATCATCATTATCAGTGTCGTCATCGTCGTTGCAACAAATATGATAAATAATAATAATAATAATAATAATAATAATAATAATAATAATCTACATCACTGAACTATTATTATTATTGTTATTATTATTATTATTATTATTATTATTTCATTCATCTTAAATGTCGGGACCAACTGCCTAGCCCCGGGCTCCTACGCTCATGTGGCAATGTAGGATCGGATGATGGATGGATGGATGGATTATTATTATTATTATTATTATTATTATTACCACAATTCCAGCCTCCTAACACAACCTCATACACACTGCATGGGAGGGGTCACAGAAGGTAAAACAAAAACAAAAATAATAAAAAAAAAATTCACTACGATTAGACTCAATAAGAAACCTAAGAAAAAATAAATCGCTAAGTGGGAAATGTTACGGTCTTTTGGAAATTGTGACGATAATGAACACGAGAAACCCAAGAAAAAATAAATCGCTTTTGAGGAAGTGTTACGGTCTTATGGAAATTGTGACGATAATAAATACAAATGAGAAACCCAGAAATAATAAATCGCTCAGAAGGAAGTGTTACGGTCTTTTGGAAATTCTGACGATATTAAACACAAACGAGAAACCCAAGAAAAAATAAATCGCTCTGAAGGAAGTGTTACGGTCTTTTGGAAATTGTGACGATATTAAACACAAATGAGAAACCCAAGAAAAAATAAATCGCTCAGAAGGAAATGTTACGGTCTTTTGGAAATTGTGACGATATTACACACAAATGAGAAACCCACGAGGAAATAAATCGCTCTGCAGAAAGTGTTATGGTCTTTTGGAAACTGTGACGATATTAAACACAAATGAGAAACCCAAGAAAAAATAAATCGCTCAGAAGGAAGTGTTACGCTCTTTTGTACTAGAGAGATGACTTAATTTTACTGGCGAAGATGTTCCCAGCCTCTTGCATTCTTGAGACAGTATTCACCATCTTGGAAATCCGTCTTGTACCTCTTCCTTGCTTATTTCCGCTTATTGAACGGAATTATTATCTTTTTCATTCATGTTTAGTGATATAAAAATAACACATCAGATAATAAAAGTTCATGGCTTTTTAAATAAATCACTAAGAAACAGTTGCTAAGGAAGAGTTGTAAGGCAGAATTAGTCCCTTAAGTGCACCCAAGAAAGTCCAAAAAGGTCTCTCAAAATCTCAAAAGTTTAATATACATACCTTCTCTCAAAAGTCAAATATATATATACATATACCAAGAATGAACTCTATATATATATATATATATATATATATATATATATATATATATATATATATATATATATATATATATATATATATATATATATATATATATATATATAAGTGATTCCAGGGAAAGAATGAAGGATGACGTTCACTCAGACTAACCTATCAACACACACTGACTCAAATTTCCCTCTTTCCCTTCAAATTACATATATACCTTACAAGAAAGATCTTTGTAAATATTTATAAGTTAACACCCAAGCCTGGAAGAGTAAATAAGAGTTAATTTCTCTTTGATATAGGAATTATTCTGAACCAGCTTCCTTCTCTGTGATAGTGTGCTTCCTGTACTCCTGTTACACACACACACACACACACACACACACACACACACACACACACACACAGCCTGAATTCCTCTGTATGTATGCTCTTTGCCCTTCTGTTTTTGTGTCAATTAAATGATAGAAATGAAACTAATGATCTGTTTTTCGTGCCAGTGATTCCAAATTAGTAAAAAAAAAAAAAAACAAATACAAAAAGAGACAAGGATAAAAGGATGATAATAATAAGAAAAAAAGGGGGAAACGGAGAGAGAGAGAGAGAGAGAGAGACAGAGAGAGAGAGAGAGAAACATTTGGAGGGGAGCGAGGCGGACGGGTGTGGGAATAATAAAGCGATTCAGGAGATGGTAGAAAAATAAAGCGGGGTATATTGCAGGCGCTTGAGAGAGAGAGAGAGAGAGAGAGAGAGAGAGAGAGAGAGAGAGAGAGAGAGAGAGAGAGAGAGAGAGAGACCTAAACAGAAAGACACTGGTAACCTAGAAAATTCGTACAACTATAGAAGATAAAGATAATATATAGAAAAGAGATAAGGACTCTCTCTCTCTCTCTCTCTCTCTCTCTCACACACACACACACACACACACACACACCTTATTGGCTATAATTGGTAGTCAGGTCTCAATATTAAAGAAAAGACTTACTCTCTAATTCAAGAAACTAACAATTTACTCTATAAACAGAGAGAGAGAGAGAGAGAGAGAGAGAGAGAGAGAGAGAGAGAGAGAGAGGAATATAACAGGTGAAGCACATCAGCAACGTTATGCAATACTAAACTTGCAGAAAGGAAAAAAAGTTGCACAGCTAAAAAAGTTCAGATATTCAAGTTGCATGCCAGTGTTGCAGAGGAAAAATGTCGTGTTGCAAAAACTTTACACTGGAGTTTGACGGAAAATTATTGCAAAAGAAAAATACGTTTTGCAGATAGAGAAACTTTACGCTCGTTAGAAGGAAAATGTGTTGCTGAAAAAATAATCAATAATGAGGCCACCATCCACTCACTCAACGAAGTTCTACATTCAGGTGACTCTACGGTAAGGGACAAACCAACTGTTTTTCTGTAATCCAAGAAATCATATACTACGCTGGGTGGTAACCATATCACCAAATGACGTCTCTTGGCTTAGTGGGTTAAAGACTCCAACCGACGGGAAAAAAAAGAGACTGGATAATTGAAAGCTAGAACACACACACACACACACACACACACACACACACACACTACAGACGGAGAACACAGCGCCAGAGTGTAAGCAAATGCACGTAACAAGCGCCTGACCTCCATTTTTTGCTTGTCAGTGCAGTAAATGACCCAATCCCGGAGTTGCTCGCAGGTGTGGTTCTGTGTGGATGGTTTGGCTTGTCAGGGGGGGACAAATATGTTGAAGGGGTGGATGACGAATGGATGAGTGTGTAGTCCCTTTTTTACCGGGAACTTTGCTAGTGATTCTGCAATATTTAGGCCTTCCACTTCCTGTTGCATGTAAACCGGAAAGATGATTGGTTGATTGATTGATTGATTGATTGATTGATGGATGGATGGATGGATGATGATAATTGATGATGATGATGACTGATGATTGATGATGATGATGATTGACGGATGGATGGATGGATGATGATGACTGATGATTATTATTGATGACTGACGGTGATGACGATGGATGGATGGATGATGATGAAGATGACGATTGATGGTTGATGACTTATAACTGTGACGATGATGATGATGATGATGATAATGATGATGATGATGATGATGATGATGCAAAAAGATAAACAAAAACAATCAACTTATACACAAACAACGGCTGCAAACAATGGCACAATCAACGTTGCAAAAAAATTACGACAATCTTACATATCGAAACAAGAGAACATTGAAGGGGTGTTGCAACGGGGAATGCAACTGCTGGCCTGTATCGCAATGGGGGACAAGGCCTGACCAGTGTTGTAGAGCGAGGAACAGGGCATTATACAGAGGTGAGTCGGGGAGGGAGCAATTGCAGTGTTGCGATAGTGTGCAATGCTGCGTGTGTGTTGCAGAGTGAGAGAGTACAAGGAAAGTGTGTGTGAGGGGCAAAGTGTTGCAGAGATGTAGTGTTGCAACAAAATGTGAGTGGTATTATAAATGTTGGTTGCAGTGTTCCAAAGATATGTGGGTTGTAAAGATACCAGAGTTGTGTTGCAAAGATGTGTGTGTAGTGTTGCAAAGACGTGTGCTGTAGTGTTGTAAAGATGTGAGTGATGTAGCGTTGCAAAGATGAGTGATGTAGTGTTGCAAAGATGTGTGATGTAGTGTTGTAAAGATGTGAGTGATGTAGTGTTGCAAAGACGTGTGATGTAGTGTTGTAAAGATGTGAGTGATGTAGCGTTGCAAATATGAGTGATGTAGTGTTGCAAAGACGTGTGATGTAGTGTTGTAAAGATGTGAGTGATGTAGCGTTGCAAAGATGAGTGATGTAGCGTTGCAAAGATGTGTGATGTAGTGTTGTAAAGATGTGAGTGATGTAGTGTTGCAAAGACGTGTGATGTAGTGTTGTAAAGATGTGAGTGATGTAGCGTTGCAAAGATGAGTGATGTAGCGTTGCAAAGATGTGTGATGTAGTGTTGTAAAGATGTGTCATGTAGTGTTGCAAAGACGTGTGATGTAGCGTTGCAAAGATGTGTGATGTAGTGTTGCAAAGATGTGCGATGTAGTGTTGCAAAGATGTGCGATGTAGTGTTGCAAAGCTGTGCGATGTAGTGTTAAAAAGATGTGCGATGTAGTGTTGCAAAGATGTGCGATGTAGTGTTGCAAAGATGTGTGATGAAGTGTTGCAAAGATGTGCGATGTAGTGTTGCAAAGATGTGTGATGAAGTGTTGCAAAGATCTGTGATGTTGTTTTGCAAAGCTGTGTGATATAGTGTCGCGAAGATGTGTGATGTAGTGTTGCGAAGACGTGAGAGTGTTGCAAAGATGTGAGTGTTGCAGTGTTGCAAAGATGTGTTGTAGTATTGAAAAGATGTGCTATGTAGTGTTACAAAGATGCATGTCGCAGTGTTGTAGTGATGAGTGTTGTAGTGTTGCAAAGATGTATGTTGTAGTGTTGCAAAGATGTGAGTTTTGCAGTGTTGGAAAGATGTGTGATGTAGTGTTGGAAAGATGTGTGATGTAGTGTTGCAAAGATGTGTGATGTAGTGTTGCAAAGATGTGTGATGTAGTGTTGCAAAGATGTGTGATGTAGTGTTGCAAAGATGTGTGATGTAGTGTTGCAAAGATGTGTGATGTAGTGTTGCAAAGATGTGTGATGTAGTGTTGCAAAGATGTGTGATGAAGTGTTGCAAAAATGTGTGCTGTACTTAAGCAAAGCTGTATGAAAGCGTGTTGAAAAGTAGTAGTGTGTGTGTAACAAAGAAGTGCTGCAGTGTTGCAAAAGTGGTGCAGAAGTATTGTTGCACAGGTGTTGTAGTGTTCCAAATGTAGTAATGTATACCAAAGAAGTATTGTAGAAAGTAGCATTGTAGTGTGACGCAAGGATGTGCTGTAGTGTGATGCAAGGAAGTGTTGAAGTGTGATACAAGGAAGTGTTGTAGTGACGTAAAGTAGTGTTGCAAATCAATGTTGTGTTGGAGAAATTTTGTTGCATGAAAACCAGTAATCTACATTGCTCCCTGCTGTCCTTGTGTTGGGCAATACAAAAATAAACATAACCTTGCATATATTACTAGTATTGCAACAGTCATTACCAGTGTTGCAGAGTGTTGCAATGTTGCGTCTCTCGGGCGTAGTGCATGCAGCCTCCTTGCGTATTAATGCCGTGATAACAAGCATCTCCTGCCGCTAATGTGGTGTGTGTGTGTGTGTGTGTGTGTGTGTGTGTGTGTGTGTGTGTGTGTGTGTGTGTGTGTGTGTGTGTGAGAGAGAGAGAGAGAGAGAGAGAGAGAGAGAGAGAGAGAGAGAGAGAGAGAGAGAGAGAGAGAGTAATTTAGTGCATAGTGTGTGTGTGTGTGTGTGTGTGTGTGTGTGTGTGTGTGTGTGTGTGTGTGTGTGTGTGTGTGTGTGTGTGTGAGCGAGAATATATGCATGTGTGTCTGTGCGTACATAAATTTATGCATGTGTGTCTGCATAAGTGAGACGAATTAATTGCACTGGAAGATGTGTGTGTGTGTGTGTGTGTGTGTGTGTGTGTGTGTGTGTGTGTGTGTGTGTGTGTGTGTGTGTGTGTGTGTGTGTGTGTGTGTGTGTGTTTAAGTGAGTGAGGTAGAGTGTGAAATTTAGCGGCAGGCGTATGAGAGTTGCTTCTCATTATGTGTGTGTGTGTGTGAGAGAGAGAGAGAGAGAGGGGGGGGGTCATGGAAGCACAATTTCACCTCTTCTTCACACTATATATCCAAGACGCTTCAGAACTTAACCTGAGATGACAAAGGAATAATTACGTTTGACACAATTCTCTCTCTTTCCCTCCCTCTCTCTCGCTCTCTCTCTGACCAGCAGTGGAACTATTAATAAATCTGGTGTGAATAGGAAGTTTGAATAAAAATGAAGATTATAAGAATTATTTTTAAAAAGACGCATTGAGTTCCTTGGAAGAAAGATAAAGAGTAAGAAAGTGAGATAAAGAGTAAGAAAGTGAGATAAAGAGCAAGAAAGTGAGATAAAGAGTAAGAAAGTGAGATAAAGAGTAAGAAAGTGAGATAAAGAGTAAGAAAGTGAGATAAAGAGTAAGAAAGTGAGATAAAGAGTAAGAAAGTGAGACAGAGTAAGAAAGTGAGACAAAGAGTAAGAAAGTGAGATAAAGAGTAAGAAAGATAAAGAGTAAGAAAGTGAGATAAAGAGTAAGAAAGTGAGATAAAGAGTAAGTAAGAAAGATAGATGAAGAGTAAGAAAGTGAGATAAAGAGTAAGAAAGATAGATGAAGAGTAAGAAAGTGAGATAAGGAGTAAGAAAGTGAGATAAGGAGTAAGAAAGTGAGATAAAGAGTAAGAAAGTGAGATAAAGAGTAAGAAAATGAGATGAAGAGTAAGAAAGTGAGATAAGGAGTAAGAAAGTGAGATAAATAGCGAGAAAGTGATCTACAACACCCCAAGTGGATGCTGTCTAGGTAGTTCCCCAAATAGTTCCCAAAATAGACAGTTCCCAAATAGATAGTTCCAGAATAGTTTCCAAAATATATAGTTTCCAAAATATATAGTTCCAGAATAGTTTCCAAAATATATAGTTCCCAAATAGATAGTTCCAGAATAGTTCCCCAAATAGTTCCAAAATCGTTCCCAAAATGGTTCCAAAAATTGATAGTTTCCAAAACTGATAATTCCAAAAGTGTCAAAAACAGATACTTCCAAAAAAGGACAGTTTCCAAAATAGATAGTGCCAAAATGGTTCCAAAATAGATAGTTCCCAAAGTTTCAAAAATAGATAGTTTTCAAATAGCCTCAAAATAGTTCCAAAATAGATAGTTCCAAAAATAGATAGTTTCCAAAATATTCCAGAAAAACCGACAGTTCCCAAATGGTTCCAAAATAGATGGCTTCCAAAAATAGATCGTTTCCAAAATAGATAGCTTCCAAAATAGATAGTTTCCAAAAATAGATAGCTTCCAAAATAGATAGCTCCCAATATAGTACCAATAGTTCCAAAAGAGGACAAAGAAATCAGGACAGGAAATCTTACCACTTGGAGGGATTTTGATAAAGTGACATCATGAAGGAAAGGAAGCTGCCGAAGGAGACTGAACTTTTTCTTTTTTTTTTTTTACTTTGAGTTGGCCCCGATTTTCGTCCTTTTGCAGTTTGTTTGCGGTTTATTTTGCAGTTTGTTTTGCGGTTTGTTTTGCAGTTTGTTTTGCGGTTTGTTTGTAGTTTGTTTTGCAGTTTGTTTGTAGTTTGTTTTGCAGTTTTTTTTTTTTTGCTGTTTTGCGGTCTGTTTTGCAGTTTGTTTCACGCAGCTCTTTGCCAAGAAGAGATAATGCTGCTGCTCCACACATTATCCCCTGCACTTCTTCATGACTAGCATCACATTTGAGTCTCAGCATATTCTTACACCTCAGCATTCAAGATAGAGGGACGGCAATTGTAGGCCAAGTTAGAGTAAAAGGAGTATAGTAAGACAATCACCGAAATGCGTGTATGTCAAGAGATTGGCACGTAATCGGTCTGCCCCTCCCTCTTCTAGCTTAAGAATAGGGAACGTGGAGTCTCAGAAAAGCCTTGAGACAATCTGTCACGGGGTTTTTAAAATAAAAGCTTGCTATTATTTGATAATAATGTTCAATAATACTGAAGAGCAGGGACAATGATTGTCTTACTAAATCAAGCAACGATTACTTTACGCTAGCTTGCTTCGCACGATTCTCTAAGAAAGAGAATTTATAAACTTTCTCGACAGTACACAGCAGAGACTAATCACTCAATTGCTGTTTATTTGTACTGTAGCCTCTGGAGAAAGTTACTTCACCCCTGACAATAAATAACTAATACTAATAACAGTATCAGGTTCTTGCTGGTGCTTAACTCCTAGGTGGCACAACGGATTTTAAGCTTGATACACAAGACTGGCCTAAGTACCAGTTATGAATGGCAAACGTTTATGCAAGCTAGGAGCTATAAGAGAAATAAGCTTAACTGCGGAGAAATGAAACAAGGGTTTACATTATATTAAGCTCAAGAAAAAGAACTGTTAAATTTATTGATTACAAAATAAATTTGACGTTACATTTCAAAATCAAATAGAGATCGCACTCACTCACTCACACAAGAGCTAAATCCTTACGCCTAGGAAAAACACCTTAACTGAGCTCTTAAGACTAGGAAAACGAAAAGAAATACTGGTCGATGCATGCTGTGTATCACCCAAATCAAGGGTGGGAGCCTGGGAAAGCTGTATTCTAGTAGAGCCTGGGCTGACTTCTCACTTGTTGGAGCACAGATCCTTCCTCCGTCAAAGCAAACACTCGACTCAGTAAACTCGTAAGAAAGAAATGGGAGTGATAGGCTGCATTTTTTAACGGTCGAGTGAGCGAAACGCGCCCAAAACAAATCGCTCAGCGGAAGCGCTAATGTCTCACACAAAGACAATCACATATGACAATGAAAAATTGATCTGACAGCGCTTCCATCCGAATGAGCGGTTAACTGAACGATAAACTGGGATTCCACTTGAGTTCGCGGTTTCCCAAAAAGCCAATGTCACTAGCCGACTCGTGACACTACGCCCCATGAAAATTAAATCTTTCTTCCTTCAGAAGAAAGATTTCAATATACATAGATATAAATCCTAGCTCAGTCACACAAGATTCACACTGTGGTGTGTGTGCTATCCTGCTACAGGTGAAAGTCGCAGTCACCAGTGAGCGAAAAAACCTCGTATTTACGTTAATAGAAGCAAGCTTGAGGGAAAAACTCCGTGACAACGGTGAAAATCCTGTACTCAGGTCAAACTGAGCGAAAGTTCGCTACATTTACACTGACAACTAATTGTTGTGTAGCATTGTGTATGTAATACACGGCGTAGGTGTGACAGTTGTAGTGTAACTGTACCTACGTGTAAAATGACACAGTAAATAATAATATGGCGACGACGAAGGCAGAGAAGAAGAGGCGGCAGCGTGCGGCAGACGATCAGCTGGCCCGCACAGCAAAACTGCTACACCCATTGCTGTACCTGCAAAACCAATTAAGGTGGAGCATCAAAAGTGTCAATGAGACAAAATTCTTATTACATTACAATTACTCTGCCTAGCAATCAGTACATGCTACGAAAAGTACGCTCTAGCTGAAAAATACAAGTGACAGCCTAAGCTTCGTACATTCGAGGTCGCCATTAATTATAGCACACGATTAGTGTCGGCAAGTTGAGAATCCTTGTGCAAACGCGGGTCTTCCATAGCCTCGAACTGCAAACGGGTCCTCAACCTGTGCCTTAACCTACAGTACTTATATTAATATCGGGGAGCTGAGAATCCTTGTGCAAACTCGGGTCTTCCATAGCCTCGAGTCGCCTCTGCGGAGTTCTCTCTCGAACTTCCCCCTTAACCTAACGGAACATGTGTATGTACAGGCCCTGGACATACTGTGTCCTGTGGGGCCAACAAGCGAGACATCAGGTCTGCACCTACGTTATCACTTCCCTTGATGTATCTCACAACAAGGTTAAACTGCTGTAAATACAGTGTCCAGCGTGTCAATCTTGCATTAGCCGTCTTGGTCGTGCTAAGACTAGTGAGTGGCATATGGTCAGTTTCCAGAGTAAATAATGCCCCAAATAAATAATAATAATATTTTTTAACACCATCAACCACAGCCAAGAGTTCTTTCTCAACGGTACTGTAATTCCTCTCGGCGGGTTTTAGCCTACGGCTGTGGTATGCCACTGGGAAGATTCCACCTTCCGATTCCTGCATCAATACGGCACCTACTCCATCTTGTGAAGCATCAGTGCGCAGTATGAAAGGTTTGCTGGAATCAGGCAACTGCAAGATAGGCTCCTTGCACAACATATTCTTGAGGGTGGCAAAAGATCTCTCTTGCGCTTCTCCCCATTCAATGGTGTTTGGAGCATATTTCCGTAGCACTTCGTACAACGGTTGGGCAATGAGAGCAAAGTTGGGGATAAAACTCCTATAATATCCCACTAGACCAAGGAATGCCCTAACCTGTTTCTTGGTCACGGGTCTCGAGGCTTCTCTAACCTTCCTGATCTTGTCACCCTGACACCTGCAGTGATTGTTGCCAACAATATGACCGAGGAACTCCACCTCACTGTGAGCAATCTTGCATTTGCTAGGCTTCGCAGTCATGTTGAAACTCTGGAGTCTACTGAAGACAATTTCCAAGAGTCTGAGGTGCTCCTCCAATGTGGCGGAATAAACGAGGACATCATCAACAAACATCTCTACTCCTACAATACCATGGAGCACTTGTCTCATGGCATGAATGAATACTGCTGGGGAATTGGTAAGTCCAAATGGGATGACTTTATACAACCCCCCAGGAGTAGCAAAGGCAGTGAACTGACGACTCTCAGGATGAAGGGGAATCTGGAAGAAACCCTTCGCTAGGTCGAGCTTCGTGAAATATCGTGACCCTGCCAGCTGGGAGAAGATGGCAATATGGTCACCCATTGGCTCAGCATCCACTTTGGTGATTGCATTGAGCCTTCTATAGTCGCCACAAATCCTGACTCCACCATCTTTCTTGCGGACTACTACCATCGGACTACAGTAAGGAGATGAGGACTTTTCGATAATGCCTGCAGTCTCCATGTCAGCAATTTCCTTATCTACTGCATCCTGTAGTCGCATGGGAATCGGATATGGCTTAACCTTTATAGGAGCATTGTGGTCAACTCAATTTTATGACACGCAACCTTTGCAAGTCTAGGTTGGTCTGAGAAGACATCAGCATACTGACAGAGCAGTGACCATAAGGCATTTTGGTCTCCTACTGCTAAGTCAGGGTTAAGTAAAACATCTCCGACAGTCTCTTCCTGACGGGACTGAGCGGTTAAGGGCTCGTCATTATGGTCATCAGCTGGGATCACCGCGGCTGCCCCTGTTTCTTCCAGTGGCTGGTCACTATCATCAGCTATTCGTAGGCCAGTCTCCTTGGGGTCTGACTCATGATAAGCCTTCAACATGTTAATGTGGAACCTTTTACGAAGATTCCCCATCTGTATTACGTAGTTGAGGTCTGAAATGCGCTCTACTACATCGAATGGACCCTTCCACTGCGCCAACAACTTGTTCTGGGCAGTGGGGAGTAATACCAAGCATTTATTGCCTGGACTAAACTTCCGAAGCTTTGCCTTCTTATCGTAATAAGTCTTTTGAACTTCACCCGCCTTGATCAGTTCTTCCTTAGCTAACTCGCACGTCGACTGGAGGCGGTCAGCCAAATCAAGGACGTAGGTGTAGGTGGCCTTGACTTCAGGGTCGGGTTCTTCATCGTCCCATAACTCACGAAGGACTTGAAGTGGGCCCCGGACCGACCTTCCATACACCAGTTCAAAGGGTGAGAATTTCAATGAATGCTGTGGGGCTTCTCGATATGCAAATAGAAGAGGAGCAATGAACCGCGGCCACTCCTTTGGCTGTTCGGCGGTCATGCGCCTCAACATCTTCTTGAGAGTTCCATTGAACCTCTCACACAACCCGTTACACATGGGATGATACGGCGTAGTTCTTAAGCCTCGGATGGACAGCAACCTGAACGCTTCGTTCATCATTGCTGAAGTGAACTGTGAACCCCGGTCGCTTAAGACCTCCTTAGGGATACCTACACGACAGAACACTTCAATTAAAGCCTCAGCAACAGTGACGGCCTCTATATTCTTAAGGGCCACGGCTTCAGGCCACCGTGTGCTGAAATCAACAACAGTGAGGATATACTTTGATCCATCACTAGCCCTAGGAGAGATTGGCCCAACTATGTCAACTGCTACTCTCTCGAACGGTTCAGAGATTATGGGCATTGGCTTCAATGGCGCAGGACGGACACGTCCCCGGTCAGTGGTACACTGACACACATCACAGGAACGTACGAGCCTCGTTATTTCCCGTCCCATTCCTGGCCAGAAAAAGTCAGCATGGACGCGGTCAGAGGTCTTCTTTTGACCCATGTGACCTCCCATCGCTGAACAATGACCTAATTCAAACACTGCTTGGCGATACTTTGCAGGAACGACAAACTGCAGTCGAACCTCACCCTGGGGTGTCTGTGACTCACGGTACAGCCGTCCTCGCTTACGAAGGAACCTGGCTTGTCCTCCCCGTGAATACTTAATCACTTTACCCTCCAGCTTCTTATGCACTGAGGCAAGTGCTGAGTCAGTCTGTTGCTCTTGGACAACATCTTGACTACGAATCAGATCTTGCGGCGTTGCAATGGTCAACGGAGTGACGCGATTTGGAGCCTTGGCCATGGCTCGTGTTACCGCAGCAGCCGAAGTCTGAGTAGCAACATCTACGGCGCAACTATTTTTGACACCATAAATGTTTCCTACTATCAGGTCAAATAGAGGTTCTGGCATGACAACTGCAAGTGTCGTACCAGTATAAAATGGAGATGCCACCTGGATACGTGCCTCAGGGAAAAATCTCACTGATCCATCAATAAGTCTAACTTGGATCTGTCGACCTGTATACTCATCAGGCTGAACTAAACTCTGCTTAACAGAGCAACCTGAGGAACCACTGTCCCTCAGAACATTTACAGAAACACCTCCCACAGACCCTGGCTGAACAAGAAAGGCAGTGTTGCTGGTGGAAGGGTCTGAGGAGATAGCAGCCAGTCATTCATGAGACTGCGGAACAACCGATGCAGCAAACGTGGCGCCCTGGGAACTAGGTGTCTGAGGAGTCATACTCATCATCTGAGGAGGTGGAGCATTGACTACCTGTAGAGGAGAGTTCATGGTCGGAGGGGGACTTGTGAACTGTTGGGAAGTACCTGTACTGGTAGAGATGGCACCACCGGGTACTTGTGGAATGAAGGCTGCATTTGCCTCCTGCCTCCGATACACTAATTGACCTGCCTGAGGGTTACGTGGCTTGTCCTTGTATTGCTGCTGCTGCTTGGGGAACTGCTACTGGTTGGGGTGTTTGTTGTACCGCTTCCAAGCAGGCTGCTGTGTATTTTGCCCCTGGTCCTTCTGCGGTTTGGTTGGACCTTGGCCATTACTCTGAGAACGGCCTTAGTGCTGGGATTCAGTCTGAGACAGCTTCCCAGACTTGGCAGTATCTTTTCTGCTCCAGGTGTTTTGCTTCCGAGTTTGATACCCGTATGCAGTAAAGAATGCATCAGCCTTTTCTGCCATTTGGCTGGCATCTTTCACCTGGCAGAACTTAAGCTGTGCTATGAGCTCAGCAGGCCACGACCTCTCTAGCTGTGTATGCAGCATAAGGTCAATTATCCCCTCACGCGTGGAAGGAGTTTCATCTTTCTCCATCCACTCATTTAAGTAAGCTGTGAGACGGTCGAGGAACTGAATAGCTGTCTCCTTGTCTTGGAGATGAGCTCGCATGAACTGAACTTTGGCGTCGTCTACTGTGAGACCATACACCTTAATGAGTGCAGCTTTCATCATCTCATACGTGAGATTGTCTCCACGAATTCTGTGGAGAATATCGAGGGCAGGGCCCTCAAATAAACTAAGAAATTGGAGCCGCTTAGCTGCCTCATCCAGTTGATACATGTCTGCCATGTCCTCAAAACGAGCTATGTATGGCTCGATTCGCTCGCCTTCCTCGTATGAAGGAAGCTTGATGCGTGGGGTCGCCAGGACATGTGCAGGGAGAACGCTCGTGGAGCTTTGACCAACTGCACCGCAGCACCAGATGTATCTGAAGCCAAGGAATCTCGCTCGAGCTTCAGCATTTCATATTCGTGTTTTTCACGTGCTTCTCGCTCGGCACGTTCATGCTCTCGTTCTCTCACTCGTTCCTCACGCTGTTCTCGCTCGTGTTCTAAGTAGAGTTCGCGCTGTTAGTGCTCGTGTTCGCGCTGTTGTCGCTCTTTTTCTAACTCGAGCTCGCGTTGTTTCTGCTCGTGTTCACGCTGTTCTCGCTCGTATTCGCGCTCCTTTTCGCGTTCCTCACGTTGTTCTCGCTCGTATTCGCGCTGAATCTTACGCTCTTCATGGGCATCATTCTCGCGCTGCTACTCCTGATTATGCCGTGAGAGTATATACTCTTTAATTTCGGTTGGGTCCGAAAGACCCATTTCTTTGGCTTCCTGTAAAAATACAGTGGTAGGCATGACGCTTATTTACTGAGCAAGCCGAAACTGAGTACCGACTGCTTCGCAAACGAATGCTAATAACACAAGTAAAGAATACAGACACAAGCTAGTGGTGACCAGTCTTATCTAGTTAACTGGAAAAGAATAAAGCAAAAATGCAAATAACTGAGAAGACTCAATAATTAACACAATGGGTACCCAGGAGCGAATAAAATCGTCTGGCGTTACCAAAAATAAAGTACTAAATAGAGTTAAGTACTCTATGGATTAATAAAGCAAAAATTCACCTGCTAAATTAACGGTAAACACCAGTAAACTTGTGCCTATAAACTTTAATGATAAATACCTAAATATGAACGAGTGAGCACTATCTCGTGAATAGCTTTAGAGCTAGGAGTTAATATCCTGGAATGAGGTCGCCAATTGTCACGGGTTTTTTAAAATATCACGGGATTTTTAAAATAAAAGCTTGCTATTATTTGATAATAATGTTCAATAATACTGAAGAGCAGGGACAATGATTGTCTTACTAAATCAAGCAACGATTACTTTACGCTAGCTTGCTTCGCACGATTCTCTAGAACGAGAATTTATAAACTTTTTCGACAGTACACAGCAGAGACTAATCACTCAATTGCTGTTTATTTGTACTGTAGCCTCTGGAGAAAGTTACTTCACCCCTGACAATAAATAACTAATACTAATAACAGTATCAGGTTCTTGCTGGTGCTTAACTCCTAGGTGGCACAATGGATTTTATGCTTGATACACAAGACTGGCCTAAGTACCAGTTATGAATGGCAAACGTTTATGCAAGCTAGGAGCTATAAGAGAAATAAGCTTAATTGCGGAGAAATGAAACAAGAGTTTACATTATATTAAGCTCAAGAAAAAGAACTTAAATTTATTGATTACAAAATAAATTTGACGTTACATTTCAAAATCAAATAGAGATCGCACTCACTCACTCACACAAGAGCTAAATCCTTACGCCTAGGAAAAACACCTTAACTGAACTCTTAAGACTAGGAAAACGAAAAGAATTACTGGTCGATGAATGCTGTGTATCACCCAAATCAAGGGTGGGAGCCTGGGAAAGCTGTATTCTAGTAGAGCCTGGGCTGACTTCTCACTTGTTGGAGCACAGATCCTTCCTCCGTCAAAGCAAACACTCGACTCAGTAAACTCGTAAGAAAGAAATGGGAGTGATAGGCCGCATTTTTTAACGGTCGAGTGAGCGAAACGCGCCCAAAACAAATCGCTCAGCGGAAGCGCTAATGTCTCACACAAAGACGATCACGTATGACAATGAAAAATTGATCTGACAGCGCTTCCATCCGAATGAGCGGTTAACTGAACGATAAACTGGGATTCCACTTGAGTTCGCGGTTTCCCCAAAAGCCAATGTTACTAGCCGACTCGTGACACAATCTTAAGAGTGTCAAGAAAAATGGGAAGGGTTCAGGGAAGGGATTATGGAAGGCGTTAGATTTAGAGAGAGAGAGAGATAGAGAGAGAGAGTGTGTGTGTGTGTGTGTGTGTGTTTCGTGTACCAAAGAACAGACAACAATTTATGATACAATCCCTATATTAAAAAACGCAGAATAGATAAGAAATAGATAACAGATGAACAGCCAGGATAAGGGAGAGGAAGACTGAAGATGGAGTGAGAGGAGGAGGAAGACAGGGAGCAATATGGAGAGATGAAACAGAGAGTAAGATGGAGAGATGAAATAGACAGCAAGATGGGAGACGAAATGGAAAGGAAGATGGAGAGACGAAAGAGAGAGCAAGATGGAGAGACGAAATAAGAGAAGAAGATGGGGAGACGAAATAAGAGAGCAAGATGGAGAGACGAAATAAGAGAAGAAGATGGGGAGACGAAATAAGAGAGCAAGATGGAGAGACGAAAGAGAGCAAGATGGAGAGATGAAACAGAGAGGGAGAAGGAGAGACGAAATAGAGAGCAAGATGGAGAGACGAAATAAGAGAGGAAGATGGAGAGAAGAAATAAAGATGAATTAGGTGAAGGAGGCTAAGACACCTTAAGACAGAGACGAAAAAAATGGGAGAGGAGTTCGATGATGATGATGATGATGATGATGATGATGGCGATGATGATGATGATGATGGCGATGATGATGATGGCGATGACGTTGACAATGGTGATGATGATGATGATGATGATGATAGCAACAACGATAAGAACGATGATGATGATGAGCAAACAAGTCCATTCAACTTAGGAGATAAATGACAAAAAATAAAACACACACACACACACACACACACACACACACACACACACACACACACACCTCACATTTTACATCTGTCAACATGCTGCATAAATGAATAGAAAATGAATTAATAAATGAACAATAATAAAAAACTGGACTGTGTATTTTACGGATATTCACTCTACTCTTTTCACTCTAACGTGGCCTAAAATCACCACGAGAGAGAGAGAGAGAGAGAGAGAGAGAGAGAGAGAGAGAGAGAGAGAGAGAGAGAGAGAGAGAGAGAGAGAATCAATAAAACACGAGACAGACCGATAGGCAGGAACGCAGACAGACAGGCAGACAAGCAGATAAAGCCCCATCCACCCACCAAGACACAGACAGGCAGACTGACAGACAATCGAATCCCATACCCCTTCCTCTCCTAAAATAAAGAAGAATCATGGGGGAGGAAAAATGCGAGAAATGGAAGGAAGGAAACAAAAATAGAGAGAAGAGATGAGGAGAGAAGAGAGAGAACAGAAAAGACGAGATGGGGAAGAGAGGAAAAGGGAAGAGACGTGAAGAAAAGAGGAGTGAAGAGAGAAGAGAAGAGAGGAGAGGAAAGGAGAGGAGAGAAGAGAAGAGAAAAGAGAGGAGAGGAGAAGAAAGAAGAGAAGAAAGGAGAGGAGAGGAGAGGAGAGGAGAGGAGAGGAGAGGAGAGGAGAGGAGAGGAGAGGAGAGAAGAGAAGAGAGAAGTGAAGAGAAAAAGGAAGAGATAGAGAAGAGAAGCGAAGAGGAGAGGAGAGAAGGGGAAGAGAAGCTGAAAAGAAGAAAGAAGACAAGAGGAGCAAAGAACTGAGAAGACAGTAAGAAGAAAAGGAGTGACAAGTTAAAGAAAAGAAATATATTAAACTGAAAAGGCAGAAAAATCGAGGGAAAAAGAGAAAAAGGGAAAATGAGAAAGAGAGGGAGGAGAAAAAAATATGAAGAAATAAACAAAAAACTCGAAAACAGAAAAAGGGAGAGAAATGGAAAGAGGACAAGAGAAATGGAAAGAAAAAATTGGTTAGAGAGAGAGAGAGAGAGAGAGAGCGAGCCGAATGGAGGGGGCGGAAGTAAGGGAGAGAGATGAGGGCAAGATCTGTGAGGATAAAAAGGAAAATGATCAGACGAAAGAAACTACAGGAAAAAAAAAAGGAAAAAAGAGGAAAAAGAAAATAAAACGATGAAAAAATTGCAAGAAAAATAGAAAAGAAAAGGGAAAGGAGAGATAAAGAAAAGGGAACACAGGGTTAACGAAAGAAGCTCAAAGAAAAGGGAGAGAAAAGGAAGTAAAGAAAAGAGGAGAGTAAGAAAAAAGGTAAAGAAGAATGGAAACAGAAAAAGAAAGAAGAGGAATAAAATATAAAAAAAAACACCGAAGAGGATGTGGGAGTTAGAGATAGACTGAAAAATAAAATAAATGGAAAAGAAAGACATATGGGAAGAAAAGAAACGAAGAGAAGAAAAGTAAGTAAAAAGTAAAAACAGTTCAAGGTTAGAAACTCAGAGGAGGAAATTTGATGGGAAGGGATGAATAGAATACATACTCCAATTTGGAATTAAAAAAAAAATAACTATACTCCTTTTACTCTAACTTATCCTAAAATCGGCATCTCTCCATCCTGAATAGAGTTGCAAAACGATATCTAACACTAATAATGCTAGTCACGAAGAAGTGCTAAGGGAAGAATGCAGAGAAAAAATCTGGGCCAAGTTAAGGTAAAAGGACTAGAGTTTTGTGGGATTTTTTTAGTAATCATCCCAACTCTCTCTCTCTCTCTCTCTCTCTCTCTCTCTCTCTCTCTCTTTCAGTTAACCTTTTCTCTCTCTTCTTCCTCCCTCGATTTATGTCTTCCCGTCTCTCTCTTCCTCCCTTCCTCATTCACCCTCCATCAAAATCTTTTCCTCTCTCTCTCTCTCTCTCTCTCGCATTTGCTGTTGTGGTCCCGGGTTCATTAAGGCGTGAACCCTGTGGACTGCTGGCTGAATTTGACCTTTTGCAGTCCAGCATCATTCTTTCGGAGGAGGGGAAGGACACGGGGGGACGGCAGTGTAATCGACCAGCTATATCGGTGCCACCACGTGAAGGCGCCCTCTCCTGCACCAAATCGCAAACTAAACGGCACCAAGAACATCGCTACGTAATTTATTCCACTCAGCGCCAAGTCCATGTGAAGGGGGGCTTTAGGTTATGCATTTGCGGTATAAATCAGTTTGGGATTCGAAAAGAAAATGGGGAAAAAGACAGGAGAAACGCCCCCCCCCCTCAAAAAAGACAGGAGACAGGACCCCAAAAAATGAAAAAGGAAAAATTAGGAGAGGGTTGAAATATTGGTATAATAGACACGGAAAAGGAAGAGAGAAAAAAATAGAGGGGAAAATGCGAAGTGAGAGAGGAGAGAGTGATAAAGGAAGAAGGGAAATGCGAAGGAAATGAGAAGGAAGGGAAATGTGAAGGAAGTGAGAAGGAAGGAAGGGAAACGCGAAGGAAGTGAGAAGGAAGGAAGGGAAACGCGAAGGAAGGAAGGGAAATGCGAAGGAAGTGAGAAGGAAGGAAGGGAAATGCGAAGGAAGGAAGGGAAATGCGAAGGAAGTGAGAAGGAAGGAAGGGAAATGCGAAGGAAGTGAGAAGGAAGGAAGGGAAATGCGAAGGAAGTGAGAGAGGAGAGAAGGTGATAAAGGAAAGGAAGAAGGCAAAAGGTAGAGGTCTCCCAAGATTCAAAGTTTTAACAAGGAATGGTGATAAGGAAGAGGAACGAGTGAATAAGGGAGAGAGAGAGAGAGAGAGAGAGAGAGAGAGAGAAAGGAAGGATGACGAGGAGGAAAGGTAGGGATTTACAAGGGATGGAGAAGATACTGAGAGATAGATAGATAGATAGATAGATAGAGATAGAGAGAGAGAGAGAGAGAGAGAGAGAGAGAGAGAAAGGGAGGGGGAGAAAAATACGCAAAAGAGCAAACAAGAAGAGAAAGAAAAAAAAGAGAAAGAGAGAAAGTGAGATAAAAAGAGAGAGGGGCAGGGAGAGGGTCAACAGATGATGCCAGCAAAGTTTTGTTTTGGGTGGCAGGAGGCGAGATGTTGCAGACGGCAGCTGGTGGAGGGAGAGGAGGAGGGAGGGAGAGAACGAAGGGAGGGAAGGAGAGGGAGAGAAAGGAGAGGGAGAGGGAGAAAGAAGGGAAGGAAAGAGAGGGAGAGAATGAGGGAGAGAGAGAAAGAAGGGAGGGAAGGAAAGGGCGAGAAAGGAGGGAGGGAAGGAGAGGGAGAGAAAGAGAGGGAGGGTGAAAGAAGGGAAGGAAGAAGAGGGAGAGAAAGAGGGGGAGGGTGAAAGAAGGGAAGGAAGAAGAGGGAGAGAAAGAGAGGGAGGGTGAAAGAAGGGAAGGAAGAAGAGGGAGAGAAAGAGGGGGAGGGTGAAAGAAGGGAAGGAAGAAGAGGGAGAGAAAGAAAGGACGGTAGGAGAGGGACAGAAAGGAGAGGGAGAGAAAAGAGGGAGGGAGAGAAAGAAAGGAGGGAAGGAGAGGGAGAGAATGAGGGTGAGAGAGAAAGAAAGGAGGGTAGGAGAGGGAGAGAAAGAGGGAGAGAGAGGAGGGAGAAAACAAGGAAGAGGAGAAAAGGGAAAATGGTGGAGAAGAGATAGAGAATTGGAGAAGATGGCACCTGGTGGGGGGAGGAGAGGCAGACGGAGAGTGAAAGGAGGAAGGAAACAGGGGATAGGAGAAAAGAAAGGAAAGTGGGAATGGTGAACAGAAAAAGAGAGAGGGATAAATAGCAGAGGCAGAAGGTGGAGGACGAGAGGGAGAGAAGGGCAGAGTGAAAGGAGAGATATAAGAAAAAACAGGAGAAAGGGAGAGAGAGAGAGAGAGAGAGAGAGAGAGAGAGAGAGAGAAACAATGTACCAACTAATCAACCTCAACACATCAACCACCTCCAGACGATTTAACCTTTTCAGCCCGGGGACGTATTTTATCCCAGCTGACCTCAGACGATTTTACTCTAGGGCAACAACAACAACAAAAATCGAGGCGAAGGGGTTTAAAAATTCCACAAAACCCTTTCAGCCCGAGAATGTGCTCAGTACTTCGCTCTAGTTAAAGTCAAGACGATATTACTCAGCTTAAGAAATCGTCCTCCCATCTCAAGACTTTTTGTAGTAGGGGGATTTAGCGATTTTTATTTTTACAGAAATTAATTATAATCTTGTTTTATGAAATTTTACTTAACAATTATAAGATTATACCTGCTTAAAGATACACGCAGTACTTAGATTCAATAATAATAATAATAATAATAATAATAATAATAATAACAGCAATAATAATAATAATGATAATAAATAATAATAATAATAATAATGAACAATAATAATAGCAATAATAGCAACAACAACTATAATAACAATAATAAAATAATAATAATAATAATAATAATAATAATAATAATACCAATACTAATAATACCAGTCCATAATGTAGGAAAATGATACCTCTAACAATACCTGTCTGTGTGTGAGTGGTATACCTGAAATCCGCGACCCAGGTGAGGCCCTACCCTAATTAAGATATACCAAGTTATAATCACACCTGCCCTCACCTGTGGAAGAATGAGTCAATTAACGACGGGTGTTTGCGTGGGGGTGGATTTCACGAAATCAGTAAAGTTTAAATGCTCCTCACCTACGAAATACCAGGTTAAATATCGCCAGGACTCCTTTCACCTTAACTTGAACAAGATTTCCGTCCTTCTGGTGCAAATTTCTCGTAGGTCAGTGGTAGAAAAAGACAATGCTATGGCTCTACCTCCTTTTCATAGCGCTTCTTCGTGACTAGCCTCACCCCCTACTATTAATCTCCCGTTGCAACTAAGCATTCTAAGTAAGCCTGCAATTTTAGGTCGTTAGAGTAAAAAGGGTACGGTACAGGAAATAAGGGAGGTCCATATATAAGGCTTAATTCCACTCCATCAGGTGTTACTGGTATTTACCCAGCATCAATTACTGCCTATTCCCACTGCCACACCCGCGCCCATACCAGCCGACTGAGCCATCCCCGAAATACTGCCACGTTAGTTTTTAGTGGAGCGATATTTCTGGGCAAATTTTTTTTTAATTTTTTTTTTGCCTCTAAAGTTTATAAAAAAAGGTCTAGGGGAGGAAATGAACGAAAATAAATCAATAGGGAAGAAGAAAATGATGGGGTGAAGGAGAGGAATGGGGGGAAAAGAGGAAGAGAGGAGAGGGAAGGGAGGAAAAAGTGACAAAGGAGAGAGAAGGCAAGAGGAGAGAGAGTACAAAGAAGAAGGGACAGACAGAGATGAAGGAGGGGAAAGAGATAGAGAGATAGAGAGATAGAGAGAAAGAGAGAGAGAGAGAGAGAGTGTAGAGAAAAAGAAAAAGGAAAAGAAAGGATGAAATGGAGAAATAAAGAAGAAAATAAAAGGAAGGAAGAGTAGCGAAAACAAGGAGGTAAAGAAGGTGGATGGAGAGAGAGAGAGAGAGAGAGAGAGAGAGAGAGAGAGGGGGGGGGCACGTTACAAAGCCGGCCGTGAGAGCAAGAGCGTTGAAGCAATAGTCTTAAAGTTAGAGATAAGATTTTCCCCTGGACTGAGCCGTGTTGCAGACAGCCCGTGTGTTGCAGAGCTGTTGCAAAGGGGGTACAATATTGCAGAAAGAGTGAGAGAATTAGATGACAGTATAATATTGCAGAGGGTGTTGCCAGGGTGTAATTTTGTACAGGGTGTTGCAATAGGGTGTAATACTGAAGAGAATTAGATGACAGTAAAATATTGCAGAGGGTGTTGCAAGGGGTACAATGTTGCAGAGGGTGTTGCAAGGGGTATAATGTTGCAGAGGGTGTTGCAATGTGGTATAATATTGCAGAGGGTGTTGCAAGGGGTATAATGTTGCAGAGGGTGTTGCAAGGGGTATAATATTGCAGAGGGTGTTGCAAGGGGTATAATATTCCAGAGGGTGTTGCAAGGGCATAATACTGCAGAGGGTGTTGCAAGGGGTATAATGCTGCAGAGGGTGTTGCAAGGGGTATAATATTGCAGAGGGTGTTGCAAGGGGTAAAATATTGCAGAGGGTGTTGCAAGGGGTATAATGTTGCAGAGGGTGTTGCAATGTGGTATAATATTGCAGAGGGTTTTGCAATGTGGTATAATGTTGCAGAGGGTGTTGCAAGGGGTATAATATTGCAGAGGGTTTTGCAATGTGGTATAATATTGCAGAGGGTGTTGCAAGGGAATAATATTGCAGAGGGTGTTGCAAGTGGTATAATGTTGCAGATGTTGCAGGGAAAGTACAGAATTGCAGTAAGCCTTAATCAACACCTTCAGTACGATGACGTCATAGTTTTGATCATGTTACAGTCAGACAAATTTCTCTCTCTCTTTCTCCCTTTATCTCTCTGCCTCAACACTTTTGTACTTCCCTCCCTCTCTCCCTTCCTCCCTCCCGTCAAGCTCGGAGGTAGAGGGAGATGTTGACAGTAAAGATGGTGGGTAAGGAGGGAGGCAGACAGGCAGGAAGGCAGACAGGCAGGAAGGCAGACAGGGAGGGAGGCAGGGAGGCAGAAAAGTAGGGAGGGAAGAAGATAGGGAATCAGGGAGGCGGAGAGAACAGTTGGTAGGTAGGTAGGTAGGTAGGTAGGATGAGTGAGGCAATATTTGTGTGGTCAACAGTGTCTTCGACGGAAACATTAGGAAGCAACACAATACTCACACAGGCCTAGAGCGGGGAGGGGTGAGGAGGGAAGGGGAAGAGGGAGGAGAGAGTGGGGAGGGGAGGGAGAGAGGGAGGAGTGATGGAGGGAGGGAAGGGGAGAGCTGGAAGAAAAGATTGTGAAGGGGTGGGTGAAGGGAGAGAAGGATTGTTGAGAAGGGAAGGGAGGGTGAAGAAGGGAAAGAGAGAGAGAGAGAGAGAGAGAGAGAGAGAGAGAGAGAGAGAGAGAGAGAGAGAGAGAGAGAGAGAGAGAGAAATATATGCGGTACAAAAACACACTACCATATTACAAATAAAGATAAATAAAAACACTTCAACACAGTACAAAACACACATAATCACATATTAAAAAAAGAAAGAAAATGAAAGAAAGACAGAGATAAAGAAAACGAAAGAAAAAGCGAAAAAGAAAAAGATTTAAAAAAGAGAAAGAAAAGGAAAGAAAAAGAAAGAAAAATGAAACAAAAAGAAAAAAAAAAAGATACGAAAAACAGAAAAATTATTTGCACACGTAATGTTCAAATGTCATACACCAAAAAAAAAGAAAAACAGTAAAATCGATAACAACAAGAACAACAACAGCATAAACACCAAGAGACAATAACAGCAATAACATCAATAACACGTGACCAATAACAATAACAAAAACAGCAGCAAGAACAATCAACAAATCAACAAAACAACAATAACACTCACCACAAAAATAACAATCCTGATAACAGCAATAACAATCACCAAAAATAACAATAACAATCAATAACAAGCACTAGTGATAATTGGCATAAAAAAACAAGTGCAATAACAACAATATCAATAACAATGCTAACAACAACAAAATGAAGCAAAAAACAGGCCAAATCAACAAACTCCACAAAATCATCATCATCATCACCACCATCATCAAGAAACAGCAATAAATGATTACAGTAACAACCACAACTACCACCATAACCACAACCACTATCATAACCACAACCACTATCACAACCACAACCACAAGCACAACCACAACCACAAGCACAACCACAACCACCACAACAACCACAAGTACCACCACAACCACCACGAGTCATTACCAGAAGTCAATACCATCACACAAGCACAGTGAAGGAGAAGGGGAGTGAGGGGAGGGAGAGAGAGGAAAGGGGAGTTAAGGGGTGATGAACAGGGAATGGGAGAGGGGAGAGAAGGGGAGAAGAGAGCGAGAAGGGATAGAGAAAGGGCGACGAGAAATAGGGAAAGGGGAGATGAAAAGTAGGAAAAAAGGGGAGAAAGGAAAGAGGGAGAATAACACGCAAAATCATGGAAAGGGAGAATGATGAGAGAGAAGAAGGAAGATAAGGGGGGATGGATAAAAGAGAAAAAAGGGAGAAGGGAGGAAGGTGGAAAAGAGAGAAAATGAGAAAGGAGGAGAGTAGGAAAGAGGAGAGGTGGACAGTAGGAGGGGGGGGGGGAAATGAGAAGGGAAAGAAAGAGGGAAAAAGCAGGGTAACGGGAGTAAGGAGGAGAGAGAGAGAGAGAGAGAGAGAGAGAGAGAGAGAGAGAGAGGATGGAGAGAAAGAGATGGGGGGAATGGGGAAGACAGATGGGAGAGAGGGGAAAAGAGAAGATGGGGAGAGGGGAAAAGAGAAGATGGGGAGAGGGGAAAAGAGAAGATGGGGAGAAGGGAGGAGGAAAGAGACGGGATGAGGAAAAAAAAGGGGAAGAAGGTGGAATAGGGAGACGAAATGAGAAGAGGGAGAAAGGGAGAAGGGTGAGATGATTGAGGATGGAAGGAGAGAGGGAGCATAAAGGAAGGAGATGAAGAACGTGAAGGGAGGAGAGAAGGGACGTGAAGGAAGGACAGGGAGGACGAGGGCAAAGGTGGGCAGGGAGGAGAATGGTGAAGGTGATGTCGAAGGTAGGATGGTGGAGATGAAGAGGAAACCGAGAGAGAGAAATAATAATGCTGAAAATGAGCGAGGAAAATAAGTGATATTAAAAATAAAAACACAACACAAAGACATACAAATAACAACCACCAGATATTTCGTATTTAGAACCGATAGATACATAAAAATAAAAATAGATACATAAAATCATCTCTTTATACGTCTCAGGGTATCTATCGTAACCTGAAGCCCTAAAAATGGAAAACTTAAGTTATTTAATTGTTCTCTCATTAACAAAAAGGTAATTCAATAAAAAATACGGTGCACTTTACTGACAGGAAGAGGGATTATTTAGGAAAAGTGAAGATGTACTCGTCGGCATCATCATCATCGGCATCATCATCATCATCATCATCATCATCATCATCACGACCATCTTTTTTTCTCACCTGAAGATGGTAAAAACAAAAATCATTCCCAGCATCCTCTCTCTCTCTCTCTCTCTCTTACCATCATGTTAAATAATAATCCTCTCCACTTAACCTCTCCTTCCTTCATCTATCGAACCCTTCCTCCTCTCTCTCCATCTATCCTTCCATCCTCCCTCCAGCCACTCATCCCTCCATCCAACCTTCCACCTATCCCTTCATCCACCCCAGGCCCCAGTGTGGATGGTCCCTGCTAAGCGGTTTAGTAAGGGCTTAACTGTTTAATTGGGTAGTTATGTGTGGCTAACGAGTCAACCACCACACTACTATTCATAATTAACTGTGGAGGCCATAATGATTCTCTCTCTCTCTCTCTCTCTCTCTCTCTCTCTCAGCATCCATCCACTCATCGATCTTTTCACCTCCTGTTTTCAAGGCCATCCATCCTTTCCTCCAGCCTTCCATTCTCTCCTCTATCCCAAACTCTTGTCCATCAATCCTTCTATCCATCCATCCGTTCCTCCCGCCTCTCATCCTTCTCTCTATCCCCCCCTCTCCATCCATCAATCCCTTTATCCATCCATCCTATCCTCCCCCCCTCTCACTCCTCTTTCCATCTCCCATTCTATCCATCAATCCCCCTATCCATTCCTCTACCTTTACACGTTCTTTCATTCTTCCCTTTCCCTCCTTCAATCCTCTCATCCACTCATCCATTCATCCACTATCCATCAATCCCTCTAAGTATTTTCTCATCCCCAAAATACCTATCCATTTACTCATTCTTCTCAATGTCACACTCAAATTTATGTCACTCTTTTCATGCTAAATTCCTACTCCTTCCCTGATCATTCTAGTCATCCTGAGAGGAATATAACACATGAGCCGTGGCCTCGTCGGTTGTGGAAGCTCCCTAACACCTTTTCTTATGCGATTTATTTTATTACACCTTACTGTCCTTTTCTGTGTCGCATATATCTTTCCAATATCGCCATACTCTGCATGAATAGCGTACTAAAAGATATACGCCATCCATATCCAAAAATAAATCGCTAAGGAAGAGATGTTAGGGAGCTTCCTTAACCGGTGAGAAGACGAAAAAATAAATCGCTAGGGAAGAGGTGTTAGGGAGCTTCCTTAACCGGCGAGAATACAAGCCTACATAA
>NC_137040.1:23357281-23419781 GCF_032717465.1 Coenobita brevimanus | reverse complement strand
GGGGTGGGGGTGGAGTACAAAGGAGTACAAATGAAAGAAAACAGTTACAGATCAATTAATCCTTCTGAGGCCGTTTGTTATAAGAAAGGTTTTAACTAACGCAACTACTCTGTGTGTTAACGACAAGGATAGGACACCAGGAGGTAGGGGTGAGGAGGTGAGGGTTGGGAAGGAAGGAGGAACGTATGGGAAAGGTAGGAGGAGGAGGAGGAGGAATGTAAGGAAGAAACAAGACATATGGCTGAGTGTGGGGATAGGGAGGAAGAAGGGCGTTGTAGGGGTGAGGAGATAAGATGATGGGCGAGGCTGAGGATGAGTAAGGAAGGAAGAAGGTAAGGAGGAGGGAAGGGGGGTGAGAGGTGGGGATGGGGAGAGGTGGGGATGGGGAGAGGTGGGGTGTGGGGTTAGGGGTTGGGTAATGAGGTACCGTGGGAAGGGGAGGGAGGAGGAATGAAAGGGATACAAAAAGGGGGAAGGGGTGACGGGTGAGTTGGGGTGGATGGGGGTAAGGGACGGGGAGTTGGAGGGGTGAGGGGTGGAGAGTGAGTGAAGGAATGGGAGGAGGAATGTGAGGAGGAGGGAAAGGGTGAGGGGTGAGGAAAGATACAGGGCGTGGGAGGAATGAGAGGTGAGAGGGTGGGGGTATGGGGAGGATATGGGTAGGGTGAGGGTGTGCAGGGGTGGGAGAATGAAAGGGGGGACGAGGAAGTGTCTAAGAAGGGGACGAAGTGTATGACTGTGAGGGAAGCATGAAGGGAGATGGGGAGGGGGAATAAGGAGGTAAGGGAACAAGGATATGGGATAAGGGAGGGAAAAAAGGGGGAGAGGGAAGGGAGAAGTGGGGGGAGAGGGGAGAGGGGAGAGTAGAGATGGGAGAGGGAGAGAAGAGATGGGTGAGCAAAAGAGGAGAGGGGAAAAGCGGGGAGGAAACAGGAAAAGGGACAAGGGGGAGGAGGAGAGAAGTCTGAAGATATGGTAAGGTGAAGAGGGAAAGGAAGGGGGGGGAGGGAGGGAGGGAGGGAGGGAGGGAGGGAGGGAGGGAGGGAGGGAGAGAGAGAGAGAGAGAGAGAGAGAGAGAGAGAGAGACCATCACCAATAACAGTTCCCTAATAACACCGCCAACAACACTAATTCTATTACTATATTGCCCTTAATGAGGCTCTGTAAACAAAATTATCACGGTAATTATTTTTGTGAATCATTCTGCAAAAAGGACATTAAATAAAACTTAAATTTGTGGCGGTACAGAAACTCTCTCCCTCTCTCTCTCTCTCTCCTTTTTCTCGTCACCTCTCCTCTTTCTTTACCTCCCCCTTCCCTCCTCCTCTGCCCCCTGCCCCTCTCCCCTCCCTCTCCTGCTCTTTACCTCCCCCTCTCCCCTGCTCTTTACCTCCCCCTCTCCCCTCCCCTCCCCTCCCCTCCCCCTGAATCATAATTACCGGCACGTGAGGTGAATTTGTAAGTTGGCTCAGAGTTATTTCACTGGACTTCTCCCCTCACCCCCTTCCCCTCACCTCCCCTCTCCCTTTCCCCTCTCTCTCCTCCCCTCATTCCCCTCCCTTCCACTCCCTTCACCTCACTCTTCCTCTCCCCTCTCTCCCCCACCCCTCACCTCATTCCCCTTTTCTCTACCCTCTTCTCTCCCCTCCCCTCCTCTCTCCTCTCCCCTCCTCTCTCTCCCTCACTTCCCCTCACACCACACCTTTTCTCCTTCCCCTCCACAGCCCCTTCTTTACTTCCCCCTCCTTCCCCTCACCTCCCCTCGTCTCTTCTTTTTCCTCTACATATCCCTCTCCCCTCCTCCTCCTCTTCCACACACCCCTCACCCTATTCCCATCATCTCTTCCCCTCTTTTCCTTATTTCCCTCCATACACTCTCTTTTAATCTCTCCTCCTCTTCTTTCCTCTCCCCTCCACATCCCTCCTATCCAAATTCTCTCTCTCTCTCTCTCTCTCTCTCTCTCTCTCTCTCTCATTAGAACAGTACCACCCACACAGGGCCACTTTACCTAAATCAACACACACACACACACACACACACACACACACACACACACACACACACACACACACACACATGCATACAAAGTGATTATAATGTTCTCAGAAAAACTGCTACCCTCCTCCCCCTACCCGTTTCCCTCCCCTTCTCCCTTCCCTCCCCCCTCCGTCCGTTCAATTTCCCCTCCCCATCAATCTACTGCCTCCACTTCCCCCTCAGTATCTCTTGATTCCCCTCTCCCCTTTTCTCCCTTCCCCTCAATCTCAATTTCTGCTCTCTCCCCTCCCCCTCCCCTTTCCCTCCCTCTTCCATTCCCTCTCTATCTTCCCCTCCTTCCATCCTTCTTTTCCTTATTTGCCCCTCCATCCTTTCGCCTCTCCATCCTCCTCAGCTTTTCCTTCTCTTTCTCTTCTCTCTTCCATTTCCCCTCTCTCTCTTTCCTACCTCCCCTCAACATCTCACCTTCCCTTTCTTATCCAATCTCTTTCCCCTCCCTATCAATTTTCACTCACTCCCTTTTCCCTTCGCCCTTACCCTTGCCCCCTCTTCCCCTCCTCTTCCGCCTTCCCCTCCTCCTCCTCTTCCCCTTTTCCCTCCTCCTTCTACCCCTCCTTGCCCTACCTCTTCCACTCCCTCCCTCCCCTCTCCCCATTCCAATTCACACACTTTTTGCTCAACACACCCAGATCATTAATATTTTTTACCATAACTGTTGCTTTGTGTTTGCTTTCATCTGTTTATTGGTGTTTTTATGTAATTTATTTATTTTTATTGTACACGAACTTTGGATAGGTGATCGCTTTTTTCCTGCTACTACTACTACTACTACTGTTGTTATTACTATTGTTATTACTATTATTTATCCTCCTCCTCCTCCTCCTCTTCCTCTCACATTCCACTTTCCCAGCCTCTTCTTCGAATTCCCCAAACACCCTCCCCTCCCCTATCCTTCTTGTTCTTTCCCCTCACCTACCTCCTCTCTCTTTCCATCCTCTCTTCCTCCACCCTCCTCTCCCCTCTTTGTCTCTCCTCTCTTCCCTCTCCCATCTCCCTCTTTTTATCTCACGCCAAATAAATAAATAAATAAATAAATAAATAATAATAATAATAATAATAATAATAATGAAATTTTTACAGTTCTGGTGCCTCAAATTTCTCACTTAAGGAAAAATAATCGCCTAAAAATCGTCTCTTACCGTCCGAATGAAAGAGTAGCTAACCTGCAAGACGATTTTAGTCAGCTTCTTGGTCTTTTCAATCCCATAGTGTATTTTAAAACCCTATTCTTGATAATTACAGACGATTTCATTCAGCTTAAAATAATTCGAAAAGGTCTTTGGTGTAAAATCCATTATATTTTCACTACAGGTAAGTATGGATGGGTGGGTGGATGGGTGGGTGGGTGGATGGATGGATGGATGGACGGATGGATGGATGGTTGGTTGGATGGAAAGACAGATGGGTGGGTGGGTGGGTGGGTGGGTGGGTGGGTGGGTGGGTGGGTGGATGGATGGATGGATGGATGGATGGATGGATGGATGGATGGATGGATGGGTGGATGGATGGATGGAAGGGTGGATGGGAGGGTAGGTGGTTGGATGGATGGATGGATGGAAGGGTGGATGGGAGGGTAGGTGGATGGATGGATGGATGGATGGATGGATGGGAGGGTAGGTGGTTGGATGGATGGATGGGAGGGTAGGTGGTTGGATGGATGGATGGATGGATGGAGGGAGGGAGGGAGGGAGGGAGGGATGGAGCGAGGGAGGGATGGAGGGAGGGAGGGATGGATGGATGGATGGATGGATGGAGGGAGGGATAAAATAAATAAATAAATAAAGATAAAGGAGCCAAAGGGTTGCAACCTTTTTATCTCTATTCCTCCACCTTCATTATCTCTTTTTTTGTCTCCCTATTCCTTCCTTCCTCCCCTCCCCTCCTCTCCCCCTCCCTCTGTTTCTCCATCCCCTCTCCCTCCCTCTCTTACTTCTCAATTGCCCTCTCCTTATGTCCTTCCCTCTCCCCCCCCCACCTCCTGTTACACTCCCTCCCCCCCTCTACACCCTCAGTCCTCCTCTTACTCTCCCTTCCCCTCCCACTCCCCTTCTTTTCCTCCCATTCTCGCTTCTCCCTCCTCCCACGTCTCCGTCCAATTTCGCTTCCCACTCTCCCTGACCACTTCGCTCCTCCCTCCCCACTTCTCCTCCCCATTTTGCTCCCCCCTCCTCTCCCTCCCCATCCCCATTCCTTGCAGCACACCCCCCTCTTTAATATACTTTTCTTACCCACTCTTACTCACTTCCTCCCTCCCCCCAACCCACATACTTACATTCTTGGTCCCCTCCCCCTTCCCCAGTCACTCCTGCCTACTCCCACCACCCCTCCCTCTCCCCTCCTCCCCTTCCCTCTGTTTCTTCTCTATCCCTCTTTCTTTTCCTCCTTTTTTCCTCATTCTTCTTCCCTTTCTTCCTTGACTATTTCTTATTCCTCCTCCCTCCTCCCCCCTCTTTCTCCTCCGTCCTCCCCAACCCTTTCCAGCTCAGTTTCTTTCTTCCCTCTCCTATCCTCTCTCCCTCCACCTCCCTTCTTTCCACCCCTCCCCCTCCCCTTCCCCTTTTCTCCCTAACACTTTATATATCCATGCTGTTAATTTTCTACCTCCCCCTCCCCTCTTCCATACCTTCTTCCCCCTTCCCCCCATTCTACCCCCTCCTCTCAACCACTCCTCAATTACATTTAACTTTCCTCTCACATTTAACTTCCTTTTCCCCTCCCTTTCCTCTCTCTCTCCCCCCTTTCCTCCCCTCCTCTCTCTCTCCTCCTCCTCCCTTTCCATTTCTTTTCTCTTTCCATTTCCTCCCCTTCTCTCTCGTCCCCCCTCCCTTCTTCCCCTCCCCTCCCTTTTCCCTGCTCTCCCCTCTCCCCTTCTTCATATCCTCCTCCCCCCACTATCTCTTATCAGTTTCATTCCCTACCCCATTTTTGCTTCCTCTCCTCCTTCCCTTCCTTCCTTCCTCTCTCCCCCCCCTACCTCCCTCCATCCATTCATCCTCCATTTATCCATTCAACCATATACTGTATCTCTCAGTCCATCCATCCACCCAACTATCCATCCATCCATCCATCCTTCTTTCCTTCAATTTTCTTCTCCCCTCTTTCCCTACCCTCTTCTTAAAACAAACATACCCCTCACAAAATGCCTCTTTCCCCCTCCCCTTCCCTCCTTTCTCCTCCCCTCATCTTCATCCCCCTCCCTTCCCCTCCCCTTCCCTTCCCTTCCTCCCTCCTCCTAGTTATTCATGGCCAGGCAACTCGTACAAATGGAAAGTGGGGGATGGGGAGGGGAAGAGTGGGGGGATGGGGAGGGGAAATGGGGGGATGGGGAGGGGAAACGTGGGGGGATGGGGAGGGGAAGAGTGGGGGAATGGGGATGGGAAGAGATGGGGGAGACGAGAAGGGAAGAGGAAAGGGAAAGGAGGAAGAGGAATGCACTCCCCCTACCCTTTCCCCAACGACTCTTCATTTCCCCACTCAAAAATCTCCTTCCCCAATCCCAACCCCACTTCCCCACCCCTTCCCCAACCCCACTTTCCCACCCCTTCCCCAACCCCACTTCCCCACCCCTTCCCCAACCCCACTTCCCCACCTCTTCACCACTCCTAACCCCACTTCCCCAAACCCACTTCCCCACCTCTTCCCCAAACCCACTTCCCCACCTCCTTCCCTAACTCCACTTCCCCAACCCCTTCCCTAACCCTACTTCCCCACCCCTTCCCCAACCCCACTTCCCTACCTCTTCCCCAACCCTATTTCCCCACCCCTTCCCCAACCCCTTATCCCCAGCCAATCGAAGCCCTGTCTCTGTATTGTAATTCATTGTATTTGTCAGACCTGTAATGTTCAACAGGTGTGAGAGAGAGAGAGAGAGAGAGAGAGAGAGAGAGAGAGATGTGAGGAAGTAGAAGGGGAAAGAGAAAGGAGATGATGAAGAACGGGGGTAAGGAAGTAGGAAGAGGGGAAGAAGGGAAGAAGTGA
Organism: Coenobita brevimanus; assembly: GCF_032717465.1. NCBI lineage: Eukaryota > Metazoa > Arthropoda > Malacostraca > Decapoda > Coenobitidae > Coenobita > Coenobita brevimanus. The sequence continues at coordinate 23,413,744 of NC_137040.1, read as the reverse complement.
ACAGGGAGAAGTGAGAGGGGTGATGAGGAAGAGGGGGGAGACGAAGGGGGGAGAAAGGTATAATGGAAAAGATGGAAGGGGAGGGGAAGGGGAGGAGAGAGGGGGAGGAAGGAGCCAGAAAAGGGAGGAGGAAAGGAAGAGAAGAGAAGATGGAGAGGATAAAAAATAGGAGGCACAGGAAGAGGAATGGAAGACCAGAGGGAAAGAAGGGAAAGAGGAGGAAGGAAGGAAGAAGAGGAATAAGGAGAGAAAAACGAAGATATATTGATGAGGAGGAAGAGAAGTGAAGAGAAGGAAAATATAAGGCAAGGGAAAATACGAGAAGAAAAGATGGAAGGAAGGAAGGAAGGAAGGAAGGAAGGAAGGATGGAAGGAAGGAAGGAAGGAAGGGAAGGAAGGAAGGAAGGAGGGTGGGACGAGAAGAGTGGACAGGGTTAAAGGGGTGTAGGTTACTGCGGTAGGTGGGTGTAGGGGTATCGGTGGGTGTAGGTGAGGGTGGGGAAGGTAGATGGGGATGGGTGAGGGTGGTGGGTGGAGGTGGAGGTGAGGGAAATTGGTGGGGTAGGAAAGGATGTGGGTGGGTGTAGTTGGTGGGAAAGCAGGGAAGGTGGGTGTAGGTGGAAGTGAGGGAGGTAGGTGGGTGTAGGTGGTGGGTGGGTGTAGGTGGACTGTTGGCAAGTGGGAAGAGAAGGGAAATTAATTTACACAGTTGAATGGACGGAAATGATAGAGCATTAACCACTTTCATCACTAGCTAAATCACCACACCACTACCACAATTACCACAGCAATCACCACAACTGCCACTACTACCACAACTACCACTACTACGATCACCACAATTTCCACCACAAACACTTTCCAATACTGCCACAACTACAATCACCACAACCACTGCCATAACCACCACCACCACCACCACCACCATAATTACAACTGCAAAGACCACCAATTCCACAACTACCACCACCACCAATTCGTAAGCTACCGCCACCGCAATCACCACAACTAACAAAACTACCACCACCACAACTACCACAATCATCACCACCTGTTACTCCTATCGTCACATTCACCACAACCACCACCACTTAACCACTGCCACCACCACCACAATTACCACAAACATCACCACCAACACCATTCCAGCATCACCAATACCATGCAAGATTAAGATTTTCGAGATAAGACACTGAAAATTATAAAATGAAAATTATGGTATATATATAAAAAGTGCCTGAGTCAAAATCAATTATATTCCCCTAAATACCAATAGCTGTCATTATTATTATTATTATTATTATTATTATTTTTGATGGTAATGATTCAAAGTGACAATACGGAATCAAAGAAAGAATAGCATCTTCTCAAAACGTCTTGGGGTTAACAGAATAAGTATATTTTTTCCTGATTTCTTTTATGATTCGATTTTTTTTGGGGGGGCTTTTTCTTTTAAATTCTCTCTCTCTCTCTCTCTCTCTCTCTCTCTCTCTCTCTCTCTCTCTCTCTCTCTCTCTCTCTCTCTCTCTCTCTCTCTCTCTCTCTCTCTCTCTCTCTCCTTTTTCTTCCCCTGCCCCTCTCCCTTGAACCTACACTCTCACCACACCAACCCTCCACCCCTTCTCTCCCCCTCCCAGTCCCTCCCTCCACTCCCTCACCACCACCGGCCCCACTCCCTCGCCCTCGTCCCTCTCCTACACTCTCCCAGCCCCTCCCTCTCTCCTACACTTCCTCTTCACCACCACTACCACCACCACACCCCTCTCCCTCTCACTCTCTCTCCGAAGCTCAGTGTTGTGGGGACCGTCGGTGTGAGAGGTGCAGTGGCCGCTCTCACTCACACAAACTCACACACACACGCACACGCACATGCACACCCAGACTCCTTCGCCGTCTCACCAGCAGCACACGTACACACACACATAATTACTTTTCCTCGCTCCCTCACTCTGACTCGCACAGACACGCCACACATTTTCACACACTCCCTCCCTCTCACTCACACACGCAAACTTTTCCTCCATCCCTCTCGCACACGCACGCAAACTCACGCACCCAACTCAGTCCCGTAGATTTTTCTCTGTCACACGTGGAGGAGGGAAGACACGCACACACAAACACACACACACTCCCTTTTACTCACCCTCTCACTCGCACGCAAACACACTCAGTCCCGTAATCCTCTCTCTCTCTCTCTCTCTCTCTCTCTCTCTCTCTCTCTCAGAATGAAAAACAAACAGCGAACGAAAGCTACAGAAATTTGAACCTAATATATACGTAAAGTTAAGCTCAGAATTCAAACCACAGTGGCAGTAAATTTAAATATTCACTATTGCAAACACACACGTCGCCGAAACTTTATGGGAAAGACTGAAACAATATGAAAAAAATACAGAATAAAACTTGGAAAAAAGGACAAAAAAAAAAAAAAATCAGTTCCACCCTCCATATTTTTTTTAGACCAAAAGTTTAATCAGACGAGAAAAAAGTGAAAAATTCTGAAAACGAAAAATAAAAAAAAACGCCAAAAATAATAAAACAATATTCGCGTTATTACCACCCACTTTTTTTTTTTTTACACGAAAAACTTACTAATAAAAAAGTGGCAAAATTTGGAAAAAGCGAAAAAAAAAAAAAACATCCAATAACACGTCCCTCTCAAAATCAAAATAAAAACAAAGAAATTACGTTCGCAATTCCATCCATATATATTTTTTCTACATTAAAAATTCGACTAAACGAAAGTGAAAAAAACAAACACTTAAATCTTCGTTCACTACTCCACTTAACCTTCCCATATTTCTGCAGACGGACGAAAATTAATCAAACACACGAAATTGAAAAAAGGAATATTCAGCTTTGAAAACACGCTAGAGTTAAAAAAAATTTGTTCATATATATATATATATATATATATATATATATATATATATATATATATATATATACACATATATATATATATATAGGTGAAAAAAATCAAAAGAAAAATACGCCCCCCCTAAAAAAAAAAAAAAATAGTTCATTCAAACTCCACCCTATATTTTTCTAAAGTCGAAAACAATGATACGAAACAAAGTGAAAAAAAAAACAGGAAAAAAACAAAATTCACACAAATCTTCGTTCACCATTCACTTCCATATCTCATTTTTTAAAGGCGAAAAAAACGATACAAAGTGACAAAATGAAAAGAAAAATAAAAAATCGTGCCATATTTAGCCCCGACCCTAAATGTATCGTTCAGGTGCTGGGAGTGGCAGTGCTATTGTCCGATGCATTATTAAAGCGAGTGAAAATATCTGAAACGCGTATCTGCTAAAATTACTCGGTTAGTGTGTTTCTCGGCGACGTGGCGGAGAGCGAGAGGTGAGCTGGTAGAGAGAGAGAGAGAGAGAGAGAAATGGTAGACCGATAGTAGAGAGGTAGACTAAGCAGGAGTTAAGGTATACTAATATGCACATTCATTAGGCTCACAGGTATATAAGCAGGTAGGCTAGACAGGCAGAGGTAGACTGAGGTGGTAAAGAGGTAGACTAAGGAGAGAGAGAGAGAGAGAGAGAGAGAGAGAGAGAGAGAGAGAGAGAGAGCAGGTGTAATTAAGCAGGTGAGGAGTAAGCAGGAGTCAGGAAGGAGAGTTCATTAGGAGGGAGGAGATGGAGAGGGGAGGGAGGGGGAGAGCAGAAGAAAGCAGGAGAGAGAAAAGAGAGGGAGTGAAAGAGAAAGGGAAAGAGAGAGCGAAGGAGGGATGAGAAAGAGAGAGGGAAAGGTGAGGAAGCTGGAAAAGGTGACAGGTAGAAAAAAGGGGATGAAATGGAGAGAGAGAGAGAGAGAGAGAGAGAGAGAGAGAGAGAGAGATCGTCTTGTAACAGCTAAAATAAAATAACGTCATCGAGGTGAAAAGGTTAAATATTTGTCCATTCACGCCGTCTTGTAATTTTCTTGATTTCTCGATCTTTTTCATTTTTCATCGGTTATATCTTTTTTTTTATTAATTTTTTAGTTTTATTCATTTTTCATCAATTTTTTTTTTCTTGGTTCGCTTTGTCTCCTCCTCCTCTTTGTAATTCACTTATCAAACTCATTCATTTATTTATTCATTCAGTCATTCAGTTTGTCATTCATTTTCCTCTTCATTATTTTGCGCCAGTTCTAGTAATTTTTCATACACTGCTTTCGAGTCTTCATCCATTCACTTTTTCATTAATTCCTTCACTTCATTCCTTCCTTCCTTCATTCATTCATTAATTCCTTCACTTCTTCATTCATTCATTCATTCACTTCTTCATTCATTCATTCATTCCTTCACTGCTTCATTCATTTATTCACCCATTCATTCCTTAACTCATTCACTTCATTCATTCCCTATCTTCATTTATTCCTTCACTCCTTCATTCATTCATTTCTTCATTCCTTCACTTCTTCAATCATTCATTCACTTCACTCACTTCTCCATTAATCCCTTCATTCATTTCTTCACTTCTTCATGACTTCGCTTCTTCATTCTTTTCTTGATTTTTTCTTCATTCATTCCTTCACTTCTTCCTTCATTCCTTCCTTCACTTCCTTCCTTCCTTCAGTGTCAGTCCATCAGTCAACCAGTGAGATCAGTGTGTGTGTTCTGGCCGTGAAATGGAAAGCAGAATTGAAGCAGACTATTGCACAGACAGACAGACAGACAGGCAGGCAGACTAATAGACTGCCTATGACACTGACAGATACGGACAGACAGACAGACAGGCAGGCAGACTAATAGACTGCCTATGACACTGACAGATACGGACAGACAGACAGACAGGCAGACAGATAGACAGACGGATAGACAGACTGTGGCAGATTGATAGATACGGAGAGATACATAGCCTGTGAGACAGATATGGGCAGATGTAGACAGATATTGGCTGGTAGACGGATAGACAGACAGACAGACAGATAGATATAGACAAACAGACAGACGGATAGACATCCCGTAAGATAGATACGGTCAGACAGACAGATACACAGACAGTCAGACAGACATAAGATGGCTGCACTAACACACACAAATAGATGTTGGACAGAATATCGATAGATAGACAGATGGCTAGACAGATAAACAGAAAAATAAATACAGACAGGCAGACAGACATAGACAGACAACCAAGCGCGCGGGGGCGCGCGCACGCACGCACGCACACACACACACACACACACACACACACACACACACACACACACACACACACACACACACACTCAACCCCACGAAAAACCTCTCATACTGAAGGGGTTTATGAAGACTGACCCGCATTCTCAAGGAAGCTCCCTAACACCTCTTCCTAAGCGATTTAGTTTGCTTATTACTCCTTGCCATCCATAATTCGGTTAAGGAAGCTCCCTAACACCTCTTCCTTAGCGATTTATTTTGCTTTTACACCTTGCCGTCCTCTTTACTAAATCTTTCTATCATCACTGTTCGGTTAAGGAAGTTCCCCAACACCTCTTCTTTAGCGATTTATTTTTCTTATTACACCTTGCCGTCCTCTGCTGTGTTACTTAAATCCTTCTAATATCACTAAACTGCATAAATACCACACAAAACGATATTAACCAGAAGTGTCCAAAAACAAATCGGTAAGGAAGGGTTGTTACGGAGATTTCTTCACCGCTGAGAAAAGAGGCTATATCACCCCCTCCCCGTCCGAAAAATCCCTCCCAAGCTGAATAAAATCGTCTGGTAATCGTCCGGAGATGGAGAGAAGAAACGAGGAGGGTCACCTTCAACCACACTTAACCCCTTCAATGGGATTTATCTTTTTTTTCCCCCTTCCTCCGGACGATTTTCTTCATCTTACAAGGGGCCTGGAGGGGTTAATTAAAGCCTTCATTAACCTGAAAGAAATCCACCTTTGAGTTTGAGAGGCGATAAATACCCCTAATTAGCCTAATTACTGCATTAATTTCCCTTCCGGCCTAGGGAAATCGTCTTGTAGTGGTGGCCTGTGTGTAAAATGCGTCCTCGGGTTGAAGGGCTTGATGAAAAGGGGGTTTATTCACCCCTTCACCTCGACGACCTACATTCTCTCTCTCTCTCTCTCTCTCTCGTTTACACGACACCTCCAGACGATTTTGTTAAGCTGTGGAGAGACGGTTTTTAGTAGTCTCCATTAACCCCTTCACAGCTCTCTCTCTCTCTCTCTCTCTCTCTCTCTCTCATTACATTATTTTTTCACCTTCCAGTTTCTTTTCTCCCTCTTGTCCCTTCTACCATTCTCTCTTTCTCTCTCTCTCTCTCTCTCTCTCCCCTGAATAAAACAAGAACACACATCAGCCTAAATAAGTTAAACAAAAACCAATCAATTAAGCTCCCTAAACTTACCACACAGCACCAACACAAAAATCTAAGCAATGTGACAAAGAAATAGGCAAAGAAAATACTAAGAAAAAAAAACACCGAAAAGGAAAAAAAGTTCAAATAAAAACACTGGAAAACAAAGGACCGAAAGAAACAGAAAAAAAGCTAAGGATACTGAACAATAAATAAAAATAAACTATGAAAAAAACAAAGAAAAAGGAAGAAAAAACTCTGAACACAGGAAAACAAGACCAAACAAAAGACGAAGACAAAAACAATACAAAGAAAACAAAAACGAAGACAAAAACAAAGAAACAACAAACTTGGAAAAAAATTATCACCCAAGACTCAGGAAAAAAATAAATAAACATAGCTTTTTGAGCAGACAACAACAGCCCAAGGAAAAGAGGCATTAAGCAGACAAAGGAAAGCAGTGTAGTGAGCAGACGTTAGCAGGAGGAGAAGGAGGACGAGGACGAGGAAGGGAAGAAAAAGGGAGAGGAGGTCTTCTGTTCAACGTTGGAGGGTTTAGAAGGTAGGTAACTTGGTCTCTCTCTCTCTCTCTCTCTCTCTTTATAATAATATGGTCTCCTATGAAATTCGCCCAGTTATGTACGATAATTTCTGAAACACGTGATGATGATGATGATGATGATGATGATGATGATGATGATGATGATGATGACGACGATGATAATGATGATGATAAAGCATTTCCTAGTTACCTGTTGCTGACTGCACTCCGTCATGTGGGATGCAGGCTAATGACACCTAATAACTACAGGTGTGCCACAGGTAATGCCCCCAATTTAGTGATTTCCTTACCTCTCCACGCACCTGAGACTTATTAAAACACCTGTATGATTGCGAAGGTGAGGTGTGTGAACTGCGTGAGGTAAGTGAGGTGAGAGAAGTGCGTGAGGTGAGTGAAGTGCGTGAGGTGAGTGAAGTGCGTGAGGTGAGTGAAGTGCGTGAGGTGAGTGAAGTGCGTGAGGTGAGTGAAGTGCGTGAGGTGAATGGGTGAGTGAGGTGAGTGAAGTGCGTGAGGTGAATGAGGTGAGTGAAGTGCTTGAGGTGAGTGAAGTGCGTGTGGCAAGTGAGGTGCGTGAGGTGTGTTGTGGAATGAGGGAATGCACTACAGCAAGGATATAGTAGCTTATTTGTAGCTGTATTTGCTGTTGTGTGTGTGTGAGAGAGAGAGAGAGAGAGAGAGAGAGAGAGAGAGAGAGAGAGAGAGAGAGAGAGAGAGAGAGAGAGAGAGAGAGAGAGAGAGAGAGAGAGAGAGAGAGAGAGAGAGAGAGAGAGAGAGAGAGAGAGAGAGAGAGAGAGAGAGAGAGAGAGAGAGAGAGAGAGAGAGAGAGAGAGAGGGAGAGAGAGAGAGAGAGAGAATATGGAAAGAAACAAAAAAAAATGGACAAGAAAAAAATGGGAAAAATAAAATACCAATAAGATAAAAAATAAAATGCAAAAGATTAACGAAACAGTCAAGTATGGAGAAATATTTAGTTGAGATTGGCAGCTGAGAATATAAAAAAAAATTATGAAAAAAGAGGGCAAAAGGAAGGAAGAAAAAAGAGAACAAAAGATAGTGATAAGAAGGAAAGTGAAAAAAAAAATAACAACTGGAGAAAATAGGAAAAAATATTTGCTTAAAAAAAAAAAAAGCACACACACACACACACACACACACACACACACACACACACACACACACACACACACACACACACACACACATGTAAGGAAAATGTGAGAAAGGAAAATAATCGTAAAAAATAATGGTCCTATATAAGATCAGGGGAATGGATGGAAGATAAAATGGACGAGAGAGTAAGGAAGCAAGTTACTCTATTAAACATCTTGAGTGTGTCTTGAAGTTGTGTTGTGGTGTGGACGGGGGGTGTGAAGGAGGGAGGGGGAGAGGGGGAAGGGGAGGGGGAAAGGGGGAAAGGGGAGGGGGAAAGGGGGAAGGGGAGGGGGAGAGGGAGAGGGGGGAGGGGAAGGGGCAGAGAAAGAGGAGGGAAGGGAAGGGGAAGAAGGAGAGGGGGAAGGGAAGGGGAAGAGGGAGAAGGGGGAAGGGAAGGGGAGGAGGGGAGAAGGAAAGGGGAAGAGAGAGAGGGGGAGAAGGGGGAAGTGGAGTGAGGGAGGAATATGGTGGGAGAAGAGAAGGGGAAGAGGGAGAGAGTGGAAGGGAAAGGGAAGAGGGAGAAGGGGGAAGGGGAAGAAGGAGAGAGGAGAAGGGGGAGGTGAAGTGAGGGGAGAAGAGAATGAGAGAGGGAAGAGGAGGGGAGGGGAGGGAAGAGAAGGGGTAGAGCAGTAAGGGAGGGATGAAGAGGAGAAAAGGTTGGGACAGTGGGGGAGGGGCGAAAGGGAGGGATTGGTAAGGGGAAAAGGAGGCAAGGAGAGCAAGAGGAAAATGGGTGAGGGAGCGAGGGAGATGGAGAGGAATCAGGAGGGAAAGAGAAAGGGATAGGGTAGGGAAGGAGAGATGAAAAAAAGGAGAGGGGGGGTTAGTGAGGTAGGGTATGGAAGGAGGAGGGAGAGTGGAAAATGGCTGGGGGAGGGGAGGGAGGAAACATGAGGGCTGGGAAAGATGAAAGGGAAAAGGAAAGTCAAAAGTTGATAATAAAGAGAAGTGAAAAAGAGGCTGAAGAGAGTCGTATTGGGAGAGAAGGGGAGAGGGGAGGAGAGGGGGAAAGGGAGAGGGAGGGGAGAGGAGAGGGGGGGAAAGGGAGAGGGAGGGGAGAGGAGAGGGGGGGAAAGGGAGAGGGAGGGGAGGGAGGAGAGAGGAGGATTACATAGGATTACACAGGAAAGCAAACAGCAACAGACCTTATGGTCCTTTCGAGGCTGCTTGTTAGAGAAAACTATGACTACAAGATCTAACTCTACATGTTGAAGGATAAGGATAGGAAAGCAAGAAGGCTCCCCCCACCACCAAACCCTCCAGGAAAAAGTGAGAAAAACCACCATGCAGCATGGAAAAACTGACATGGAAATTTTATAGGAAACACTGGAAAGGAAAAGTCACATTCTATAATACTTTATCTATAAGCTACCCGATAGAGTAACCTGAAAGAGAAAGTAAACAAATAAAATAATAGTTACCGCATGACATTATAAACCAGTCACATTGAGTTAATGGGAAGTCTGTGGACATAACGTGGAAGCTACACACTGCACAGTGTGGATGTTTAGGGGTGGTGCAGCAGCCTTGCCTGGCGCTTTTAAGGTAGGCAGCAGTCAATCAGGCCCTAGCTCCGTTTGCTCCACTGAGACAAGGAACTCTCCCATGTGGGACAAGTACACAAGTTTCATCCTGAAGCAGTGACCCCTGGTACATTAAAAATTCCGATGGTGGTCACTTGACTAACAGGGACCCTCAGTGATCCACAGCCCATCACAGGTCGAAAGTAAGAGTAGTGACCGTTAACTCAGGGTTATCTGTGCAGCTCCTAATCTGTGCTTATATTGCTTTCTTTGCGCTGGGGAGACTGAAAAGTATATAGGACGGGTGTCTTAGATAAAAGGGGACTGCACAGTGCAGTGTGGATGTGCAATGCACAGAGTGGATGTTTAGGGGTGGTGCGGCAACCTTCCCTGGCGCTTTTTAGGTAGGCAGCAGTCAATCAGGCAATAGCTCCGTTCACTCCACTGAGACAAGGAACTCTCCCATGTGGGACAGTACACAAGTTTCATCCTGAAGCAGTGACCCCTGGTACATTAAAAAATCCCGATGGTGGTCACTTGACTAACAGGGACCCTCAGTGATCCACAGCCCATCACAGGTCGAAAGTAAGAGTAGTGACCGTTAACTCAGGGTTATCTGTGCAGATCCTAATCTGTGCTTATATTGCTTTGTTTGCACCGAATAAATTGAAAATGTATAATATCGTGACGCAACACTATGTACGGGTACATTGTTTACGGGGTGTCTTGTAGACTAAGGGGGCATGAACTTCCATGTACCGTAGCTATAAAAGCAAGTTATTCGGACAGAAAAAGAGTCAGCTGAGGATTTTCGTGCAAATACTTGTCTAATTTGTTTTTGAATGTCTCAATTGAGATACTGTTCACGGTATCTGAGGGTAATCTGTTCCAGATATTTACAACTCTGTTAAAGAAGAAGTATTTTGCTTCGTGGGATTGGAATCGTTTTCCCATGATTTTGCAGCCATTACTTCTGGTTTGACTCGACCGGTCTATATCAAAATATTTATTCATGTCTAAGTTGTCATATCCCTTCATGATTTTGAAAACTTCAATAAGGTCCCCTCTTAACCTGCGCTTCGTTAGGCTAAATAATTTAAGTTCTTCAAGGCGTTCCTCATATGGTTTGTTTCTAAGTCGTGGTACCATTTTTGTGATTCTTCGCTGAATTTTCTCTAATTTTTCAATGTCCTTTCTGTAGTACGGAGACCAGAATTGCACACAATACTCAAGATGGGGGCGCACTAGCGAGTTGTACAAGGCAAGTATGACTTTTTCCGATTTAAACTCGAAAGTTCTTCCAATAAAACCCACTAGCTTGTTTGCAATTTTTACCGCATCGGTACACTGCTTGCTTGGTTTTAGGGGAGGGGGGAGAGGAGGGGAAGGGGGAGGGGAGGGGGGAGAGGAGGGGAAGGGGGAGGGGAGGGGGGAGAGGAGGGGAAGGGGGAAAGGAGAGGGGAGAGGTGGGGAGGGGGAGAGGAGGGGAGGGAGGGGGAGGGGGAAGGAGAAGGGGGAAGGAATGAGGGAGAGAGGAAAAAGGGAGGGAGAGGGCGTGTTGAGAAGGGGGGGAGAGAGAGAGGAGGGGAAAGGGAGGGAGGAGTAGGGAGGAGAGAGAAAGAATGAAAAGGGAGAGGGAGACGGGTTGAGAAGGGAGGGAGGGAGGGCTGTAGTTGAGCGGTGGGCAGGACAGATTTAAGGAGGGAGGGACAGGAAAGGTATGGGGAGAGGGAGGGAAAGTGTGGAGGGGGAGGGGGAGGGGGGAGAGGAAGGGAAAGTGTGGAGGGAGAGGGGGGAGAGGAAAGGGGAGGGGAGGGGCAGAAGGAGTGGGAGGCGGAGGGGAGAGGGAGGGACAGGAAGGAAAAAGGATGGAGGGTTGGTGAAGAAAGGGGAGGGGAGAGCTGGAGAGGAAGAGGAAAGGGAGGGGATAGGAGGGCTGGAGCTGAGAAGGAAGAACTGGAAGGAGTGTAGGAGAAGTAGGGAGAGCCTGGAGGTAGGGAGGGCAGGAGACTGGAGGAGGGGAGGGAGAAAGGGAGACCAAAAGGAAGCAAAAAGCAACATACATATTGGTCCTGTCGAGGCTGTTTGTTATAGAGTAGGTTATAACGAAGGTGGCTATTCCGTCTAAGGCAAGGGAGAGACAGCAGGAAGGGAGAGGAAGAAAGGAGGGAGAAAGCCAAAGGGGGAGAGACAGCAGGAAGGGAGAGGAAGAAAGGAGGGAGAAAGCCAAAGGGGGAGAGACAGCAGGAAGGGAGAGGAAGAAAGGAGGGAGAAAGCCAAAGGGGGAGAGACAGCAGGAAGGGAGAGGAAGAAAGGAGGGAGAAAGCCAAAGGGAGAGAGACAGGGAGAGCCAAAGGGAGGGAGGGAAGGAGAGCCAAAAATGAGGGAGGGAGCCAGAAGAGAGGGACCAAGGAAAGGGAGGGAGGGAGTGAGGGAAGGAAGGAAGGAGGGAGGGAGGGAGGGAGGGAGGGAGGGAGGGAGGAAAGGTAAGGTTATGGACCGTATCGGGAGGTGAATCATGGAACTTACTCCCCCCTTACCTCCCCCTTCCCCCTCCCTCTCCCCCTTCCCCATCCTATTACTCTCCCCCTCTTTCATTCTCCACCTCTCCTCTCTCTCTTTCTTCCCCTTCCTTCTCTTCTTCTTCTCTCTCTCTCTCTCTCTCTCTCTCTCTCTCTCAGCAGGGCGGGTGAGGTTAAGCCCTTCCCCTAGGCTCTGCTTCTGCTTCTGCTAAAACTAATTTCTGCTTCTCCTCCACTTTTTCTTTTTCCTCCTCCTCCTCCTCTTCTTCTTCTTCCTCCTCCTCTTCCTCCTCCTCCTCCTCCACTTCCTACTCCTCCTCTGTCTTCTTCTCTTAAATTCTTGTTCTTCCTCCTTCCTTCTTCCAGTCCTTCAATCCGTAATCTCTCTCTCTTTCTCTCTCTGTCTCTCTCTCTTTCTCTCTCTCTCTCTCGGCTGGCAAGACCACGGAGGCACTGACGATAAAATAAAAAATTGTTTTATATATTCACAAAGTTTCGTTCGCGTTTCTTAAGGTCATCGCATCGTCTCTCTCTCGCTCTCTCTCTCTCTCTCTCTCTCTCTCTCTCACACACACACACACACACACGAGAGAGAGAGAGAGAGAGAGAGAGAGAGAGAGAGACCACACGCAGATCGACATACAAACATACACTCACAACGACTACTATATAAACACAAAATTAATGCGTAAGAGAAAAACAAACGAAAAAACAAAACAAAAAAAAGGCAACAGAAAACACAAAACTTGACATTACAAAAGAAAATGGAAAAACTCAGAAAACGCGAGGCAAGTTGACAAAGAAAACGGAAGAGAAATCGGTCGAGGGGGAAACTATGAACAATAAATAAAGGGAAGAAGACAGGAGCAATAAATAAGGGCTGATAAAGGGGAGGAATAAAGGGAGGAGGAGAAAAAGGGAAGGGCGAGATGCAGGAAGATTAAATACCTCCAATATATTAAAATTTGTGCGAAGAGGGGAGGGAAGAGAAAGGGGAAGAGGGAAGGGAGAGATGAAGGGTGAGGGGAAAATGAGGAAAGAGAGGGAGAGGAGAGAACGAGGGAGGAGAGAGAAGGGGAGAGAGGAGGAGACAGGAGAGGGAAGAAATGAAGAGAGGAACGGGGAAAAATGAGGGAAGAGATGAGGGGAAAAGTGAGGAGAGGAGAGGAGTGAGAGGAGAGGGGAGAAGTGAGGAGAGGAAATGAGTGAGATGAGGAGAGAGGAGTGGGGAGAAGAGAGGAGAGGGAAATAATGGAAGAGAAGATGAGAGAGAGAAGAGGGAACGGAAGGAGAGGGAGAGGAAGAAAACAGAAAATGGAGAAAGACAAGGGAGAAAAATGAAGAAAAGAGGAAAATGAGGGGAAGCAAGGAAGAGGAAGAAAAGAGGAAGGAACAAGAAGGCAGAAGGAGAGGAGACAGACGAGGGAGGAAAGGGGAATGTGGAGAAAGAGGGGAGGGATGGAAGAGGGGAGGGATGGAAGAAAAAGGGGTAAGAGGAAGAGGAGAATGGAAAAGAGGAGGAAAGGTAAAGAGGAAGAAAGGGAGGGGGAGGAAAAATATTGAAAAAAAAAAATGAAAGGAAGAAGAAAAGAAAGGAAAGGAGATTTGGAAAGAGAGAGGAGGAGGAGGAAGAGGAGGAGGAAGGAGGGAGTAAAAGAGAGGAAGACTAAGAGGAGAAAGAGAAAAGAGATCAAGGGAAGGAGAAAAGAAATGGAATGAAAAAAAGATAGATAGATAGATAGATAGATTGATAGATAGATATAGAAAGTGTGTGTGTGTGTGTGTGTGTGTGTGTGTGTGTGTGTGTGTGTGTGTGTGTGTGTGTGTGTGTGTGTGTGAAATATATTGCTTGCAATTAAAGCGTTTCTTTTATTGCTTCTTGGTTATGGGGTCTCTCTCTCTCTCTCTCTCTCTCTCTCTCTCTCTCTCTCTCAATCCGCCAGCCAACCAACCATGTCTATCTATCTATCTATGAACTATCTGTATCTATCTGCCAATCGTTATCCATCTGCCTATCTCTCCATTATCCTTCAGTCACCAAACATTCTGCTCACTCTAATCTCACTCTAATTTCACTAATCTTCCCCTAATCTCATCCTAATCGCACTAATCTCACCCCAGTCTCACCCTAATCTCATTAATCTCACTCTAATCTCACCCTTAAAAATTTCTCTCCTCAAACACTGCCTCTAGGTCCACACACTCCCTAATTCTGATTCATAAGCAATTTCCCGTTATTAAATTCTCGCTAACTCAGGAATTTAACAGGAATTTAGCAAGGAAAAAATGCTAAAGCTTTGCGCGTTTAATATATATATTGAAGGCTGGGTAGGTAGGCTGTAAAAATAGTTGTTAATAAATGTGTGAATTTTTGTGAATGTAAAACTGTCTCTTAAGTGTGGATTAGAGAGAGAGAGAGAGACGTATACCTTACATCAGAAAAGCATTGTCTTTACTAGTATCTATTTCTCTATCTACTCATTATCTATCTACCTAATCTATGGAAATATCTCTCATCAATCCCTAGCAGAGTAAAATTCACCCATAATTTCAATTAATATTTTCACACTCACACATTAATAAACAAAGCGGTCAATAATTCCTTTACACTTTTAAAGACTCTGAAGTACTTAAGGGACACTCCAATTCCCTAAAATTATCGTTCACTGGTCTCTGATGTCATTAAGTTTCGATCACAATATTTGGGTCTCAGGTAAGGGATTACTCATACCTTTTCAGTTGATATCGGATTTTTCAAGATTAGGCAGACACAAGATTTTGATGAATTCTGGTGAGTTCCCTAAAAGAAAGGATATTAAGGACATTATTTACGCCTCCAGTACACACACACACACACACACACACAAGGGAATGTGAGGTCATTCGTTCCGGTGAATTAATTTAAGCCAGGCAAAAAAATGTGTTCTCGCCTTTACCTTTTAATAGTGTGTGTGTGTGTGTGTGTGTGTGTGTGTGTGTGTGTGTGTGATTCATACATTCACGACTATCAGAATTAATACATCATCACCTTCACCATTATCACCATCATCACCACCACCACCACCACCATCACCACTACCACCACCACCATCACCATCACCACCACCATCACCATCACCACCACCACCACCATCACCACCACCACCACCATCACCACCACCACCACCATCATCACCACTACCACCACCACCATCATCATCAACCTCGCCTGTCACAGGTCCAGCTTATCACCTCAACACCACAATTTACCACACCCACCACAAACACCACCACAATTTACCCTTTACCACAAGCACCACCACAACTACCACCATAACCACCACAAATTCCACTACAAGCACTACCTCACCCACCACACCCACCACAAACAACACCATACCTTTCTACCACAAGCACCACCACACCTACCACAACCACCACAACTACCACTCTCATGCACACCTAGCCAGTAATTTAAATGCAGTGTCTCCATTAATTCGTGTAATTGTTGTTAGTTGGTATTTATCGCGTTATAAATACTTACATACGTTATTCTGGCCGAGAGAGAGAGAGAGAGAGAGAGAGAGAGAGAGAGAGAGAGAGAGAGAGAGAGAGAGTAGAGAAAGCATATATTAAAGCTCAGTGAACCAATATTTTAGTTCAGGCACCAATATAGATTACTTGAAAAAAAAAAATAGTGTCATTCAATTTGGTAGGATACATTCTTAAAAACGAGGTAAAAGTGATGCCATGGAAGAGGGGGGGGGGAGATTGGCCATGGGGGGGAGATAGGCCATGGGGAGGATAGACCATGGGGAGGATAGACCATGGGGAGGATAGACAGGAGGGTGAGATACACACAAGACCACATCCCTTCTAGTCATTCCTATCCTCTATTCACTCTAACTGGGTGCAAAATTGCCATCTCTCCATCTTTAATGCTCTGCTGTAAGAAGAGAATAACCAGGGAATACGATGCTAGTCACGAAGAAGTGCCGTGGGATGGATGTAGAGCCATAACATTGTCTTATTCTGCCACTCAGATACATAAAACAAGACGAACACTTCCGCAAAGATAAAATCAATAAATGATATCTTGTTTCCTCTTCTTTCCTCCTTTCATTTCTCCATTTCCCCTGCCTCTCCTCCCACCCATAAACACCTCCTTCTCCCCCTCCCCTCCTTTCTCTCCCCTCCTACCCCCACCCAATAAAACCCATACTAAAGTACTCTCCCTCCCCCACTTCTTTCCTCTTCCCCTCCCTCCCTCCCTCCACCCTTTCTCACTTCCCCCCTCCCTCCCCTCTTCCATCCCCATCCCTTACCACCCATACTTACTACCTTCTTATTCCTCTTTCCTTCATCGTTCCCCTTCTCCATTCTCTCCTCTTTCCTTCCCCCTCCTCTTTTCACTTTTCTTTTTTCTTCACTTCCTTCCTCTTCTCCCTCCTCCCCCCATCATTCTGACCCCTTCCTCCCCATCCCATCTCCCTCCGTCTTTCCCTCTCTCTCCCCCTTCCCTTCTCACTATCCCTACCCCTCCCACTCCCCATTCTCTCTCAATCCTCCTTCCCCTCACACTACCCCTTCCCCTCTCACTCCCCCTCATCCTTCCCCTCTTTTTCTTCCCCACTTCCATTCTCCCCCTTTCCTCCCCCTCCCTCTCTCACTCCCCATCCTCTCTCCCTCATCCTTCCCCTCTTTTTCTTCCCAATTTCCTTCTTCCTCCCCTTCCTCCCCCTCCCCCTCTCACTCCCTCTCCCATCTTTCCCCTCTTTTTCTTCCCCATTCCCTACCTCCTCCCCCTCCCCCTCTCACTCCCCATCCTCTCTCCCCCATCCTTCCCCTCTTTCTTCCCCACTTCCTTCCTCTTCCTCCTCCCCTTCTCACTCCCACGTCTCTCCCTCATCCTCCCCCTCTTTTTCTTCCCCACTTCCTTCCTCCTTCCCCTCTTCCTCCTCCTCTCTCCCTCCCCGAGCCCCTCTCCCCCTTGCGGCTTCTACCCTGTTTTTATCTTCATTATGAAAATTGGTCTGCAGGTCTCAACAGGAGGGCGTTTAAGGTCTCCTCCAGCCTCTCTCACTTTCTCTAATTTTCTCTCACATCACCACCTGCCTCTCTCACTCTCACTTCCGATATATTTTTTGTCAATTTTTCATGTTATTTTTTTTTTTATTTACTTCCTTCATGATACTCGCCAGACCGTTTGCTCTCTCTCTCTCTCTCTCTCTCTCTCTCTCTCTCTCTCCCTCTCTCTCCTGTTTTATCCTTCCTTACTCCATCTCAACGTTATCTTTCTCTTAAATACGTAGTTCTTTGTCATACCCCCCTCTCTCTCTCTCTCTCACACACACACACACACACACACACACACACACACACACACACACACACACACATTTTTTATTTGCAAGCTGCGTTCAATTACTAATTTTTCCCCAAGTAAAAATTTCCACTGTTATTATGTGCTTTGAGAGGCGATGGTGGTGGTGGTGATGAGGGCTGGTGGTGGTGATGAGGGTTGGTGGTGATGATGAGGGCTGGTGGCGGTGGTGATGAGGGCTGGTGGTGGTGGTGATGAGGGCTGGTGGTGGTGGTGATGAGGGCTGGTGATGGTGGTGATGAGGGCTGGTGATGGTGGTGATGAGGGCTGGTGGTGGTGGTGATGAGGGCTGGTGGTGGTGGTGATGAGGGCTGGTGGTGATGACGAAGGTGGTGGTGGTGGTGAAAGTGGTGGTGGTGGTGATGAGGGCTGGTGGTGATGAGGGCTGGTGGTGATGAGGGGTGGTGGTGATGAGGGGGGGTGGTGATGAGGGGTGGTGGTGATGAGGGCTGGTGGTGGTGATAAGGGCTGGTGGTGGTGATGAGGACTGGTGGTGGTGGTGATGAGGGCTGGTGGTGGTGATGAGGGCTGGTGGTGATGATGATGAGGGCTGGTGGTGATGATGATGAGGGCTGGTGGTGGTGGTGATGAGGGCTGGTGGTGATGACGAGGGCTGGTGGTGGTGATGAGGGGTAATGAAAGGGGTCTGTTTGCTCTAACGAGGTGGTAAAGGGCGTCTGGGATATGTCTGGCTCTCTCTCTCTCTCTCTCTCTCTCTCTCTCTCTCTCTCTCAAAATGGCGCGTTGACGAAATTTAATAAACGAAAATTTTAATAACCTCCGCCTCCATTTTTTTTAAATTCGTTTTTATTTTTTTTTTGTAACATCTTTTCATCCATTTTCACTCTTCTTCGCTATTTCCATTTCGCTGGTCCTCGTTCGGTCGAGAATCCCTCTTGTTCGTGTGGGAGTTTGAGCCTTGTTGATATAATCCCGGCCTGAAGGAGTGTTAGAGAGAGAGAGAGAGAGAGAGAGAGAGAGAGAGAGAGAGAGAGAGAGAAATGAAAGTGCATGTTAGGGAGATACAGTGAGGGTGGGAAAGCGAGGGTGAGTATATGGAAGGGAGAGATAGGTATGGAAAGGGAGATTAAGACAAAGGGAGGGAGGGAGGGATACCACGGAAGGATGGAGGAGGAAGAGGAGGTAGGAAGAAAGGAAGTAGGTGAGGGACGGAGGGGAAAAAGAAAAGAGAGAGGAAGGGGAAACGGAATTAAGGAAGGAAGGAAGGAAGGAGGGAGGGAAAGGTAGGTTGGGAGAAAAGAAATTTGGTAAGGAAACAGAGGTAGAGGGACTGAAGGAAGAAAAAAGAAAATGAAGGAAGAAGGAAAGGAAGACAGGAGACAAATATATAAAACGGGAAGAAAAAAGAAGAAAATAAAGGAAAAAGGAAGAGGGGAGACAGGAATAGAAGAAAAAAATTAGCCATAGAAAAAAACAAGATGAGTCAGGTGAGATTTTTTAAAATTACACCTGGTCAGCCATCGTGTGGGCGGAAGATTAAAATTTCAGGTGTAAATAATAAAGGTAAATTACTGAATACCTTTGTTCAGTCAATCTCGAATTTTACTGAAGCGTGAGGGGAATTACTGGGCTCAGGAGGACGCGCTTTATTTATTGTATTTATTTATTTATTTATTTGCCTAGTTATTTGTACGCTTTCTCAAATTACGATTTTTATATATAGACTTGAATACATCTTTACTAACAAAGGTTTTTATTAAATTGGAAAGTAAATTTGTTTGGTGGTACCATGAATAAAATAAAGATCTCTCTCTCTCTCTCTCTCTCTCACACACACACATTGAATCCATCAGCTATACACATCTCTCTCTCTCTCTCTCTCTCTCTCTCTCTCTCTCCAATATATCAATTTATCTACCCTCCTGTCATTTCAATCTCCATTATTTTCTGTCCCTTCACCTTTCCTTTTGCCCTAAGCTTTCACAATCTCTCTCTCTCTCTCTCTCTCTCTCTCTCTCTCTCCCTCCCTTGCTTTCAATCCTTCCCTCCTCTCACTTTTCCTTCCATCCCTCTTTTTCGTACACCTTTCTCTTCCTTATCTGTCCTTCTCCCTTCCTTACCTCTCCCTTACATTTCCCTCCCATATCTCGCTTTTTCCTCTCACCCTTCCGTTTTCCTAATTTTTCTCTCCCTTTTCTCTCCTTTTCCTCTCTTCCTTCTCTTCTCCTAATCTTTCTCTCCGTTTTCTCTCCTTTTTCACCCTCCCTTCCCTCTTCTTATTCTTCCCTTTTCTCTCTCCTTTGCTTCTCTCCCTTCCCTTTTCCTATCTTTCTCTCCCTTTTCTCTCTTCCTCCCTTCCTTCCCTCTTCCTAATCTTTCTCTCCCTCCTCTCTCTCCAACTTTCATCCTTTTTTTCCCTTTGTTTTTTCCTCTTTTCTTGATATTCCTTTCCTCTTTTTTCCTCTCACACTTTCCTCTCCCTTCCTACCCTCACCTTTCTCCCTCAATTCTCATTCTCCTCTCCCTTATATCGTCCTCTTCCCCCTTTCCACTAGCCTTCCTTTCCTTTTCCAATTAACCTTACCTTTCATTTTTCCCGTTCCCCTCTTTCACTCCCCTCACTTCCAATCCCTTCCTCCCTTTCCCTTCTCCAGCACTTTCTCTCTCCCGCAACTTTTTCTTCCATCTCCCTCCTTCCCCCTCCCTTATCTGTAATCCTTCCCTCCCTCACTTTCCCTCCTTCCCTCCCTCCTATTTCCATCCTTTCTCTACATTACCGCCTCTTCCTTACCTACACACTTTACCTTTCCCTTCCTCCCTAGCCTTCCCTCCTCCACCTTGCTCTCCAATACCACCTTCCCTCCCTTACCTACCCTCCATACCTTCCCTTCCTCCCTACCCTTCCCTGCTTCACCTTTCTCTCAAATACCATCTTCCCCACCTTTCCCTCCCCTCCCTTTCCTCATCTTTCTCTCCTTTCCTTCCCTTCACCCCCCCCTTATCTCTCCATCTCCCTCCCCCTCCCCCGGCGTGCTGTGAGGTATAATAGAGCAATTGTCAGGTTGTTGTGCCTCCCTTATCACCCTCCCCTCCCTCATCACCCTCTCCTCCCTCATCACCCTTCCCTCCCTCATCACCCTCTCCTCCCTCATCACCCTCCCCTCCCTCATCACCCTCCCCTCCCTCATCACCCTCCCCTCCCTCATCACCCTCCCCTCCCTCATCACCCTCCCCTCCCTCATCAACCTCCCCTCCCTCATCACCCTCTCCTCCCTCATCATCCTCTCCTCCCTCATCACCCTCTCCTCTCTCATCACCCTCCCCTCCCTCATCACCCTCCCCTCCCTCATCACTCTTTCCTTCCTCATCACCCTCCCCTCCCTCACCACCCTCCCTCATCACGCGAGCCCTCCCTGATAACCCTCCCCTCCCTCATCACTCTCCTCTCCTTCATCACCCTCCCCTCCCTCATCACCCTCTCCTCCCTCATCACCCTCTCCCCCCCTGATAACCCTCCCCTCCCTCATCACCCTCTCCTCCCTCATCACCCTCCCCTCCCTCATCACCCTCCCCTCCCTCATCACCCTCACCCCCTGATCACCCTCACCCCCCTGATCACCCTCACCTCCCTCATCACCCTCACCTCCCTGATCAGTCTCCCCTCCCTCATCACCCTCACCCCCCTGATCACCCTCACCTCCCTCATCACCCTCACCTCCCTGATCAGTCTCCCCTCCCTGATCACCCTCACCCCTCTGATCACCCTCACCTCCCTCATCACCCTCACCCCCCTGATCAGTCTCCTCAAAAGACACAAACCAAGAAGAAGGAAACACGAAGGAGGAATTGAAGGAAAAGGAGGAAAAATGGAGTAAATGAAGGAGGAGGGAGGAAAAAATATATGGAGGGAAGGAAAAAATGTGGAGGAAAAATATGTCTAGGGAGGAAAAAATGGGAGAAAAAAATGTGGAGGAAGGAAAAAATATATGGAGGAAGGAAAAAAATATATATGGAGGGAAAACATTATATATATGGAGGGAGGAAAAAAATATATGGAGGGAGGAAAAAATATATGGAGGAGGGAGAAAAAAAATATATGGAGGAAAAAAAATATATGGAGGAAAAAAAAATGTGGAGGGAGGAAAAAATATATGGAGGGATAAAAAAAAATATATGGAGGGAGGAAAAAATTATATGGAGGGAGGAAAAACAATATATGAAGGAGGGAACAGACTAAAAATGATATATATATATATATATATAAGGAAGTTGTAAATAATTAAAAAATAATGTAAAATATTTGTTAAAGTTCTAGAAAATAAAAAAAAGTTGAAAAATTGAAGGAAATAGGAAGGAAAGGAGAAAGGACGGGATGGAAAGGGAAGGAAGGAAGGAAGGAAGGAAGGAAGGGAGGAAGGAAGGAAGGAAGGAAGATACGTTTGGAGATGGAATGAGGATAAGGGAGGGATAGAAAGCAAAGAATCAAGGTGGGAAGGAGAAAACCACCCTGACCTCACCTGACCCCACCTGACCTACCCACCTACACGCCCCCGGTCAGTGTAATGAGGCCCGAACAAGCCTCTACCCTCGACCTGTTTCCCGATACCCATCTTATCTCCTATCTCGCCAGCCATCTCTCTCTCTCTCTCCATTCCTACCCCCTCCTTCCCCCACCCCCTCCCACCCTCCCCCTTACCTAGGTTATCTCGGTCTTGTGTTTACGTCTCTCTCTCTCTCTCTCTCTCTCTCTCTCTTTCCGTTGTCATGTTAATTTTGCAGCACATAAAAGAATAACAGGAAGCTGCACCTAAGAAATATATATATATATATATATATATATATATATATATATTATCTATCACTCTTGTCTAACTTACCCCGCTTCTCCAAACCTCGTCTTCCTCCACCTGTCTCTCCACCTACCTGCAGAGGAAGGAAAGAAAGATATAATAATAATCACAATAATTACAACAACAACAATAATAATATTAATAATAATAACAGAAATAATAATAATGATAAGAGTAATAATAATATTCTTTGAGTTTTTCGCCTAGTCTCCTTTTTTCGATAAGGGCTAAGGCGTTGCCCCTGGGTAGAGGACTTTGGTTATGGAATGTGTAGCACTTTATGACCGGACGTCCTTCCTGATGTTTACCAATGACCCTTGGGTGGAATCGAACCTCCGACCCTTTGGTCAGAGCGCTCTAACCCACTGAGCCACGGCTGCTACAACCAGCTAGGCGACACGAGGGAGCTACCTCTCCCGGCAGGGCAGCTTACCGAGGCGCGGCGCGAGCTTAAGACTCTTCGGTCACGAGTCAGGCGCTCTATCACTGAGCCGCCATTCCCCAATAATAATAATAATAATAATAAATAATAATAATAATAATAATAATAATAATAATAATAATAACAACAAAAATAATACTAATAGAAATCCTACCGGTACTCAAACCTTCAAACTCAAAATAGCATTAAAAAAAAAACTATTAAAAAAAAGTGCTCAAATAACTGCCAAAATTTCATACAACTGCATTATGAAGTTTCTAAAAATAAATTCAATTTACAGTCCTATAAAATGCAAGTCCACTACCAATATGCAAGTACCTTAATACGCAAAATCACGGAATAAATATCGTACTATTATAATTAACAAATTCTCCTAAATGCGTCAGGGTATAATAAAAATCCATAATAATAACAATAGATAATAATAGGAGTAATAATAATAATAATAATAATAATAATAATAATAATAATAATAATAGTAATTAAAGATTAAATAAAAAAAATGACAATACTAATACTAATGGTACTACTAATAATAGTAATAAAATATTAATAAAAACATAACAATAATAATAGTAATAATACTAATATTATAATAATAATAATAATAATAATAATAATAATAAAAATAATAATAATGAAAATAAACTAATATTTAATAATATAAAAAATCCATAAGCTACGAAATCTTTAAAAAATTACTTATAACGCGTAACAACAAAACACTTATTCAGCCAAAGGATTTTTTTTTTCGTCTAAATTTCGCTACAACTAACATTTTTCTGATTGGCTATTATTCCCTCGTACTGGAAGGGTTGAATAGAGAAAAAATTAATAACCCTTTCAGTACTAGGGCTTCTTCTTAAATAAATAAATAAATAATAACTAAAATAAAATAAAAATACAACTAAAATAAATAAAAATCAATGAAATAGATAACTAATAAATAATAAAAATAAATAAGCTTTCTAATCGTCTCATCTTTGAATTGGGAAGTACATATCTACTTTTTTCAGCCTAAAGTAAGATGATTTTCTTCATCTTGGAACAAACAAATAACTGGAAAGGTCAAAAAATATTCCTACTAATACTTTGGTTGGGAAGAAAGATGCCCCTCTCTCTCTCTCTCTCTCTTATTCGTCAGATTTATTCCTCTCTTCCATCGTCTTATGGACTCTTATCACCACTCCTCTCTCTCTCTCTCTCTCTTATCATCACGCCTTATCTGCATACCCGCTTATCATATATATTTCCAATCCAGTTCCACGAAAATACTGAATAGATTTTTTTTTTTTTACTTTTTTTTTCGAGTTTGTAGGCCGTTTTTTTTTTTTTTTTTCATTAATCTATGGACTAGGATGACACTTTTTTTTTTTTTTGAAGGGGGGGCGGTTCGTAAGACATCTAGAGGCAAAAGAGGTGTATGGGTTTGGTTCCTGATCGTCTCACATCCAAACGTGTGTGTGTGTGTGTGTGTGTGTGTGTGTGTGTGTGTGTGTGTGTGTGTGTGTAAAATCGTCTGGAGGCAGCAAGAAAGAAATGAAGAAAAGTTAATTCTACTGAGGACGCTAATGACTTGAGAAAGAAAGGGTGAAAGAGGTTAATAAGAAAAGAAAGAAATGGAAAGAAAGACAAAAGAAGGTGTCTTAAGAAAGGGGTAGATAGACTGATAGACAGACAGACAGATAGATAGACTAAAAGATTGAGACAGACAGACACAGAAAGATAGACAGACATACAGAGATAGACT
Organism: Coenobita brevimanus; assembly: GCF_032717465.1. Taxonomy (NCBI): domain Eukaryota; kingdom Metazoa; phylum Arthropoda; class Malacostraca; order Decapoda; family Coenobitidae; genus Coenobita; species Coenobita brevimanus. Next base: position 23,389,316 of record NC_137040.1, on the reverse strand, counting down.
GACAGAGACACAGACATGTAGACAGATAGTCAGATAGTGAGACAGACAGATAGACAGACACAGATAGAAACTGACAGACATATTGAGATAGACTGACACGACAGATAGATACAGACTTAAATGTCGATCTTTACCTCTGACTTAAGGAAAATTCTCTCTCTCTCCCTTTCTCTCTCTCTCTCTCTCTCTCTCGTGGTCACTTCCCTTCATGAAATATTCACGTCTCACACCATTACCTTCCACCTCCCTCCTTCCTTCTCTCCTACTTTCCTTTCTCTCCATTTTCTCCTTCTCCTTTCCTTCAGCCTCCTTCTCTCTTGTTTTCTCCTTCTCTCCATTCCTCCTCCTCTTCCATCCTCCTATTTCATCTCCTCAAACTTTTTTTCTTCTCTCCATTCCTCCTAGCTCGTTCTCCTCCTCCTCCTCCTCCTCCTCCTCTTTCCTTTATTCATCCACCTCTATTTTATTTTTCCTTCTCTTCTCTCTGTTCTTTCTATTTCTTCTCCTCCGTTATTTTCCTCCTCCTCCTCCTCTTTCCTTTCTTCTCCCCTCTCTCTTACTTTACTCTTTCTTCTCTTTCTCTCCCTTCCTGCTATATCTCCTCCTCTTCTTTCTCCTCCTCCTCTTCCTATTCTTTTTTCTCTCCATTCCTCCTGGGTTAAATGAATTTTATATTAATTTTCCTCCATTAAAAAAAAAAATCCCTCAAAAGCAAAAATAAAAAAATGAAAAAATAAAATAAATCGTCTGGAGAGAGAAAAAAAAGAGTCCTCGGCCTGATGAGATTAGCCACTTCACCTCGATGACGTGTTTTTAATATATTTCGCACCAGACGATTTTATTCAGCTCTGGATGATGATGATGATGATGATGACTGGCGTTGGTGATGTGATGAGGTGGAGGTGGTGGTGGTGGTGGTGGTGGTGAGATTGTGTCGGTTTGTATGAATTCCTCAACTGGTCACCAATATATCAGCTTCTTGGAACCCCACAGCTGATCACCAATTATATATCAGCTTAGACGTGACCTCACTGTTCCAAGCAAGGTTAATTGTTCCGCCTGGTCGAAGTCACTTCCGGCTGACACTCTCCACCAAATATCTTTCTCACACACTGGAGGTGGTGGGAATCGGTGTGATCCTGTTGAAGGAATTGGCAGGTAGTGGGTAGTAGGTAGCGTGTGCAGGTGAACTGAAAACTGAGCAGATTTATCTCTCTTTATTGGCCACAGAAAGATACAACTGCGACACAGAGACAGCCCAGAGTATATACGTCCCTCTCGTTTCAATGATAAGTGCGTTCTGCCCTAGCTGGCCGGCGTCCCCTCAAGAGTGGCGCTGAGGTCAACATATTCAAGAGATGCCAAACCCCACAGACAACTGGGATTTATACATGAATAGAAGCATCACAACTTTACCATGCATTTTATACACCTCCATAAAATAGTATTGATTACATTAAAGTATACCAGCAAGGTAAATATTTCCCCAAGACTTTAAACATATATACAATATATTTCTCCATCGCCTTCTCTTTACCCTAGGTTGTTTTGACTGAAAAAGGCTGTCTGATTGCGCATCCTATCCCAAGCCACACTTTACAATGAAATTGTGTTTGGTTGCTTATCATTCACACTATATTACACATTGTTAATTATGAATAAACAACTTTGTATGTAATACGTAACAATTGTGTGAAACTACAACTCGTCATGGGAAATGATGTTGACACCAGAACAAGATGAAGTATGATGATGATGATGATGATGATGATGATGATGACTGGCCTTGGTGTAGTGATGATGAGGTGGTGGGGGGGATGATGATAATGATCATGGTGGTGGATGATAATGATCATGGTGGTGGTGGTGAGATGAAGTAAGATGATGATGACGATAATGATGATGATGATGATGACGATGAGTGTTAAATACACCCGTAGCCCTCATTAACCCCTACATTACTAAAGATTTGTCCTTAGAGGCAAATAAAATCGCATAGGAAAAAATATATATACATCCTTATCTATCTCAAAAATAAAAAATAAAAATAAAAAAACAAAAAATACAGATCCCTACATTATACCAAACTCACCCTCACCTCCCCAACTATCCCCAGTCGCTTCCCCACCCCTCTCCCCATCCTTTCCTCCCCACACTTCCTCCTCCCTACTCTCCCATGACTATACCTAACCATCTACACTCTCTCCCCAACTTCCCCACACCCTCTCCACCTACTCCCCAATCTAATTCAGAGGTTTCCATCCTCAATCCACTCCCCACTTCATCCCCAACCTCCTCCCGTTCATCCTCACCTTCCCATATCCTCCCCCGTCTTCTCCCCAAGCCACTCTCATTCATCCCCTCCCCATCACACCTCTTCCCCACCTCTCCTCAACCCAATCCCCATTCCCTAAGTTTCCTCTCCTCTCCCCATTTGATACACCTCCTCCTCCCCTTCCAACATTCCTCCTAACCTCATTCACCTCCTCTCTCCCCAAAATTCCTCACCGCCTCCTCTTCCTCCTCAACTTTCCTCTCCACCCCCTCCCCTTTCAAACATTTCTCCTCACCTCCCCACGTCCTCCTCACCCCAACATTCCTCACTACCTCCTCTCCCTCCCCAAATTTCCTCCCACCTCCTTCCCTCACCAACATTCCTCCCCACCTCCTCCTCCTCCCCAACATTCTTCCCCAACTATTCCCCCTCCCCAGCATTCCTCCCCACCGCCTCCCTTCCCCAACTTTCCTCCCCACCCCTTCCTCTCCCCCAAATTCCCCCTTCCCTCCCCAACTTTCCTTCCCACTCCTTTCTCTCCCCTAAACTCCCCACCTCCTCCCCTCCCCACCCCTTCCTCTCCCCAAAATTTCGCCCCCCTCCTCAAATTTCCTTCTCACCTCTCCCCTCCCCTAAACTCCCCACCCCCTCCCCTCCCCAACTTTCCTCCCCACCGCTCCCCAACTAACGAGGACAAGTCATTATCAACTCGGGATTAATTAAAAGAAATCTTGGCCAGTCGGTGGGTTTCTTGTTAGAGCTAGCTTTTTTTCTCTCTTTTTTTCTCTCTTTTTAATGGGAAGTTTTCTCTCTCAGTCAGCTTCTTCATGGTCTGTTTTTGCTTTTCAGATAGAGAGAGGGTTTGGATTTTTCAGTTATTTTTATGTTTTTTTACTGTCAGTCTGTGTCTATTATATATCAATTTACTGTTAATGTATCTATCCAGTGCCTGCCCATTTATCTATCTGTCTATATCTACACACACACACACACACACACACACACACACACACACACATCGGTATCAAACTACTAATTAACTATATCTGTCTATCTATCTTTCTATCTACCTATCTATTTCTATCAATCATCACAAGGCCAACTGCAAGACCGGATCACCTCGTCGAAGGGAGAGTGACAGCCTAACTTAACCCTTCCCCATGCTGGCTAGGTACAACTCAGCAAGACAAATCGTAGTAAAAGCAGTGCATATGAAAAACCATGAGTTGTAATTCTCTCTCTCTCTCTCTCTCTCTCTCTCTCTCTCTCTCTCCCCAAATACATCACACCATACTATAACAGACAGACAGACAGACAGATAGATAGATAGACAGATAGATAGATTGACAGAGAGAGAGAGAGAGAGAGAGAGAGAAATATTATGGCAGTACCTCCTCAAAAAATGACTAATATATTCTTTGTGTCTCCTTCCTGTGGCGAGGAGGAGGAGGAGAATAAGAATGGAAATAAAGGAAGAGGAAGAAAAGGGAGGGGAATTGGAGGAGGAGGAGGAAGACAAAGTGAGAAGAGGAAGACAAAGTGAGAGTAGGAACGGGGGAGAATGAAGACAGAAGGAGAGGAGGAGGAGGAGGAAGATGAAGGGAAAGAGAAAGAAAAAAAAGGGGAAGGAAGGAAGGAAAACAAAGGGATGAGGAAGATAAACAAAGAGGAAGGGAGGAGGAAGGAAGAAAAGGAGGAAACGGATGGGGAGGAGGAAGAAAGAGGGATAGTAGGGAGGGAGGAGGAGGAAGAAGAAGGAAGAGAAGGGATGGGAAGATCACAAAACACTGAGAGGAGGAAAGGAGGAAGAAGGGAGGAGAGGAAAGGAGGAAGAAGGGAGGAGAAGAAAGGAGGAAGAAGGGAGGAGAGGAAAGGAGGAAGAAGGGAGGAGAGGAAAGGAGGAAGAAGGGAGGAGAGGAAAGGAGGAAGAAGGGAGGAGAGGAAAGGAGGAACAAGGGAGGGGAGGGAAGAAGGAAGTGGGAAGGAAGGGAGGGAAGAAAGTTGGAGGAGGAGGGCAGAGAAGGGAGAAGAACAATGGAGGAACAGGGAGAGAAAATGAGGAAGAAAATGGGACGAGAGAGAGAGAGAGAGAGAGAGAGAGAGAGAGAGAGAGAGAGAGAGAGAGAGAGGTCTGCATACATAATGAGACAGTGTGGGGTATACAGGTCTTTGTGAGGAACTGATAATGAGTGTGTGTGTGTGTGTGTGTGTGTGTGTGTGTGTGTGTGTGTGTGTGTGTGTGTGTGTGTGTGTGTGTGTGTGTAAGAGAGAAAGCAAGAAAATGTAAAGGAAAAACGGGGAGTACATGAAAGGTGTGTGTGTGTGTGTGTGTGTGTGTGTAATGGCTTTATTTTCATACCGCTTACCTTCAGGCAGTAAACGTTTCTCTCTCTCTCTCTCTCTCTCTCTCTCTCTCTCTCTCGTAAAAAAATCTACATAAGACATAAAATAATACCTACAGACAACGATGGTGTGTGTGTGTGTGTGTGTGTGTGTGTGTGTGTGTGTGTGTGTGTGTGTGTGTGTGTGTGTGTGTGTGTGTGTGGCCAGTCACACACAAACACTCCTAATCCCCGGCGCATCAAGGGTGGTTTTGCCATGTTTTCTGGTGTGTTTTTTGGGGGAGTCGGGGAGGTAAAGTGAGAAGGCGGGGAGAGGGGCAGTCACGAACGCAGGTGGGGAGGGGAGGGGAGGGGAGGGAAGGGGGAAAGGGGAGAGAGTAAAGGAAGAGGGAATGGAGGAAAAGGAAGAGGGGAAGGAGGTGTGTAGGAGAGGAAAATGGAGATAAGAAAAAAGGCAATGGGGAAGGGAGGAGGGTGGAGAAGGAGGAAGGGGGAAAGAAGGGAGGTGGAAGGGGAGTGGAGGAGGGGAGAGGAGGGGAGAAGGGGGTAAGAGAGATGGGGGGAGTAAGTCTTGTAGGAGAGGCATTGTGGCACGTTTGTTTGTGTGTGTGGGGGGGAGGGGGGATAGTGGTGAATACGACACACACACACACACATACTTAGACACGTACACACACAGACTGACACGCAAACATACACACAAAAAATATAATAGGGCACGTTCATACACACTCAGACACGCCAAGATACACATACACAATACATACTTCGACACACACACACACACACACACACACACACACACACACACACACACACACACACACACGTAGAGCCAACAAAACAAACCTTTCCCCCAATCTTTAATATTTTTTCAAAGTGTGTTGGCATGTGTGGTAATTATCAGTAAGTAAAAATCCATATTAATTACGTATTATATTACTTTAATTAGAAGTGTAATAAAAACTTGGACTATGGTTTTCGAAAAAGGATATGTGACTGTTTCAAAATTCTGGATCTGTATTTTTGAGTGTAGTTCTTAGCGAATGTACAGATATTTTTGCTGCTGACTGTACACAATAATTCGCAGCCAACAAATAAATAAATAAATAAAATAAAAATAAAGTGATCCTAATGTCCTGCCGTATAGGAAGTATACAAGAAAATTTCTTTATTCAATTCCCTCTAATTATCCATCATTATTAAACTAAGAAGGTGATTTAGGCGTAATTAGATCCAGTCCAGGTAACACTAGATTAATTAACAGACATCATGACACCTGTTGATAAATAATAACAGTAGCTTTCGGTCACGTTTCTTTATATTTCGGTCAAAGATTATGTGCTTTTTCGACCTTAAATATTAAGCCACATCCTTACGATAAATTATGAGGAAGGGAACATTAACTTTTGAAACCCACTTAAGAACCCAGTAGACTTTTCAAGATAAATTGTAAGAGTTTCATAATCGTTCGTATAAAAGTGGAGTGATATTTTTGACACACACACACACACACACACACACACACACACACACACACACACACACAGTACGCTTATCTGCTGACTGAGGGAAGATTATTGGGACTGTACACATAAACACATACACACTGGCAAAACAAGCGTACATACTTACACTACAGTATTCGTTTCACACACACACACACACACACACACACACACAGCAAAGGAAAATATACAAGGTTGGGAGCTAAAATACACACATATACACACGTGCACATATCAAAACAAAAAACAAGGGGTACACACACTAGCTCTCTCTCTCTCTCTCTCTCTCACCAAAGTTTCATTATAATTCTATTTAATCTTCGCTTTGCTTCAAGTTTTTACCCCGACACCCTTCTCAATCAAAGCCTGGCATTTTCTTGAGACACCCCGAGAAGAAAACGGAGACGGTGCAGAAAACGGGGACGATAAAGAAAACGGAGTGTCAATATTGGTTTTACTCCTCTGAGAAAGACGGGAGGAGGGAGAGAATAAGTGATGGAAGGAGTGATGGATGGATGAGTGAAAGGATGGATTAGAGGATGGATGGATGGACGAGAGAGAGAGAGAGAGAGAGAGAGAGAGAGAGAGAGAGATGGAAGGATTGATGGATGGATGAGTGTAAGGATGGATTAGAGGATGGATGGATGGAAGAGAGAGAGAGAGAGAGAGAGAGAGATGGAAGGATTGATGGATGGATGAGTGAAAGGTAGGATTTGAGGATGGATGGATGGGTGTGGAAAGAGAGAGAGAGAGAGAGAGAGAGAGAGAGAGAGAGATGGAAGGATTGATGAATGGATGAGTGAAAGTAAGGATAAGAGGATGGGTGGATGGGGGGGGGGGGAGAGAGAGAGAGAGAGAGAGAGAGAGAGAGAGAGAGAGAGAGAGAGATGGAAGGATTGATGAATGGATGAGTGAAAGTAAGGATAAGAGGACGGGTGGATGGGGGGGGGAGAGAGAGAGAGAGAGAGAGAGAGAGAGAATGTTTACCAAATCCTGGGAGAAAAACAGGTGGATGAGTATGACCTGGGACGAGTTAGGTCGGCTGGAGGTCAGGTCAAAGTCGACTTTCCTTTCCTCCCTCCTTTTCCTTTCCCTTTCCTGCTTCCCTTCCTTCATTTTCTTCCTCTTTCCTTCTTCCCTTCCTTCATTTCCTTCCTGTTTCCTTCTTCCCATCCTTCATTTTCTTCCTCTTTCCTTCTTCCCATCCCTCATTTTCCTCTTCTTTCCTTCTTATCGTCCTCCTTCACTTTCATATATCCATCCCTTTTCTTCTATTCTTCCCTTCCTTCCTTTACTTCTCTCCTCACTTACAGCTTTTCCCTCCTTTTCCTTGCTCCATCTTTTCCCATCCTTCCTTTCCCTCCTCCTTTCCTTCCTTCCTCCCTCCCTGCTACTTTTCCCTTCCCTCATTCCTTCTCCCTTTTCTTTCCTTCCTTCCTCCCTTCTGTTTTCCTCTTCCTCTTTCCTTCCCCTTTTCACATCTTCCCTCCACCTTTTCTTTCCTTCCTTCCTCCCTTCTATTTTTTTCCTCCCACTTTCCTTCCCCCTTTCCCTCCCTCTCGTCTCTCTACTTCTCCACTTCCCTCTTTATCCTCTTCCTTCACTTCATTTACACTTCCTTTACTCTTCATTTACACATCATTTACGTGGTTCCAGGGAAGTGCTTCTGCTTTATTATTGTTAAATGCTCATAGACTATTTATCTTCCCCTTTCCTTCCCCTCACCCCTCTTCCTCCTCCCCTCACTCCTTTGTTCACCCGTCTTCCTCCTCCCCTCACTCCTTTGTTCACCCCTCTTCCTCCCCTCACTCCTCTCTTCACCCATCTTCCTCCTCCCCTCACTCCTCTCTTCACAGGTCTTCCTTTTCCCCTCACTCCTCTCTTCACAGGTCTTCCTTCTCCCCTCACTCCTCTCTTCACCCCTCTTCCTCCTCCCATCACTCATCTCTTCACCCACCTTCCATCTCCCCTCACTTCTCTCTTAACCCGTCTTCCTCCTCCCATCACTCCTCTCTTCACCCCTCTTCCTCCTCCCCTCATTCCTCTCTTCACCCATCTTCCTCCTCCCCTCACTCCTCTCTTCACCCATCTTCCTCCTCCCCTCACTCCTTTCCTCATCCTCTTCCTCTTCCCCTCACTCCTCTCTTCACCCATCTTCCTCCTCCCCTCACTCCTTTCCTCACCCTCTTCCTCTTCCCTTCACTCCTCTCTTCATCCATCTTCCTCCTCCCCTCACTCCTTTCCTCACCCTCTTCTTCTTCCCCTCACTCCTCTCTCCACCCTTCTTCCGCCTCCCCTCACTCCACTCCTCACCCGCATTCTCCTCCCCTCACTCCTCTCCTCACCCTCTTCCTCCTCTCCTCACCCCTCTTCCTCCCCTCACTCCCCCTACTTGCCCCTTCACCTCCCAGTAATGACTGTTCTTTGTTCAAACCACCAACTCTAGTCTATGAGGGGAGGGGGAAGAAGTGGGGGGAGTGGAAAGAAGTGGGGGAGGAAGGATTGGGGGAAGGAGGGAGAGGGCAGCGTGAAGCAAGAGAGGATGTGGAAAAAGAAAAGAAAAAAGGAAGGGTTAGGGGAAGAGGAAGGGAAAGGTACAGGGAGAGTGGAAGGGGAAGGAATAAGGAAACAGGAAGGAAAGACAGAATGAATGAAGGAAAGAGACGGGAAAAAAGGGATGGAGTCAATGAACAAAACGAGATAAGAAAGGGAAACAGAGAGGGGAGATAAGAGGAGGGGGAGATGGGGTATAGAAGAAGTCTGAGGAAAGGAAAAAAAAAAGGAAAGGAGAGGAGGAAAGTGCGGGAAAGTACGTTCAGTTAACCCCTTTACATCTAGAACGTGATTTTTATTTACAGTCTTCAATACGAGTAAAAAAAAAAAAAAAGTACTATGAAAAGATTCGAGACCTTTCAGAGAGCGTATACCTCCGCCAACGCCAATAAAGTTTGATTTTCTGGTAATTCCTCTTTCTTGCCAGACGAATAATTTTACGATTTCAGTTACTTCCACGGTCGCAGTTTCTCCTGTTACACGAACACGGAGAGCGCATACCTCCACCAGCGCCAACAGAATGCATGATTTATTGCAGCTGTATCCGAATCCACTTCAACATCTGACCAACTCTTCCTGAACCCACTGTCCACCTGTCCATCACATTTTGCTGAAGACAGATTTTTGAGATACTTGCATACAGACAGACACAAGTGAAAACATTACCTCCTCCAAACTTCGCTGGCGGAGGTAAAAACAGCAACCTATTCATATCGAGGCTCCTTTATTTTTATTTTTTTTTTTACTAGTGACACCAAACCTTTAGAAGCAAAATTACCAACAGGGAAAGGGTTAACAAAGGCTGCACCTAACTCCTTCTAGAATATATATAAACTCGTCTGAAGGTGCCACTAGTATAAAAATGGCGCTATCGGGCTGAAGGGGTGAAACAGGGCAATGAAATGGTGGGGGACCGGGCGACATGGAGGCGATTTGTTTGTGGCCACCCTCTACGGGATTAAGGCGTCTGGAAATTGACAGATAGATGGACAGACTTTCTATAAAAAACACAGAAGGTAAGAAACTGGCAATAAAGTGACCAGCATGCAGGGGAAAAAAAAAAAAAAAAACATTGAATATCTTATACCAACGATGACTGAAACGCAAAACACGTACATGGCTTGGTCAGACAGGTGGATAGATAGACAGACAGATATAGATGGATAGATAGATAGAAAGGCAGATAGCCAGACTTATAGCTAGGCAGATATAGACAGATAGATACAGATGGATAGATAGATACAGATAGATGGATAGATAGACAGGCAGACAGATATAGACAGACAGATAGACGGATAGATGCATAGGCAGATAGACAAACAGACAGATAGACAGACACACAGACATACGAAGCACAGACAGCTATAGATGGATAAACTGATAGACAGGATATAAATTATTAAAAGACACACTGGAGATAAAGACACCGATAGATACAGATAGATAGATAGATAGATAGAAAGATATACAAATAGCGTGAAAAACATGTTCTAATCTGCCATAATCTGCCAGTGAAATGATACAAACAGACTTCTGATAAAACACTATATTGTTTACAGGTGTGTGGGGAGTGATTTGTGTGTCAGGTGTGTGGAAAGGTGAGGCGGTGGGGGGATGAGAAGAGAGGGAGTGGGAGAGAGAAGGGAAGGGAAAGAGAGGGGAAGGGGAAGAGAGGGGAAGGGGAAGAGAGGGGAAAGGGAAGAGAGGGGAAAGAGAAGAGAGGGGAATGGGGGAGAGAGGGGAATAGGGGAGAGAGGGGAAAGGGAAGAGAGGGGAATGGGGGAGAGAGGGGAATAGGGGAGAGAGGGGAAAGGGAAGAGAGGGGAAGGGGAAGAGAGGGGAAGGGGAAGAGAGGGGAAAGGGAAGAGAGGGGAAAGGGAAGAGAGGGGAAAGGGAAGAGAGGGGAAAGGGAAGAGAGGGGAAGGGGAAGAGAGGGGAAGGGGAAGAGAGGGGAAAGGGAAGAGAGGGGAAGGGGAAGAGAGGGGAAAGGGAAGAGAGGGGAAAGGGAAGAGAGGGGAAAGGGAAGAGAGGGGAATGGGGGAGAGAGGGGAATAGGGGAGAGAGGGGAAAGGGAAGAGAGGGGAAGGGGAAGAGAGGGGAAGGGGTGAGAGAGAGAGATAGGGGAAGAAAAGGGAAGAGAGATGGGAGAGAGACAGAGGGGGGGAGGGGAAAGAATGGAAGAGAGAAGTGTCAGGAAAAGGGGGGGATAGAGAGAGAGAGAGAGAGAGAGAGAGAGAGAGAGAGAGAGAGAGAGAGAGAGAGTCAGGACCATAAAAACATCACGAAGTACTTCACACAAAAAGTAGGCGTCGAAAAAATAAAAAACAAAAAACTACAAAAAAAAAAAACTACCATTAACTACTGCACAGGAAATAATCAACTGGTAAACACATCCTAATCTACCCTAATCTGGGAGTGCTATGAGGCGAAATGAGTGAAATGAGGCGAAATGTGAGAAATGAGGTGAAATATGAGAAATGAGGTGAAATGACACACAAAAAAGGGTATACTGACACTGAATTATTTTGTTTATAGGAGGAGGTCACGTGATTTGCATGGGGACGTGATTTGCATGGCCACGTGATTTGCATGGCCACGTGATTTGCACTGGTTACGTGATTTGCATGGTGACGTGAATTGCATTGGCCACGTGATTTGCATGGCCACGTGATTTGCATGGCCACGTGATTGCAGTTACGTGATTTGCATGGCTGCACAACGAAATAATGGAAAAGTTATTACGCTGCGAATTAATATTAAATCCAACTGTTGCCAATCCCAGGGTTGATTAATGATACTAAACGGTTTATTGGCCCTTTCAGTACGAGGACATTTATCTATCTGTCTATCTACCATTCAGTTAATCTCTCTACCAATCTATCTAGGTCTTCAACTATCTTCTGTTCAATTAATCTACCTACCAATCTCTCTCTCTCATCTATCTATCAATCTATCCACGTCTGTCTACTTTTCTATCTATCTTAAGTATCTATCTATCTATGTCTATTTTTTTATTATCTCCAGACGATTTTATTCAGCGTTGGAGAGGTGTTTGTTAGTGAAGGTCTCGTAGGGGTTGCAAAGTTTACCATTAACACTTCCAACTCAAAATTTTTACTTTATCTTTAATATTACCAAAAATATACTCAAATTTCGAAGACATTAAAAAAAAGGGACTAGATAAATCTTTTGATAATCCCATCTATATTAACAAGTCTTTCCTTCAGCTGAATTAAATCTTGGAGGGAACCATCTTTCGGGCGCCTGGCCTTTGTTTCCTTCTTCCTTGCATTAAAAAAAAAAAAAATACAGAAACACCGATGCCAAAATATATGTATAAAAAAAAAACAATATTTAATTCAAAGGGTAATGAAATGGCGGGGGACAGGGTGACATGGAGGCGATTTGTTTGTGGCCACCTTTTACGGGATTGAGGCGTCTGGCAAGAGATAGATAATTCAAGGGCTATTTTTTTTTTCACTAACAGATGTCCCTCTTAAACTGAAAAAAAAAAAATCGTCTGTATGTACCATTATTTAAAAAAAATAATGGGTTATTAGACTGAGTAGATAATTAGATAGGATGTAAATAAATATGACGTATGCATTAATAATTGAATGTAAATATAAACAGTGCACTCAGTTATCACCACCACCACCAACATTAGCATTACTATATAGAATTATCAGTATCATCAGTGCCATCATCATCATCATCATCATCATCACTATCATCGTCATTATCGTCATCAATCATTTCTACAATCATCATTATTACTACCACCACCACTATCATCATCATTATTACTATCATTATCATCATTTCCACCACCATCATTATTACCCATCATCATCATCATCATCATTTCTACAATCATCATTATTACTACCACCACCACTATCATCATCATTATTACTATCATCATCATCATCATTTCCACCACCATCATTATTACCCATCATCATCATCATCATCATTATTTCCACTATCATCCTTGTTTACTGCCACTACCATTATCATCATTATTATTACTATCATCATCTCCATTACTATCATTATTGCCACAACCACCACCACCACCTCCATCATCATCATCATCATCATCATTATAATCCTAATTTCCACATACTGAGCAGGAAGGATCTAGAAACGGAAAACTAGAGACCTAAAGAACTATCAAACAGAGTGCCTAATAAAATGAGGGAAGGAAGGAAGGAAGGAAGGATGGATGGATGGATGGATGGATGGATGGATGGAAGGAGGGAGGGAAGGAAGGAAGGAAGGATGGATGGATGGATGGATGGATGGAAGGAAGGAAGGATGGAAGGAAGGAAGGAGGGAAGGAAGGAAGGAAGGAAGAAGGAAGGAAGGCGAACAGGATGTATGGAAGGAAGGAGAAAGGGGTAAGAAGGGTCAGGGGATGGACTGTGTGTGTGTGTGTGTGTGTGTGTGAGAGAGAGAGAGAGAGAGAGAGAGAGAGAGAGAGAGAGAGAGAGAGAGAGAGAGAGAGAGAGAGAGAGAGAGTCACTGAATACGTGGCAAGAGAAGAAAGGATATAAGAAAGAAAAATATTAAAGAAGATAAGAGGAAAAGGAAGTTAGTAAGGAAGGAAGGGTGAAAAAAAAAAGTGTGCAAGAAAGGAAGGGTGAAAAAAAAAAGTGTGCAAGGAAGGAAGGGTGAAAAAAAAAAAGTGTGCAAGGAAGGAAGAGTGGAAAGGAGACTATGAAAGGAAGGAGATGAGCAAGGGAGAGAAGAGAGGAGTACCCAACACTGAAAAAGGTGGCAAGAGTGAGAGAGAGAGAGAGAGAGAGAGAGAGAGAGAGAGAGAGAGAGAGAGGACAGCAAGAAATGAAGACAATAAAAAAGAAGGAGGTAATAAGAGAGGAAGGAACAGAAGGGAAGAAAACGCAGAAAATAGTAAGAAGAGGAAAGAAAAGGAGAGGAAAAATGGAGGGAAGGAAGAGTGGAGAGGGGAAGAAATGGAAAGTATGAAAGGAAGAAGAGGGAAGAAGAAAGTCATACAGGAAAGGGAAGAGTAAGAGGAGGAAGCGTAGAAGTAGAATTTATGAAGAGGAAAGATGTAAAGAGAAAAATAAATGTGACAGGACAGGGAGAGACGAAAAGAGGAAAGAGGAGGATAAGATGGGAAAAAAGAGAAGAAAGAGGAAAGAAAGGAAGGAGAGAGGAGGAGGAGAGAAGAGAGGGAACATGGGAGGGAAGGGAGAAAAAGAGGGTGTTAAGAGGGGCACTGGATATGTGGGTTAGATGTAAGGAAGAGGAAGAAAGAACTGAGAGAAGAGGAAGAGAGCGGAGAGACTGAGAGGAAGGACAAAAGAAGAGGAGGAGGAATGGGGAGAAAAAGGAAAGTATGAATGGAAGAACGAGAGAGAGAGAGAGAGAGAGAGAGAGGGGGGGGGGATAAGAGGGAGCACTGAGGAGGTCTGAGTGAAGGTGGTCATTACGGTGTTATTACAGGCAGCCTCACCCTACACAAACATCCTTCCTGTGTGTGTGTGTGTGTGTGTGTGTGTGTGTGTGTGTGTGTGTGTGTGTGTGTGTGTAGTATAATAATCATGTATTTGTAAGTAGGTATCTTTGTGCTGTACTTTTTGATCTATGTATGTATGTATAATGTGTGTATGTGTGTACTTTTAAGATGTATGTATGTATGTATGTATTTATGTGACCTTTCAACCACGCACACAGATCACTCAGTACAAGTAATTAATCATTCCAGTGTAAAGTAAAACTCTCTCTCGTGTGTGTGTGTGTGTGTGTGTGTGTGTGTGTGTGTGTGTGTGTGTGTGTGTGTGTGTGTGTGTGTGTGTGGAGGGGGGGAGGGGATGGAGAACCAGACTCAGAATGCGGAATGATATCTTTACTATTAACTACGATATCCTATTGATGTATCCCAGATCCTTTTTGCTTTACTAACAGATTTGGCACATTGGGAAAAAAAAAAAAAAAGCAGTCTCCTTATTTTCACCATTCTTTTTTCTTATTTTTGGCCTAGCATTTAATATCCATGTTTATTTATTTATTTATTTTATTTTGGCTTACGGTCTTCAACACTTTAAATCTGTCTTTATAACGCTGCATTTTTTTTTTCATATGGCGCCCTTTTCTATTACTGAATTATATAACTTTATCCTCTCTCCACCTGGCAGAACATCACAATCACTACCTGTACACACGGAGGTGGTTTGGCCCTGTGGAGAGCATGGAGTGAAAGACTGACGAGGGGTGTGTATGTGAGTGAGGTGGAGGGGGTGAGAGGGAGGGGGAGGCCAAGGATGAGATGGAGTGCTGGAGTGAAGAGGTATATGAGAGAGGGGGTTGTGAGCTGGGAGCAGGGCAGTGAAATGGCGTTGGACAGGGCGACATGGAGGTGATTTGTTTGTGGCCACTCCTTACATAGAATACCTGTACAGTCGGCTAATTTGATATATGATTTTTAAAAGTAAGGCCAATATCCCTAATTCCCAGGTCAATATCCTTAAGGTGGACATTGAAGAGAAGAGGCCTGAATAGTGAATCCTTTGGCACTGCTATTTACTGAGACGTATGGAGGAAATTCACCTACGTAGTCTGGTGTCTAAATTACCTCATTACCTTTACCTTACTTCAGATAATTAATTCCCACCTTCAGGTATGAATTTATTACTGATGTACCTGAACAAAAGCCTCCTGGGAGTCAAAGGAAATTATACAAAGGGATTTACAGTGATCAATGTCGGAAAAAGAAATTGTTCCAGAATTCAAAAAGATGAACAAGATAAGATGAAAAAACTGCTACAAACTCAAAAAGATTAACGACAGTGAAAAAAATGGTACAAAAATCAACGATATGAAAAAAAATGGTACAAAACTCAAAAAGATTTACGAGATGGAAAAAAATTGCTACAGAATTCAAAAAGATTAACGAGATAAGATGAAAAAAAATGCTACAGAAACTCAAAAAGATTTATGAGACAAAATGAAAAAAAATGGTAGAAAACTCAGAAAGATTAACGCTACGATGAAAAAAAAAATACTACAAACTCAAAAAACTGAGATATGATGAGGAAAAGAAATGGACCAGAACTCAAAAAGATTAACGATAAGATAAAAGAAAAAAAGGCACAAAACGATATTAACGATATAAAAAAAATGGTACAAACTCAAGAAGATTAACGAGATATCATGGAAAAAAAAAAAAAAAAGACAGAACTCAAAGGATTTACGAGATTTGACATTCTACTTAATCCACGTCTTAAATCCCTTGTGTGTTTCTTAAGGTAGTCAGAGGTATTTTCCTTGAGTTTTTCTAGCATCTTAGACATGAATAAAGGAGGCTCTGTTTTATTAGTAATCCTTCAGGAAAATATTATCATTCTTCTTATAACCTTCGAGGGAGAACTGCCATTTTTCTTACTCTTACGCTTGCTTAATTTTTCTCAGGCAAGCTTTCTTTCTCACTCTCTTTACTCTCCTACTCTTTCTCTCTCACTCTCTGTCTTTCACTATCTTGCTCTCTCACTCTCGTACTCTCTTCTCTTACTTTCTTACTCTCTTCCTCTTCTACTCTTACTCTTTCTTTCTCTATCTTTTTCGCTCTCTTCCTCTCTCTCTCTCTCTCTCTCTCTTACTCTCACTTTTCCTTGACCAATTAATGGGAAAAAAAATTAATATTATCATGCGGAATTTATTTTAGGACTGCGGTATAAAACTAAATCGGTCATAGGATTCTGTTTGCCTTCATAATATTAAGGTTTTTATGACATTATTTCGGAGACACTAAAATTAGGCCTCCCGTGCTGAAAATTAATGAGAGAGAGAGAGAGAGAGAGAGAGAAGCAAGCGACTGTGGTGTGTAGGATGTTTGAGAGTGAGCATGTGTGTAGTTCTCTCTCTCTCTCTCTCTCCGTGTGTGTGTGTGTGTGTGTGTGTGTGTGTGTGTGTGTGTGTGTGTGTGTGTGTGTGTGTGTGTGTGTGTGTAATGCCTTTTTCGACGTCTGTGTGTACGGTGTGTTTGAAGTCTTGCTTGATGTGCGTGTACATGTGCCTGTGTGCGTATGAAAAGGGCGTGTGCTTGCAGACACATATGTATGTATGTATGTATGCACATGTATGAATGAATGTATGTATGTAAGTTTGTCCTTACTAAATGAAACGTATGCCTTAAATACGTACAAAATCCATAAACACACACACACACACACACAGAATTATATGAAAAGCGAAATGACATGACAAGATCGAGTTGACATGAGGGGAAAAAAAAATAAAAAAATAAAATAAAACAAAAAAGAATTGCCTTCCACTTGACATGAGTCGCGATTAAAGCATTTTGTTCCCGGCTGTAGAAAAGTGTGACATCTGGTGGTGAAGGGTTGAGAGAGAGAGAGAGAGAGAGAGAGAGAGAGAGAGAGAGAGAGAGAGAGGACGGAAGTGGAAGACGAAGGGGTAAATGTAAAAGTGGTGAAGAAAAGAAACAGTGGAAGACAGTGGCAGCAGTCTCTCTCTCTCTCTCTCTCTCTCTCTTTCTTTATTCTTACTATTTTGTGGTCTTCTCAAAATATTCATGAAAATTTCTGTTGCTGAGAGGCTGTCACTCCCAAGGCTTATAAATTAAAGGAGAAAGAAAGCGAGCGTGAGAGAAAGCAAGAGAGTAAGAGAGTGTGGGTGAATGTAAGAAAGAGAGCGTGAGAATAAGAGAACGTGACGGAGAGAGAGAGAGAGAGCGTAAGAAAGAGAGAGAGTAAGAATGAGACAGAGTAAGAATGAGTGTGTGTGAAAAGATGTGAGAGTAAGAAAGAGATAGTGAGAGAAAGACAGCGTGAGTAAGAAAAAGAGCGTGAGATTAAGAAAGAGAGCGTGAGTAAGAATGAAGGCAAGCGTAAGAGAGAAAATGTGCGAGTGAGTAAGAGAGGACGAAAGCATAAGAGTGAGAGAGAAAGCAAGGGTGAGAGCCAAAAGAAAGCAAGCATGAGTCAAACAATGCAAGGGTGAAAATAGTGAAAATAAGAAAGTTAGAGTAAGAAATAAAGCAAGTGTGAGAATATCCATTACATTCCACAAATTTTAACCAGAATGTAGAGAAAAGAGTGGAGGGAGAGAAGAGAGGTGAAGGAAAGAGAGGTAAGGGAAAGAGACATGAAAGAAAGAAAGGTGAGGGAAAGAGAGGGGAGGGAAAGAGAGGGTGAGAGAGACACGTGAGAGAAAGGGAGGTGCGGGAAAGAGAGGAAAGAGAGAGAGAGGGAGAGAGAGAGAGAGAGAGAGAGAGAGAGAGAGAGAGAGAGAGAGAGAGAGAGAGAGAGAGAGAGAGAGGTGAGAGACAGCTAAGAGAATGGGATGTGAGGGAAAGAGAGGCGAGGGAAAGAGAGGCGAGGGAAAGAGAGGAGAGGGAAAGAGAGGCGAGGGAAAGAGATGTGAGGGAAAGAAAGGTGAAGGAACGAGAGGTTAGGGAAAGAGAGTTGAGGGAAAGAGAGGTGAGGAAAAGAGAGGTGAGGAAAAGAGAGGTGAGGAAAAGAGAGGTGGGCGAAAGAGAGATGAGAGAAAGAGAGATGAGAGAAAGAGAGATGGGGGAAAGAGAGGTGAGGGAAAGAGAGATGAGGGAAAGAGAGGTGAGGGAAAGATGAGGGAAATAGAGGTGAAAGAAAGAGAGGTGAGAGAAAGTGAGAGAATGGTGAAAGAAAGAGAGGTGAGAGAAAGAGAGGTGAGGGAAAGAGAGGTGAGAGGAAGAGAGATGTGGGAGAGGTAAGAGAGACAGGTGAGAGAAATGGAAGTGGGGGAAAGAGAGGGAAGAGAAGAGAGGTAAGGGAAAGAGTGGTGAGGGAAACAGATGAGAAAATGAGAGGTGAGGGAAAGAGAGGTGAGAGAAAGAGAGATGTGGAAAAGAGGTGAGAGAGACAGGTGAGGGAAAGAGAGATGAGAGAAAGATGAGATCAATAGGTGAGAGAAGGAGATGGGGAAAAGAGAGGTGAGGGAAAGAGAGGTGAGGGAAAGAGAGGTGAGGGAAAGAGAGGAGCCACCTAGGAAGTGAGTGTCACAGGTGAGCCATGAAAAGGACTGGGATTAACACAAAGCCATCACACACACACACACACACACACACACACACACACGGGTTGGGTGAATATATCTTTGTCTATCTTATCTGCCTTTCCAAACACACACACACACACACACACACACACACACACACACACACACACACACGGGTTGGGTGAACATATCTTTGTCTATCTTTGCTGCCTTTCCAAACAAACACACACACACACAGGTTGGGTGAATATACCTTTGTCTGTCTCATCTGCCTTTCCACACACACACACACACACACACACACACACACACGTTCAATCATGCCATTCACTCAAATACGGAGCGGTCAAAGCGATTTATCAGACCGGAAGTCATTGTTGTTGTCGTTTTTGTTGTAGTTGATATGAGAATGAAGAGAAAATATCCCATTAGTTGATCTCGTGTATTATACGTGTGTGTGTGTGTGTGTGTGTGTGTGTGTGTGTGTGTGTGTGTGTGTGTGTGTGTGTGTGTGTGTGTGTGTGTGTGTGTGTGTGTGTGTGTGTGTGTGTGTGTGAGAGAGAGAGAGAGAGAGAGAGAGAGAGAGAGAGAGAGACTGTCACTGATCAATGCAATTCCAGGTTTTAATGATTAAGGATTATGGACAGATTCTTCGTGACGTGCTCTCTCTCTCTCTCTCTCTCTCTCTCTCTCTCTCTACACACACACACACACACACACACACACACACACAACTTCCTTAGTAAACATAAAGAAAAAACATGAACATACAACTACACACTACACTTCGACACAGGTCTCCTATATCTATCTACCTGTCTATCTATCAATCTACCTGCCTATCTATCTATCTATCTATCCATCTGTCTATCTACCTATCTATCTATCTATCTACAAGCCATACACACCCTACCAGCCTCCCCTTCACCCTCGTCAGATCAATCAGCCGTCTTATCGTCTGGCTTTGTGAGGGCCTTCAGTGCCTCCTTGTGTGTGTGTGTGTGTGTGTGTGTGTGTGTGTGTGTGTGTGTGTGTGTGTGTGTGTGTGTGTGTGTGTGTGTGTGTGTGTGTGTGTGTGTGTGTGTGTGTGTGTGTGTGTGTGTGTGCAGAGCTGAATTGTACGTGTATGTGTATTTGTTGGTGTTGTGTGGTGTGCTGTATGGCAAAGTGATGTGTAGTGCGGTGCAGTGTGGTGTGGTGTGGTGTGGTGTGGTGGGCTATGGGATGGAGTGGTGGGCTATGAGGTGCGGTGTGACGGGATGGGGTGATGTTGCGTGGGATGGTTTGGTGTGGTGTAGTGTGGTGTGGTGTGGTGTGGTGTGGTGTGGTGTGGTGTGGTATGGTGTGGTGTGGTGTGGTGTGGTGTGGTGTGGTGTGCTGCGGTTTGTCGTGCAGAGGTGTGTTGGGGTATTGTGTGGGGGGGTATAGTGTGGTGGGGTATAGTGTGGTGCGGTGTAATGTGGTAAGGCAAGGTGCGGTGATATGTGTTGGGGTAAGGTGCGGTTATGTGTGGTGGAGTATGGTGAGGTGCGGTGATGTGTGGTGGGGTATGGTGAGGTGCGGTGATGTGTGGTGGGGTATGGTGAGGTGCGGTGATGTGTGGTGGGGTATGGTGAGGTGCGGTGTGTGGTGGGGTATGGTGAGGTGTGGTGTGGTGGGGTATGGTAAGGTGTGGTGTGGTGGGGTATGGTGAGGTGTGGTGTGGTGGGGAATGGTGAAGTGTGGTGTGGTGGGGTATGGTGAGGTGTAGTGTGGTGGGGTATGGTGAGGTGTGGTGTGGTGGGGAATGGTGAAGTGTGGTGTGATGGGGTATGGTGAGGTGTAGTGTGGTGGGGTATGGTGTGATGTGATGTGGTGTGGTGGGGTGGGGTGAGGTGTGGTAAGATAGGGTGGGGTATGGCGGGGTGTGGTGGGGTGTGGTGAGGTGAGGTGATGTATGGTGGGTATGGTGAGGTGTGGTGTGGTGGGGTATTGCGAAGTGTTGTGGGGTGTGGTGTGGTCAGGTATGGAGCGGTGCAGTGTGGCGGAGTGTGGCGGGGTATGGAGTGGTGTAGTGTGGTGTGGTGTGGTGAGGTGTGATGTGGTGTGGTGTGGCATCGTAAGGTATGGTGGTGTATGACGAGGTGAGGTGTGGTAGGGTATGACGAGGTGAGGTGTGGTGGGGTATGGAGTGGTGTGGTGTGGTAAGGTGTGGTTGGGTATGGCGTGGTGCGGTGTGGTAAGGTGTGGTGGGGTATGGCGTGGTGTGGTGTGGTAGGGTATGGCGTGGTGTGGTAGGGTATGGCGTGGTGTGGTGGGGTATGGCGTAGCGTGGTGTGGTGAGGTGTGGTGGGGTATGACGAGGTGAGGTGTGGTGGGGTATGGCGTGGTGTGGTGGGGTATGGCGTGGTGTGGTGTGGTAAGGTGTGGTTGGGTATGGCGTGGTAAGGTGTGGTTGGGTATGGCGTGGTGAGGTGTGGTGGGATATGGCGTGGTGTGGTATGGTGAGGTGTGGTAGGGTATGGCGTGGTGTGGTGGGGTATGGCGTGGTGTGGTATGGTGAGGTGTGGTAGGGTATGGCGTGGTGTGGTGGGGTATGGCGTGGCGTGGTGTGGTGAGGTGGGCTATGGCGTGGTGGGGTGTGGCGTGGTGTGAGGTGAGGTGTGGTAGGGTATGGAGTGGTGCTGTGTGGTGGGGTATGGCGTGGTGTGGTGGGGTATGTCGTGGTGTGGTGTGGTGAGGTGTGGTGGGGTATGGCGTGGTGCGGTGTGGTGAAGTGTGGTGGGGTGTGGTGTGGTAGGGTATGGCGTGGTAGGGTAGGGCGTGGTGTAGTGGGGTATGGCGCTGTGCGGTGAGGTGTGGTGGGGTGTGGTGGGACAGAGTGTGGTGTGGTGGGACAGAGTGTGGTGTGGTGCGGCGGGGTGTGGTGGGGTATGGCGCGGCGGGGTGTGGTGGGGTATGGCGCGGTGCGGTGGTGTGGTGGTGCGGAGTGTGGTGTTGTGCGATGGGGTGTGCTGGGGTATGGCGTGGTGCGGTGCGGTGTGGTGATGTGGAGCATGGCGTGGTGTAGGGGAGTATGCCGTGGTGTGGGGGAGTATGCCGTGGTGTGGGGGAGTATGCCGTGGAGCGGTGGGGTAAGGTGTTGTGGGGTGCGTGGTGGGATGCGTGCTGCGGTGCGGTGGGGTATGGTGCGGTGCAGTGGGGTATGGCGCGGTGCGGTGCGGTGGGGTATGGAGCGGTGCGGTGCGGTGTGATGTGGTGGGGTGGGGTATGGCGTGGTGCGATGTGGTGGGGCATGGCGCCGGGTGGTGCGGTGTGGTGCAGTGCAAAGCGGTGCGGTGACGTGAGGTGGGGCCTGGTCCGGTGCGGGGTGGTGAGGCGTGACTGGGTAAGGTGTGGTGTGGCTGGATAAGGCGTTGTGTAGGGTGAGGTGTGGTGCGGTGAGATGCATTGTGATGGCGATGCGACGTGGTGTGGGTGGTGCAGTGCAGGGTGAGGTGGTGACATGTGGTGTGGTATAGTGTGCTAAGGTGTTGTTCTCCCTAACCAGAGATATTTGACAGGAAAAAGAATAAAAATCAGATGTCTAATTAAAAAGTGAAATTCCAACGTAACATTGCTAACCCTTACCGATGCTCTCCCTAGAATGCTTCCTCTCACATGTTCACACACGCACACCAGGCCGCCATGACAGCACACTCATATTTATACTCTTATATACCACTCATCACTCAAGCACTGACTCCCTACCCTAGCTGTCTCTAATGCTGAAGGATTAAACTTGACTGCCAGTGCTCTAGAGGTGGAAATATCATAGGGCGTGCACGATAACTGATGAAAATAAAGCATTCACTACAAACAAGCACTCGATTATTTTTCTTTATCCTCCTATATTTCACTAATCACTCAGGCATCGGCTTTCTAGTTCGTCTGTCTGTGGTATTGAAAGACTGAACTTGCATTAGATAACTCCAAATAAGGACATAACGTTAAGGACTTTACGATACTTGAAGGTAGCATCATCCCAGGTCGGCTCACTCAAACGCCATCCATGCACCTCCCGTACACAAGCACGTGGAGACCAAAATACATGTTGAATCTGGCCACTTACCTCGCACGCAGCGATGTTGTCAGGTGTATCCTCCCTTATCGCTCCCTCGGATACACTTGCAGATGCTCTTCTTAATTTTCTATACACACTCGCGCCGATAAAGCACCGTCAAAAACCGCAGAACGCCGTCAAACACTCGTAAAGCACGGGAGGCTCGCAAACAATCACTCGGACGTCCTCCCATCTCGCCAGGTAAACGGGAAGTGCTGGACAAGAAGGGCGTGGCTTTGTGACGTAACGAGTCGGGCCAAGCGGACAAACGAGACACCCTTCCAAGCGCTTCGATGCGGTGTCGTTTCTTTTACTCTCTTTTCCATACAATTTTATTAAGTTTAGGAGAGAATTTTCGAACAAGATAAGTAAGATACAATATTACTCATCTCCTTCCGTAATAAAACTGAAGAAAAATCGTCTAGAAATAGCGAGATTCAAATGAAAAAGATGCCACCTGTGCGGAGGGAGTGATGCTTCTGAGACGATGGGCATTCCTTTCACTGGGTTCACACTGTTTCGCGGCGGGAGATGCTAACACGAGTGCTGTGATCGTGTCTCTATGGGATTTACTAAAACTTGAGGGATATGAACCTACCTGAGTGATTTGTGTTAAGGAAGATGGACAATTGAATCTGTTTATACTGTTTCGCTAAATGCTGTGGTATTGCTAGCGGTGTATACGTATTTTAGTGGTATTTGGTGAAACTTAACACATATGGAGCTAACTGAGCGATGCGAAGTAAGAGGATACACGAAAATATAAAGATCTCTCTCCCTAACCTCCATCTTCCTCCTTCCCTCCCTCCCGCACCCTCCTTTCCCTCTCTTCCCTCCCTTTCACTCCTTCCTTTCCTCCCTCCCTCCCAGCCTCTCGCACTCTCCTTTCCTCCCCATTCCCTCTCTCATTTTTTCTCCACCATCCATCCCCCTATGCCTCTCTTCATTTCACTTCTCCCCACCTCTTCTTTTCCCTATCCCTGCCCTATCCACACTTTCCCTTCACCCTTCACCCCACCATCCCTCTTCTTACCCCATCTCTTTCCAAGTTCCTCCCCTTCCTCTGTCCATACTTTCCTCCCTTCCTCATCCCTCAACGTCTCCTGTCTCCCTATCTATCTCCCCCCTCCCTCCCCATCAAATCTCTTCCATATCCTCTCCTTGTCCCTCCCTCACTTCCTTCCACCTCTTTCCACCATCCCCCCCTACCATTCCCATTATATATACCTCTCCCCCAACCCCCTCTTTACCTCATCCCTCCATCTCTCGCCATATCACACCTTTTCTTACTTCCACATCTCTCCCCCCGCCCCCTCCCTGTCCCTACCTCATCTCACTTCATCTCTCCCATCTCTGTTCTTACTCCCTTCACTTTTACATCTCTCCCCAGACCCCCCCCCCTCTGTCTCCACCTTATCTCTCCCTTTCAGCCTTTTATTTCACTTCCTTCCCCACCCCCTCCCCCTGCAGACTTTCCCCCAACCCCGGTTTTGTCCCTATCCCATCATACTCTATCTCTCCCCATCATCCTTCTTCCTACCCTCCCCTCTTCACATCTCACCCATCTCTCCTCACCATCCCTTTTCCTCCCCCTACTCTCTCCCTGTCCCTGCCACGTCTCACAATCACTTTCCCTCATCCCTCCAACCCCTTCCAGACTTTCCCCTACCCCCCGCCCCTCACCCCCCTCATCCACCCCCACCGCGCCTACGACAAAACATGAGGGTGGGTCCAGCTCACTAGGAAAGACGTCACATAAACTAAACCAAAATGCAAAAACAATATTGAGACACTCCTTTCTAGGCCTCACCTTTCCCTCCCCTTCTTAATCCCTCTCCCTCTCCATTTTTAACCTTCCTCCCCTCCGTTTAAGTGCACCTTCCCTTCCCCTTAACCTCTTCAATCCCCCCTCCCTCATTTTCCAGTCATCTCCTTCCCCCTCCTCTCTTTTTCAGTCATCTTCCTCCCTTTACTCGTCAAAACCTCTCCCCCTAAGGCTTCCCCCTCCCTACTCCTCCAAACTAATCCTCCCTTCCATTTCACTCTTATTTTTATTATATATTCCATTATCCTTTCCCACTCTTTCCCTCTGCATCATTCCTTCCCTTCTAACCCCTCCTTTAAATCCTCCTCTTATCCATCCTCCTTTCCATTCTTCTTCCCCTTCTCTTCGCTCTCACCTTCCTCTCCTCCATTCTTTTTCCCCTTCCATTCTTCTTTCCCATTCCCTTCGTTCTTACCCTTCTCCCTTCCAGCTTTCTTTCCCTTCTCTTCGCTCTTACCCTCCTCCCTTCCATTCTTATTCCCTTTCTCTTCCCCCGCCTTCCTCCCTTCTTCTCCCTCCCCCTCCCTCGCCCTCACAAACAGATGATAGGCAACACTTGTGGAAAACGATGCTTTGACAACACTTCGCTTTTTGGCAACACAAGTCCAATTTGCCGTCGTCACAGCTATATTCGCGATGGTCAGCACTTCAGACAAATGGCGGATGTTGTAGTTTGTTTTTGTAGTTGTGTGTGTGTGTGTGTGTGTGTGTGTGTGTGTGTGTGTGTGTGTGTGTGTGTGTGTGTGTGTGTGTGTGTGTGTGTGTGTGTGTGTGTGTGTGTGTGTGTGAAAGGAAGTCGTCTGTTTTGTCAGTATGAAGTGCGCTAACCTTGTACTATACTCTTTTCATTGTAACTTGGCCCAGATTTTCGTCCTGTTGTAGCTTATTTTACGTAGCTCAACGGTAAAAGACAATGCTACGGTTCTACATCGTCTCTATAGCACTCTTTCGTGACTAGCATCCGATTCTAGTGCTAATCTATTGCTACAACTCAGTATTCAATATGGAAAGGTGGTAGTTTTGGGCCAGGTTAGAGTAAAAATAGTATAGCTCTACATCAAATGAGTGGATGGTCGGCGCCTCAAGTTATAACGCCATGCAATTGTGATCCAAGGGTCGTCTGGAAATGTACCCCATGAACTGCAGGCTGAAGTTGTCCTCCTCCTGCAGTCCACCATCCTCCTCCAACAGAGAGAAAGAGAGAGAGAGAGAGAGAGAGAGAGAGAGAGAGAGAGAGAGAGAGAGAGGCACCTCCCCATCACCAACACCCACTATACAGGAAAATATTTAGTAGTAGTAAGTAGTAGTAGTAGTAGTAGTAGTAGTAGTAATAGTAGCAGTAATAGTAGTAGTAGTAGTAGTAGTAGTAGTAGTAGTAGTAGTAGCAGTAGTAGTTTTAGTAGTAGCAGTAGTAGTAGTAGTAGCAGGAGTAGAAGTAATAGTAGTAGTAGTAGTACCGGCAGTAGTAGTAGTAGTAGCAGTAGTGGTAGTAGTACCGGTGGTGGTAGTAGTAGTAGTAATAGTAGTAGCAGTAGTAGTAGTAGTAACAGCGGCGTGCAACAGACGGATACAGAACCCGTGTGTGTGTGTGTGTGTGTGTGTGTGTGTGTGTGTGTGTGTGTGTGTGTGTGTGTGTGTGTGTGTGTGTGTGTGTGTGCCCTCGTTGTGAAGGGGCTCTCTGTTCTGGCTCTCTCCTATCACATTTCACACACTTTTTAACCTGCCACGTCCTTGCCGCTATGAAGGCTGGGGTTGTGGCTTGTGCTGTTAGTGTAAGTATTAAAGGATTAGGGTGGGGTGGCTTGCATGGGAGGTATCTCTCTCTCTCTCTCAGCATTATTATGTATATTATCCACCCACACACATCCCCATCCTTCCACTCACCTATCAATCCATCCATCTATCCATCCATCCATCCACCCGCCCATCCATCCATCCATCCATCCATCCACCCACCCATCATTCCATCCATCCATCTATATCTATCCATCTATCTATAAGTCTATCTATTTACCTACATCCATACATAATTAACGAGGTAAATATGAGTGAGTAAACAGGTATAGAAACATGTGGATAGACGGACAGACATAAGGAGGTGAATAACTGTGGATCAAGTGGATAGATGAATGAACATATGTGGATAGGAGTGGAACATGTGGATGGATGAATGGACACAAGCAAGTGGACAGTAGTGGATCATGTGGAAAGAGGCACAGGCATAAGCAAAGGGATGGGAGTCGATCATGTGGAGAGACGAATAAGACAAGCAAGTGGACAGGAGTGGATAGGTGGATAGGAGGCAGTAATTCCCCAACCATCCTGCTTGTGGATGGTCCGGATGCTTGGAAGGTCTGTCCGAGCAAGAACTTAGGCATTTGTGACTCTGCCTCCCTGTGCAATGTGCGGAATGCGGCAGAGCAACAAGGGATGCAAGGTGCAGGGATGGTTTTAGGTGGAGGAGGAGGAGGTAAGTGGATGGAGGTAGTCTTAGTGGAGGGAAGAGGAGAATGTGGGTAGGGAGGAAGGAAGGCGGGAAGGCAGGTGGGTTGGTGGGTGGGTGTGTAGGTAGGTAGGTAGGTAGGCAGGCAAGCAGGTAGGTAGTTGGTAGGTATGTATTACGTTGGTAGGTCAGTAGGTAGGTAGGTATGTAGGCAGGTATGTAGGTAGGTCGGTAGGTATGTATGTAGGTAGGTCGGCAGGTATGTATGTATGTAGGTACGTAGGTAGGTAGGTGGGTAAGTAGGCAGGCAAATGGTCAGGTATAGGTAGGTACGCAGGCAGGCAGGCAGGGTGGTGGAGAAGGACTTACTGGAGGGAAGATTAGGAACTGGGTAGGCAGACAGGTAGGTATGTAGGTACGTAGGTAGGTATGTAGGTAGGTAAGTAGATTGATAAAGACAGTTATAGACATATGGATGGATGGATGACTAAGGATAGGTATATAGATAGATAGGTTGGTCGATAGATAGGTTGGTCGATAGATAGGTAGGTAGGGTGACAGGTATGTAGGAAGGCAGGCAGGGAGACAGGTAAAGAGGAAGGTAAGGACGTTTTAAGTAGGAGGAGGAGGAGGAGGAGAAGGAGGAGGAGGAGGAAGAGGAGGAGGAGGAGGAAGAGGAGGAGGAGGAGGAGGAGGAAGAGGAGGAGGAGGAGGAGGAATTTAAAAGACCGGCTGGAAGATTAATTGCAAATGAGAGAGAGAGAGAGAGAGAGAGAGAGAGAGAGAGAGAGAGAGAGAGAGAGAGAGAGGAAAAATGACATCAAGCAACAAAAATAACCTCACACACACACACACACACACACACACACACACACACGCAAATTAACAAAGCAATTTATACATATGAACACAACAAACGAACAAATAAAAAAATGTCAAAATAAACTGCCTACGCCACAATGAACACTATCACACCTCACACTTGCTGTTTCAAAATTCTTCGTTCAGTGTTCCTAAATTTAAGGGACTAAAGGATTTTCATCAGTTTTCGTTCGGGTGTGTCTGTCATGTTTCTGTCTGTCACAGTTTGAAGGTGGTAATAATAATAATAATAATAATAATAATAATAATAATAATAATAATAACTAATAATAATATAATCATAAATAACAATAATAATAATAACAATAATAATAATAATAATAATAATAATAATAATAATAATAATGATGATAATAATAATACCTCACTTCGTCTCAGGTGAGAGTTAGGGCTGAGATAATAATAATGATGATGATGATGATGATGATGATGATGATGATATTTCCAACCCCTACTGCTAACCTTTTTTTCCTAACCTTTTTTCCTACCTATGGATGGGGTGAAGTAGGCTCTTAAAACAAGGAAAGAATGTGCATGAACCACCAATAGCATTCTTAGTGAAAATGGGCCACACATTCATCAACATATCATTCAAGCCCGTGGAATCCTGGGGTCGTATTCTCCCTAACACCTTTCCCTAAGCAATTTATTTTTGGATATGGCTGGTTAATATCCTCTTGTACGTTATTTATGCAGAGTATGGCGTTATTGGAAGGAATTGTGTAACACAGATGAGGATAGTAAGGTGTAATAAATAAAATAAATAGCTTAGGATAAGATGTTAGGCAGCTTCCTCAAACTATCCATCCAACCATCTATTCAATCATCCATTCACTCAACCATCCAACCTACCAGTTATCAAGCAATCCAACCATCCATCCAACCAACCATCCACTCATCCAATCAAGCAATTAACTAACCAATCCATCCGCAAAATCAGTGACTATCCAAACATCCATCTAACCATCCCATCAACCATCCACTCAACCAGACATCTAGCAGTTCAACCATCCATTCATCCAACTATCTAACCATCCACTCAACCAGACATCTAGCAGTTCAACCATCCATTCATCCAACTATCTAACCATCCACTCATCCGATCAATCAATCGACCAATCCACCCATCCAACACACAAATGACTATAGAACCATCCATCTACCATCCTATCGACCATCCAACTAAGCATCCAACCAACTAACCATCCACTCATCCAATCAACCAATTCACCCATCCAACATATCAATAACTATCCAACCATCCATCTAACCATCCCATCAACCATCCAACCATCCATTCAGCCAACTAACCATCCACTCATCCAATCAACCAATCCATCCATCCAACATATCAATGACTATCCAACCATCCATCTAACCATCCAACTAACCATCCAACCATCCATTCAATCATGACCATTCATTCTGCTATGGCTTTGATGACCATACGTTGAGAGAGAGAGAGAGAGAGAGAGAGAGAGAGAGAGAGAGAGAGAGAGAGAGAGAGAGAGAGAGAGAGAAAGACTACTGATCCAAAAAATTCAACCATACCCCATATATTTAAACCAACCATCCATCCAACCAGTCAAAGAACCATCCATTCAACCATCTGCCTAACGAATCAACCAACTATCCATCCAATCAACCAAGCCTCTAACCATCCAATCAACCACCAACCAATCAACCAGCCATCCAATCAACTACCCAACTTGCCATCCAAACAACCATACATGCAAATCAACCTTCCAATCAACCACTCACTCAACCCAAATATCCAACCATCTATCCAGCCATGCGATCAACCATCCAACCATCCAATCAACCATCCACCTAACCACACACCCAACCATCCAGTCAACTACACACCCTACTATGCAACCATCCATCCAATCAATTAACCATCCACTCAACCATCCACCTAACCATCCACTCACCTACTCAGCCTCCATCCAATCAATCAACCTTCCTGCCAACCATCCACCTAACCATCCACTCACCTAGTCAGTCTCCATCCAATCAACCATCCACCTAACCATCCACTCACCTAGTTAGTCTCTCGGCCCAGCTCTTTGATGACCCTACGGTAAATGGATTCGGCTCGGAGTTCGAAAAAGAATGTACAAAAAAAAAAAAAAAAAAATGGGGAGCCGAAGAGGACCCAGGACCAACTCTCCCAAAAGACCGAGTGAATATTTGGATGATTCGGTCTAGATAATTAAATGGTCCCTCTTTGAAGATCGTACGAAAAATTTTGAGATGGAGGAAGAGAATGTGGCTGAAAAGAGTGTGGGTACCGAATGTGGTCAGTGGTCGGGGGGGAGGGGGAAGAGAGAGAGAGAGAGAGAGAGAGAGAGAGAGAGAGAGAGAGATTTACCTACAAAGAAATACAGATGTAAATGTAATCGACATAATAATAATACTGACAACCCAATATAATGTTTTCAGTAGAGTAAAAATAACTCTCTCTCTCTCTCTAAGGATATTGGAAGTGGTGACGATAGAGATGATGGTGATAATGATAAAGGGTCGTAGTGATGATATGAAGAGTGATGATGGTGATGATGATGAGAGGTATAGTGATGATGGTGATGATACTAGTAGTGCTGGTGGTGATGATGGAGAGTGGAGATTTTAAGGGTGGTGATTACGATGATGACAGTTGTGGGGGTGACTATGATACGTAGGGTAATTTTGATGTGATGACAGTAGTTGTGATATGGATGGTGGTGATGGTAGTGGTGATGATAGTGGTAATGTACATAGTGGTGAAGATTACAGAAACAGAGGTAATGATCGTGATGATGACAGTGAATGATATATGGAAAGGTGATGATGATAAAGATAATGACAGGGTGATGATAGCAATGGTGGTGGTTTGGTGATGAAAATGGTGATGAATAGTCCTTTTAATTATGAAGATTGTGGTGGTGATAATGGTCATGAATATGGTAAGGACAAGTGCTCGTGGGCCCTTCGGGCCCCTCGCACTTGCTCCTGCGGAGGGCTCTCGCGTTTATGTGCTGTTCTAATGTAACGTTGTCACTTGGATTTTTTGCAGCTAACCAACTGATCGTGTTATTTGCAGCTTCGGGAATGGAACCCAAGTTGTCCGAACGCAAGTCCGAAGTACACACACAGACACACGGCTACTGCTACGGTTTATTTTAGTCCTACCTCTGGGCAAAAAATTCTACGGAGATCCTATGCCGGGCTCCGGAAGCAGTGTCTTTTGGTCAAAATCTGATCGCTCATTAAAAAAAGTAAAAGTTTTTCAATAGTGAGGGGATCAAGTTTTTTTTACATCAGCGATTTTTTTGCGTTTTTTGTGCCAATTTTGGTGCGATTTGAATGTGTAGTTTCGACTGCCCAAAACACACACACACACACACACACACACACGGCTAGTGTTATGGTATATTAGATGATTGGGATGACTGAGTGATGATGGTAATGGTGACTAATAACACTGTAGTGATGATGGTGATGGTGGGAGTGGTAATGATGATGGCGGTAGTGGTGATAAGGGTGATACATACAAAAGTGATGACAGTGGAAAATGTGGTGGTGAAAATGGTGATGAACATGATAATTTATGATTCTGTGAGTGGTGAAAATGCTACAATGTTGATGGTGAGGTGATAGTGATGGTGGTGATGACGATGATAAGTGATGATGGCGGTGATGGTGGTGGAAGTGATAGTGATGGTGAGAAGAAAAAAGGGCACCAATGGTGATGAAGTGTGTGGTGAGAAGGTGGTGACGTGTGGTGATGGTGAGGATGAGAAATAAAATAGCTGTGGTGGTGAAGAGGTTTGTGATGATGGTGGTGACGGTGAAAAATAAAGATGGTGGTGAAGTGTAGTGAAGTGTGGTGGTGGTGGCAGAGTGATAAACAGCGATGGTGGTGAAGTGTGGTGGTGGTGGCGGTAAGTGATACACAGCGATGGTGGTGAAGTGTGGTGGTGGCGGTGAGTGATAAACAGCGATGGTGGTGAAGTGTGGTGGTGGCGGTGAGTGATAAACAGCGATGGTGGTGAAGTGTGGTGGTGGCGGTGAGTGATAAACAGCGATGGTGGTGAAGTGTGGTGGTGGCGGTGAGT
>NC_137040.1:23337281-23352281 GCF_032717465.1 Coenobita brevimanus | reverse complement strand
GAAAGTCGTTAATAAAGGAAAAGTATAAATAATTGATGAACAGGGAGTCAAAAGCTAGAGATGTTTACTACTACTACTACTATTACTACTACTTCCTCCTCCTCTTCTGCTACTACTACTACTACTACAACTACTACTACTACTGCTGCTGCTTCTTCTACTACAACTACTACCACTACTAGTAATAATAATAATAATATCAAAAGCAAGAGACTGATGAGAAAATGTGAAGATAAAGATATGAGAGAGAGAGAGAGAGAGAGAGAGAGAGAGAGAGAGAGAGAGAGAGAGAGAGAGAGAGACAGAGACAGAGAGAGAGAGAGAGAGAATTTTTCATATTTCGCCTTCACCCACATCGTCTCAATGACACCTCCTTCCATTTAATCACACAATGCTGCACTTCCGGGCTCACTAACAAGGCCACACCTTCTCTCGCTCTTCCTGTATCTATCTATCTATCTATCTACTTCCAGACGCCTTAATCCCGTAAGGGGTGGCCACAAACAAATCGCCTCCATGTCGCTCTGTCCCCTGCCATCTCACTGCCCTGCTCCCAGCTCACAACTGTATCTAATGATAAGAAATACTCAATCTATATACCTAGGCTGCTTCCCCCAGAGAAAGGAGGGGTAGCCGAGGCAGAACGACCACTCCCAATTAACTCAAACAAAATACATACATTTATTCGTATCTTAGCTTAGGGTATAAGCAATAATAATAAATATAAATAATTACTATAGGTAATACTGATAATGAGACAATTAAAATAAATATGAATAATTATAACAGGCGATAATAATAATAAAGATGAAATTTACTATAGGTGATAATGATAAATAAAATAAATACGGATACTTACACAGGTGATAATGACGGGATAATTACAGTGTTAATGATAGGCCTAATGAATCAGAGGGCGTGAAATTTAATCGATTTTATTCGCTTGGATGTGAAGGGGGAGAGAGAGAGAAGGGAGGAGGAGGAGGGAGAGAAGGAGGGGTATTGAGAGCGGTACTGATGTGAGAGAGAGAGAGAGAGAGAGAGAGAGAGAGAGAGAGAGAGAGAGAGAGAGAGAGAGAGAGAATCTGACAAGAGGAAAAAATAAACAGGCAAATAAACAATAAACAAAACCACCCTCCACATCTCCTCCACCTCCATCCACCTGCCCCTCCACTTCAAGGCCGGCAGGAAAAAGCAAGAAGGATCAAAAAGACAATATAGAAAAACTGTTATGGAAATTTTATGTGAAAGAGAGAGGGTTGAATATTCTTTTGTATCGAAATGCGAACATGTGTGTGTGTGTGTGTGTGTGTGTGTGTGTGTGTGTGTGTGTGTGTGTGTGTGTGTGTGTGTGTGTGAGAGAGAGAGAGAGAGAGAGAGAGAGAGAGAGAGAGAGAGAGAGAGAGAGAGAGAGATGAGGGGGAGTCACTCCACTGGAAAATTTGCTTCAAGTGACGCCTGGTTGGCTGGGGATGGAGGGGAGGGGAGGGGAGGGGACGGGGAGAGGGAGGGAGGGGACAGGGAGAGGGAGGGAGGAGAAGGGGAAGGGGGAGGAGGGGGTGGAGAAAGGGTGGAGGGAGGGGAGGGGGGAAGGAAGAGGAGGGGAGAGGAGGAGAGGATTGGAGAAAGGAGGGAGGTGAGGAGGTAAAGAAAAAAGAGGGGAGGGAGAGGAGAGGGAGAAGAGGGGAGGAGGATGGAAAGAGAGAATGGGAGGAGGAAGAGGGAGGGGGGAGGAGGGAGAGGGGGAGGAGGGAGAGGGGGAGGAGGACGAGGGGAAGGGGTAGGGAGAAAGAGAAGAAGTGGGGAGGGGAGAAAGAAGAGGGGAAAAGAGGGAGGGGTGTGGGAGAAGAGGAAAGGATATACCAAAAAATAAAAAAGGAGGGAGGGGAAATGAGGACAAGGAAGAGGGGAAGAGGAGAAGGGGAGAGAAAAGGGAAAAAGGAGGAAGAAAGGGGGGGAGCAGATGAGGAAGGAGGAGGGAGGAGGAAGAAGAGGAAAGGGGGATAAGAGAAGGGAAGGGAAGAGGGGAAGGGGAAAAGAGAAGCAAGGCGAAGGGAAAGAGAAAGAGAGAGAGAGAGAGAGAGAGAGAGAGAGAGAGAGTCGATATATTAGAGTGAGGGAAAGGAAGCGTAAATTAGGCTTAAAGAATCACACCAGGAATTATACCAAAGATGATTAGGTATTGAAGGAAAAAAAAATTGGTATTATTATTATCACTGATGCAAATGTGTGTGTGTGTGTGTGTGTGTGTGTGTGTGTGTGTGTGTGTGTGTGTGTGTGTGTGTGTGTGTGTGTGTGTGTGTGTGTGTGTGTGAGAGAGAGAGAGAGAGAGAGAGAGATTTATCCAAGTATTTCAGACGATTTTATTCAGGTGTATAAAGGCTCCTCGTACTGAAGGGATTAAGGAAAGCTAAATCCAACCCCCCCGGATCAAAGGCTTCCCCTAAGCTGAATAAAATCGTCTGAAGGGATTAAAAATAAAGGATTAACTGGGCATGGTTGGGGATTTTACGTATTAAGGAAAATAAATCGCTGAGGAAAAGGTGTTACGGAAGGTCATGAGTCAAGTGGTATAAGGACACAAGTGATGATGATGATAATGATGATGATGATGATTATGATAATGATGGTGATGATGATGACAGTTTTATGATGATGATGATGATGATGTAGATGGTGGTGATGGTGAAGATGATGATGATGATGATGATGATGATGGTGATGTAGATGGTGGTGGTGATATTCATGATGATTCTGATGATGACGATGATGGTGATGATGATGACATAATGAGGATAATGACGGTAATTATCAACAACCCGTTCAACACCCCACCCTAAACTCTCAAACTTCACCAAACTCTCTCTCTCTCCCTCCCTCTCTCTCTCTCTCTCTCTCTCTCTCTCTCTCTCTCTCTCATATACATTATTTTCCTTTATTCCGCGAAAAATTCTCTCTCTCTCTCTCTCTCTCTCTCTCTTTCTCTAAATATATACATAATTATTTACCTGTATTCAGCGAAAAATTCCCTCTCCCTCTCTCTCTCTCTCTCTCTTTCTCACACACACACACACACACACACACACACACACACGTCCCCTCACAACTCTCACACAAACTTCCTTCTCTCTCCCCTCACCCTCAATTCCTACGCCTTACCGACTTATTCTTGGGTAAATCTGGTTAGCATCATTTCTGTACGTTATTTATGCAGAGTTTGGTGATATCAGAATGACTTTTAAGTAACAGTAGAGGTAAGCAGGGTGTAATAAGTAAAATAAATCGCTAAGAAAGAGGTGTTAGGGAATATGGGCGGTAGAATCCTTCCCCCCTCTTTTCCTCCCTACTCATTAACAACTTCTTAATTCCCACTTCCCCCTCCCTACTAATCAATAACCCTCCCCCAACCCAAAAATATTCTCAACCACCCCTACCATCACCACTTCCCTTCCCCCTCTCCTTCTTTCCTTCCTTACTCATGAACAACTCCTTCCCCAACTCCCACATCCCCCAATAATACACAGACTCCCCACTCCCCTCCTCATCGACAACCTCCTCCCCAATCCTTTAAAACTTATAGAATCTTCCCTCCCCTACGATCTCCTCCTCCATCCCTGCTCCCCTGACACCTACAATTCCCCTTCCCCTTCCACTTCCCCTTCCCCTCCTTTCCCTTCCTCATCCTCTCCTTCCCTATCCTCCTCTACCCCTTCTTCCCCCTCATATTCCTCACCTTCACCTTCCTCCCTTTCACCTTCTTTCCTTTCCTCTTCCCCTTCCTCACCTCCCCTTCTTCCCTTTCCTTTCCTCCCCTTCCCCATCCTCCCCTTCCCGTTCCCTACTCATGGACAACCTCTCCCTCTCTCTATAATTTATGCCGACAAAACAGGCTAACTTGACCCCGCCATATTTTCGTTCACAGGGCATGCAAATCAAGAGAGAGAGAGAGAGAGAGAGGGAGAGAGAGAGAGAGAGAATGTGTGTGTGTGTGTGTGTTGTATGTGTGCATGTGTGACGATAAGGATGTGTACTGAGAAACTGTGTGTGTGTGTGTGTGTGTGTGTGTGTGTGTGTGTGTGTGTGTGTGTGTGTGTGTGTGTGTGTGTGTGTGTGTGTGTGTGTGTGTGTGTGTAATTGGCTCGTTCATTAAGCAGTGACGCTCGTTTAGTTTACAGGTCCTTGGTGATTGGCTGAGAGGGAGGGATGGAGGGAGGGAGAGGGAGGGAGGGGGAGGAGAGGGGAGGATGGTGGAAGAGGGGATGGAGAAGGAGGGAGGGATGGAGGGGGATGGGGTGGAGGAGAGGGGAGGATGGTGGAAGAGGTGATGGAGAAGTAGGGAGGGATGGAGGGGGATGGGGTGGAGGGAGAGGGGATGGAAGGAGGGGGTGGAGATGTTAGGAGAGGGAGGGGATGGAGGGAGAGGGATGGGATGGAAGGAGAGGGAGGGAGGGGGGAGGGGATGGAGGGAGAGAGGATAGAGGGAATGGAAGGGTAGCATTGGCTCACGTCTAATCCTCTCTCTCTCTCTCTCTCTCTCTCTCTCTCTCTCTCTCTCTCATTAACAATTTCTGTATAAAGCATCTCTCTAAAGTTCATGTAAACACACACACACACACACACACACACACACACACACACACACACACACACACACACACACAAAATGCATCTTTATCACAGCGTGTCACCAGAATTTTTAAAAGCAGACGAACAGCAACTTCATCTTTACGCCTAATTTCTGCCGTTCATGTAAAATTTCCTTAGCTCTTTCATTACGTGTGTGTGTGTGTGTGTGTGTGTGTGTGTGTGTGTGTGTGTGTGTGTGAACGTCCTTTTATTAATTTGTATTTACTATTTATTTATTATTTATTATAGAGAAAAAGTAAATATAAAGGAAAAAAGAATAATGATAAAAAAGGGGAGAAAAGAGAGGAAGTGCAGGCGGTGAGAGAGAGAGAGAGAGAGAGAGAAACATTCTTCATATTTGTTCAGCCACAACCCCTCCCTCCTACCACTGTTTACCTGGTAGTTTGGTCGATCACTCCTCTCTCTCTCTCTCTCTCTCTCTCTCTCTCTCTCAGGTTGCAGATGCCATCTCATAATAAACGATAAAGTTACAAGTAATTAATAAAAATCACATCCGAGAATTTATCCAGGTATCAAATCTCACGAAAGGTAATTAAATATGAAATGTTACCTGTGAGAAATAAAAAAAGTAATAGAAATAGAAACAAACAGAAAAGGATATAGAAATAGACACAAATAGAGATTAGAGATAGAAAGACAGAGAGAAATACAAACAGATACAGAAATAGAAAAAGAAATAGAGATGGGAACAGAAACAAAAACAAAAACAGATATTAAAACAGAAATATAAACAAATAAATAGAAACAAAAACAGAAATAGAAAGAGAAATAGAAACAAACAAACATACAAACAAACAGAAAGATATAACAACAAACAAATAGAAAGAGGAATAGAAATAGAAACAAAAAGAAACAGAAACAGAAATACAAGAAGAAACAGAAATAGAAACAAATAGAAACAGAATCAGAAACAAACAGAAATAGAAACAGAAACAGAAACGGAAATAGAGACAGACAGAAACTGAAACAGTAAGAAATAAAAATAGAAAATACGAATCTATAATTTCAGAAGACATACATTCAGTCCCTTGAAACAGGTGATTTTTATTATTATTATTATTATTATTATTATTATTATTATTAATATTATTAATATTATTATTACTGTTACTATTACGATACTATTATTATTATTATTATTATTATTATTATTATTATTATTATTATTATTATTCATCTCCTTCCAGACGATTTTTTTTTCTTTTTTCGGGTCGGGAATGATGTCAAGCGGTGAAGGAGTTAACGAAGGCTGATCTGACCCCTCTAATCCCTCCTATTACATCAAATCCCTCTAAATCCCTCCCCTGAGCTTGATAAAATCGTCTATCTATCTATTGCCAGACGCCTAAATCCAGTAAGGGGTGGCAACAAACAAATCGCCTCCTCGTTTGTCTACTTACCGGAATCACGTTATCGGTGGAAGGGGTTAAAGAATTAGGGGGCACTAAACAAAAGATCATAATTCCTTGTACTTAATTACATGTTTTATTACTCTTCTTACTTTCAAAACACTTTATTCAGCTTAGTAAAACTCCTCCTTTATTTGACGGGTTTTAATAAAGTAACTGCTCCAGCTCGACATGTTTCTCTTATGCTGAGTAAAGCGGACGAATAAAGTCAAGAAAATAGTAAGAAAAACGAAATCTTAAAGAAGTGGTTGATTTTCCTTCCACCGCAGAGAAGGACACAGAGAGACACGAGGAGGCAGAAGGCAAGAAGCCAGAAGAGAAAGGACGATAAGTAAAGAGAAGAAAAGAGAAAGGACGATAAGAGAAGAAAAGCGAAAGGACCAGAAGTGAAGAAAAGAGAAGGGAAAAGAAGAAAAGAATGAAGAGAGGAAAAGAGAAGGGACGAGAAGAAAAGAAATGAAGAAAAGAGAAGAAGTGAGAAGAAGAGAGCAGGGACAAGACGGGAAGATCTGAGGAGGGACTAAAAGTAAAGAGAATAAAGAGAAAAGAAGAACAGAGGACAGAAGAGCTAACTGATTATTACGATTTACTTAGAAAGAGAGAGAGAGAGAGAGACTATAACAAACCTCTCTCCAGCTCGAAAAAAAATCCCAAGCTGAATAAAATCGCCTGGGAACTGCAAGAATAAAATTAAACACAGTAGGTCATCGGACTGCAGGGGCTCAAAGTAAAAAAAAGAAAAAAAATCACCATCACCCTTACCCCCAAAATTAATTCAACCACACCTGAAAATCCAGAGGTGTAATATCGGTATCCAGTGGCCATTAATGACAGGTAAATCCAGGTAAATCAGAGTCTGTAAAGTGCAGGACAGGTAAACAGCTTCCTCCAATTCGTAATATGCCTTAGTATTTTCTTTCAGGTATCGTTAAATAATTACTCAGGTGACAGAGGATCCAGAGACTTACTGCCGCCACTGTTCACCCCCTCAAATGCGATAAATTACCTGCGATTTACTTCCGGTTAATGGTCAGACGATTTTATCCAGGTGAGAGAGAGAGCAAGAGAGTGAGGTATAGCGCGTCCACACCAGATACCTGCTGGTGTGGACGTGACCTTAAGAGTGTTGCATCTGGTGTGGACGCGACCTAGGACTGCTAAACGTAATAATTATCTTCCTCTTACACAAACGACAACTACGATCATGTTTGCAAATACACAGCGCAACATTTCGGTCTCCACACTCCATAAAGGTAAGTCGAAATCTATACAGCGTTGGACAGGTAAATTGGTGTCGTGAATTTATAACACACCTCATTACGTCGGATGAAAGCACTGTGACCTTTTCCCCTTGTCCAAATGTCAACTAAAAGAGAATGGAAGATATGAGCTGGGAAGGGAAGGGAAGGGAAGGGAAGGGAAGGGAAGGGAGGGGAAGGGAAGGGAAGGGAAGGGAAGGGAGGGGAAGGGAAGGGAAGGGAAAGACAGGGAAGGGAAGGGAAGGGAGGGAAAGGGGAGGGAAGAGAAGGGAAGGGAAGGGAAGAGAAGGGAAGCGAAGGGAAGGGAAGGGAAGAGCTGAGAAAGGAAGAGAAGAACTGAGAATTGAAGGGAAGGGAAGGGAAGGGAAGTGAAGGGAAGGGAAGGGAAGGGAAGGGAAGGGAAGGGAAGGGAAGGAAAGTGAAGGGAAGG
Organism: Coenobita brevimanus; assembly: GCF_032717465.1. Taxonomy (NCBI): domain Eukaryota; kingdom Metazoa; phylum Arthropoda; class Malacostraca; order Decapoda; family Coenobitidae; genus Coenobita; species Coenobita brevimanus. Next base: position 23,344,536 of record NC_137040.1, on the reverse strand, counting down.
GAAGGGAAGGGAAGGGAAAGGAAGAGAAGAGCTGAAAACGGAAGGGAAGGGAAGGGAAGGAAGAGAAGAGCTGAAAACGGAAGGGAAGGGAAGGGAAGGGAAGGGAAGTGAAGAGAAAGGAGGGGAAGGGAAAGGAAGGGAAGGGAAGGGAAGGGAAGGGAAGGGAAGTGAAGAGAAAGGAGGGGAAGGGAAGGGATGGAAAGGGAAGGGAAGGGATGGAAAGGGAAGGCAAGGCAAGACAAGGCAAGGAAGAGAAGGGAAGAGGAGACATGAGAGGAGACTAGCTGAGAAGGGAAGGGAAGGGAAGGGGAGACTTCAAATAGATGACAAAAGATTAGCATTAAAAGCTTCAGTGGGATTATCATTTATTTTACTTAATCCATGCTATCTCCAGACGATTTTCTTCAGCTGAGGAGAACCCTGTGGTAGTGAAGGAGTATATGGAGGCCGTACCTACCCCCCCCCCGTTAGAAAAGTCTCTCTCCTAACCTAACAATCATTTGGAGTTAGCAAGAAAAAATCACACACACACACACACACACACACACACACACGTTTATCCATATTCTCATTGGTTACAGAAATTCCCTAGCACCTTTTCCTAAACGATTTATTTTGCTTACTACATCTTTTCCTAAACGATTTATTTCGCTTATTACACCTTCCTGCCCTAGTCGGTGTTAAATAAATCCTTACAATATCGCCATACTCTGCATAAATAACGTACAAAATAATATCAACCAGCCCGATCCAAAAATAAATCGCTAAGGAAGAGGTGTTAGGGAGACGCCTTGACCACGAGAATGGGGGCACAAAATGTCACCAAAAAGAACTTCTAGAATACTTATCTAATTCTCAATTTCTGTGACTCACTCTTAGCTAATTAAAATTGTATGTTATTAAATGCTAGAGCTGTCTTGAGCATGAGAGGGGTAGTAGTGGATGTACTTAACTCACGGTCAATTAATTAAAATAAAAATAAATAAATAAATAAATAAATGAAATCGCTTGGTGTTTGATGAGAAAGAATGGCACTCTCCGATTTAGAGAGAGAGAGAGAGAGAGAGAGAGAGAGAAACGTGTGTGAGGGGGGGAGTGAGTGAGAGGGAGTGGGACAGGAGTGGGACCAGCTTGTTAAAACTTAGAGGTGGCAGAATTAATGGTGTGTGTAAGGGGGAGGGGGAGGAGGGGGAAGAGGGGAGGGGGTAGAGGGAGGGAAAATAAGGGTAAAATGGGCAAGTGTATGGGGAAGAGGAAAAAGATGGGATGGTGATGTCAGAGTGGCATTAGCATCTGTTTCACTACTGTCTTTTATTTTCCTTCCCTTCTATTGACTATCCCTATAATTTTAACAAGAAGGGTGTATGGGGTTGAGGTAGAGGGAGGAGGGGAAGACCCAGGATGAGATGGAGGGATGGAGTGGAGAGATATGTGAGAGAGGGGGGTGGGTGAGTTACAGGAAGGGCAGTCAAACGGAAGAGGGCATGGTGAGGTGGAGACGACCTCTTTTTGGCCACCCCTTATGGGATTAAGGTGTCCGGCAATAGATAGACAGATAGATAGATGAATAGACAGATAGACAGACACTGACAGATAACACTTGCACCTGTAGGATTACTTATATTTCACTTGTACCAAAAGATCCTGCTCTCCACATTGGGTACGGTAACCTTAGGATGTAAAGGCATCTTGAATTAAGAGAAAGTGAAACTGGAATGATGATGATGATGATGATGATGATGATGATGATGATGATGATGATGATGATGATGATGAGGAGGAGGAGGGGGAGGAGGAAAATGAAGATGACGATGACGATGATGATGATGATGATGATGATAAAACGGGAATGGGACTAGACTGGTGTTAAGGAGTCTATGGGAAATACGGATAGCAATAGACCTGCCATCTAACCTAAAGGTGTGAGAAAAGGATAGCAAAGGGGAAGGCTCTCTCAGAGGGGGAGTGTTGGGGAAGAGAACTGTAAGGAAAGTTAAAGGGAAGGAAAGGGAAAATTGAGGTGGTGAAGAGGTGAGAATGAGGAATATGGGGAGGAGAGGGGTTTTGGGGGAGAGGGGAGTGATATCGGACAGAGGTGGGGGAGAGAGGAGAGTTACATCGAACAGAGGGGAGGAAAGGGATGTTGTGCGGGGGAGAGGAGAGGAATGGGATGTTGTGGGAGAGAGAGGGGAGATGGAAGCAGTGAGGAAGAGGGAGGGAACTGACAGAGAAGTGACAGATGGGAGGGGAGGGGAGGGAAGGAAAGTGGTGGGGGAGAAAAATGAAAGGGAAGAGTGAAGCGTGGTGAGGGAGAAGGAGTACGGAGGAGGTGGGGAGAGAAGGGGGAGAGGGAGCATAGAAAGGGGAGGATATCTCGGTGGGTGGGGAGTTGACGTGACAGTGAGAGGGGGTCGTGTTATATATTTTTATTTATTTACAGCTGTCGTGTGTCTCCATCAACATATTGGCCCAGTTCTATTCTCAACACACCATCACTTTCACTTTCTCAAGGCCGATATATTTTCTTGCATGTGAAATAAGGTGTAAAGGTGTAACTCAAAAATTTTTAAGATGGAAGAAATGCTACAATCATGGAGGACCTTCACTGAGATAAAACACACACACACACACACACACACACACACACACACACACACACATTCCCATTTTCAATAACTTCTTTACTTTCCTCAAGATCTATGAAAATACCTGCATCAGAAATAAAATGCAAAGGTGTAATTCAAAAATTTTTAAGCCCCCAAATTATATATCATCAAGAATCTTAAATCCGACACAAAGCACACAGTTAATACTCTAAAAGAAATTACTTTATTATTCTCAACTTTTATGAAAATCCACGGACGCGAATAGAAAAAAAATTGCAGAGATGTACGCCACTTTTTTTTTGGGGGGGGGACGAAAAATCATATATAATCCTGAATCTTGTATGGGGCAAAAAACACACACTTCCCATTTCCTACAATCATTATTTTACGTTTCTAAAGGATTATGTAAAATTCTTGCATGTAAAACAGAATTATAACTGCAAAGGTTTAACTCAGATTTTTTTTTCCACACACACACACACACACACACACACACACACACACACACACACACACACCAAACTACTTCTTTAAGGGCCATGAAATTCTCTGCGTGTGAATCAGGAAAAAGCGCTGAGGAGAAACTAATTTTTTGCAAGAGGAATCATGCGTTATTCTGAGTCCTAAAACAAGACATAAAACACACAGGTCCAATATTCAGCAAGCATTATTTTTCTTTTTTCACGAACCTATGAAAATACGTGCATGCGAATTAGAAATAAAACTGGACGGTGTAAATTTTGCTTCTTCTTTTTTTTCGAGATGGACGAGAAATTACAGGTCATCTAGGGTCGTAAATGAGAAATAATACAAACTGAAATTATGTCAAGAAAATCCACAGTCTCTCACACCAAGTTTTACGACTACACGGAACTTAACGTCTCCTGCAGTAAAAGAAAAAGTGAAGGTTGGCTATAATTAACCTCTCTAATGATCGACCACCTTTCCCACGCTAATTAGAAGTCGGTATGTAAGGGAAAAAAATCGTTCTCGGAGGTAAAGGATAACGAGAGAATATTCCACCTGTTAATTACCTTCAATCGCTGTTTACCTGGCACTCGACAGGTAAAGGTGAGCTGACTGAACACAGGTAACAGTTTGTACTTCTATCTATTGCCAGACGCATTAATCCCGTAAGGGGTGGCCACAAATAAATCGCCTCCATGTCGCCCTGTCCCCCGCCATTTCACTGCCCTGCTCCCAGCTCACACCTCCCTCTCTCATATACCTCTCCACTCCATCCCTCCATCTCATCCTCGGCCTCCCCCTCCCTCTCCCCCCTTTGGAACAATAGGCGTTAAGGAACCTCTTCCCCACGAGGACGTCTTTAATTAGTCTTATTATTGGAGAGTTAATTGAGTCTACCCTTCATTAAGCTCTTCATTACGAAAGGGTCAACTTAAGTAATTATTTTAAAAAGACTGGAAGATGAAAATAAAAAAAAAATCGCTAAGAATCAACGTAAACAGCAACAAACACACAAACTCTCTCTCTCTCTCTCTCTCTCTCAAAATCATAATAGTAGCAAGTGAAACAAATATCGTAAAAAAAAAACTCCCACACAACTCTCTCTCTCTCTCTCTCTCTCTCTCTCTCTCTCTCTCTCTCTCTCTCTCTCTCTCCCTCATAATCGTGGCAGTAGCAAGTAAAACAAATATCGTAAAAAAAAAAATCAAACACAACTCTCTCTCTCTCTCTCTCTCTCTCTCTCTCTCTCTCTCTCTCTCTCAAATATATGATCGTGGTAATAGCGAGACAAATAACGTAAAAAAAATAAAACACAACACTCCCTCCCTCCCTCCCTCCCTCTCTCTCTCTCTCTCTCTCCCTCTCTCTCTCTCTAATGGCCACAAACAGTCCAGGTCGGTGTGCTGTATAACCTAATTGGGCAGACCAAATCAACAACCAATTAACAGTTCCACGCAAAATTTTACGGACACAGCATGTAACTATTTTTTTTTTTTATCACCCTGTCAAAAATTGGGTCAAGATTGGAAAAAGAGGGAAAAAGTCGGCCACATTTTTTTCCTTTCTTACAATAAAAAGTGCAAAAGATGGGGATAACTTTTTTCCTTAATGTAAAAAAAAGTAAAAATTTTGAGGCTGTTTGGGTGTTTTTTTTTCTCTTATTTTCAAAGTTAAAAATTTGAGAATATTTTTTTTATATATTTTCGTGACTAAAAAAAAAGTTTATTTTTCCAAGTTAATATTTTTTTCCTGTATGGTATTCACAGAAAAATTTCCAAGTAAAAAAAATCATCTGGAATAAGCAAAATTAAGAGAGAGAACATCATAGTGAATTTGGCTCTTTTTTTTTTTTTTTTTTTTTTTTTAAGGAACAAAATTGCGGCCTTTCAGTCTTGGGTTCCTTTTCGGCATCAAAAAATAACTCCAATATAAATACCGTTTATAAGGTTCCATTGTTTTTTACAGCTGGACACTTACCTATGTTAGTTCTTGCTTGTCTTCTGCATTTCTTATTTCATCTCTCTCTCTCTCTCTCTCTCTCTCTCTCTCTCTCTCTCTCTCTCTCTCATACCCCCACCCTCACCTTTCCACCACCCCACCTTGTATCACCACCACACCCCTCTCTCTCTCCCCCAAACCCCCACCCCTCACCTTTCCACCACCCCACCTTGTATCACCACCAAACACCCTTCTCTCTCTCTCTCTCTCTCTCTCTCTCTCTCTCTCACCCTTCCATACCCCCACCCCTCACCTTTCCACCACCCCACCTCCTCCCCACCCCCCACTACACGCCCCCACCAATAAATAGGGGGTAGTAATGTAGCCTAGTAGCCCAGTTGAGCAGAGGAGAAGATAGCCAAGTCATCAGTAGTCCTTTATCGTCACTGTTATAGCGGGGGGAAGGGAGGGGGGAAAGAAAGAGGGGTAAGGGGAGGTAGAAGGGGGGAAGGAAAGGGGTAAGAGAAGGTCTGGAGACGGAGGGAGAGAGGGATAATGGATAGGTGGGGGTAAGAGGGGGAGATAGGATGGAAAGGAGAGGTGTAAGAAAAGGGTAGGGGGAAATAGAGAGGGAAAGGGGGAAAGAGAGAGGAGGTGAGAACGAAGGAGGGTGAAGAAGAAAACTGGGTTGAGAGAGAGAGAGAGAGAGAGAGAGAGAGAGAGAGAGAGAGAGAGGAGGAAAAGCTGAGGCGTTTGTAATAACAGGAGAGGAAAAATAAAGAAATAAAAAGTGTAGTGAGATTAGACCAAAGAGGAGAAACAATGAAAAAAAAAAAAGGAAGGAAGGAAGGAAGGGAAGGAGGATGAAGGGTAGTATGGAAGCAAGGAAGGAAGGAAGGATGTAAATAGGGAAGCAAGGAAGGATGAATGGGAGGAAGGAAGGAAGGAAGGAAGAGAGGGAGGATGAACGTTAGTAAGGAAGCAAGGAAGGGAGAAAGGAAGAAAGGAAGGAAGGAAGGAAGGAAGGAAGAGAGGGAGGATGAACGTTAGTAAGGAAGCAAGGAAGGGAGAAAGGAAGAAAGGAAGGAGGGAGGAAGGAAGGAAGGAAGGAAGGAAGGAGGCAGGAAGGAAGGAAGGAGAGCTGAGGAGATAAGGACGAGTGAGGAAGAGAAAGAAAACAATATTTCCTTACCAAGAAGAAAATGGGGAAGGGAAAGTGAAAAAAAAAAAAATAAGGAAATTAAGAAGAGAACATGGAAAAGGAAAAAAAAAGTATGAGGAAAGAGAATGAGGAAAAGAAGGACTAAAAAAGAGCAAGAAGGAAAGAACTGAAAAAAAGAGCAAGAAGGAGAGGATTGAAAAAAAGAGCAAGAAGCAGAGGACTGAAAAAAAAAAAAAGAGCACGAAGGAAAGGAGTGAAAAAAAAAGTAAGAAGGAAAGAACCGAAAAAAGGAGCAAGAAGGATTAAAAAAAAAAAAACGCAAAAAGGAAAGGACTGAAAAAAAGAGCAGGAAGGAAAGAAGGACTGAAAAAAAAAATTAGGAAGAAAAGAATGATTGAAAAAAAGCAGGAAGGAAAGAAGGAAAAAAAGAGCAGGAAGGAAAGGATTGAAAAAAGGGCAAGGAAGGAAATACACACACACACACACACACACACACACACACACACACACACACACACGGCGTCGTACAGCCATAAAACCGTGAGAGAGAGAGAGAGAGAGAGAGAGAGAGAAATCAAATAAGGAAGAGTAGGAAACGATAGGGAGAGAGACGGCGAGAAGAAATGAGAGAGAGAGAGAGAGAGAGAGAGAGGGAGGCGAGGCAGGAATGCGAATGAGAATGTGAAAGAAAAGAAAGTACACGAGGGAGGTGGGAAATGAGTGAAAAGGAAGGAGTAGGTGTGAGGATGACGGAAGGATAGGTGGATGAAAATGGGAAAGAGTCAGGCTAAGGAAATGAAAAGAGAAATGAGAGGCGGAAATGAAAAGAGAAATGAGACGGAAATTAAAAGAGAAGTGAAAGGGAAATGAAAAGAGAAATGAGATAGGGAGATGAGAAGAGAAATAAGAGACGGAAATGAAGAGAGAAATGAGACGGAAATTAAAAGAGAAGTGAAAGGGAAATGAGAAGAGAAATGAGAGAGGGAGATGAGAAGAGAAATGAAAAGAGATATGAAAGAGGGAGATGAGAAGAGAAATAAGAGTCGGAAATGAAGAGAAATGAGACGGAAATGAAAAGAGA
>NC_137040.1:23267281-23332281 GCF_032717465.1 Coenobita brevimanus | reverse complement strand
CGACGACGACGACGATGATGATGATGATGGTAAGGAGTATGGAAGGGAAGGGTATACCAGGAGAGGAGTGAAGAAAAGAGTGGAGGTAATGAAGAAAAGAGAAGCGAAGAGAGTGGAGAGAAAGAGAAAGAAATGAGAGGAAGGGAGACACAGCAAAAGGAAAGGAAGGAGAAGACGGAAGAAGAGAAGGAAAGACAGGGAGGGAAACAAGGAAGAAGTGAAGGAATGCGAGAGAAGGAAAGAAGGAAGAATAGAAGGAAAGAGACGGAGGGAGGGGCGGGAAAAAGAGGAATGGAGGGAGAAATAAGAGAGGAAAACTTAAGAGAGAGAAAAAATAAAAGAAGCAACAGCAGAAAGGCAGGAAGTATGAAGAAAGGAGGAGGAGGAGGAGGATTACATAGGATTAAATAGGAAAGCAAACAGCAACAGACCTTATGGTCCTTTCGAGGCTGCTGGTTACAGAGAAAACTATGACTACAAGATCTAACTCTACATGCTGAAGGATAAGGATAGTAAAGCAAAGAAGGCTCCCCCCACCACCAAACCCTCCAGGAAAAAGTGAGAAAAACCACCATGCAGCATGGAAAAACTGACATGGAAATTTCATGGGAAATACTGGAAAGGAAAAGTCACATTCTATAATACTTTGTCTATAAGCTACCCGATAGAGTAACTTGAAAGGGAAAGTAATCAAATAAACTAATAGTTACGGCATGACATTATGAACCGGTTACATTGAGTTAATGGGAAGTCTTTGGACGTAATGTGGAAACTACACACGGCACAGTGTGGATGTTTAGGGGTGGTGCGGCAGCCTTGCCTGTCGCTTTTAAGGTAGGCAGCAGTCAAACACGCCCTAGCTCCGTTTGCTCCACTGAGACAAGGAACTCTCCCATGTGGGACAAGTACACAAGTTTCATCCTGAAGCAGTGACCCCTGGTACATTAAAAAAATCCCGATGGTGGTCACTTGGCTAACAGGGAGGAGGAGGAGGAGCAAGCAAAGTGAGATGATGAGTAAGGGAGGGAGGAGTGGGAATGCGAAGGTAATAAAAAAGGGAAGGATGGGAGGAAGAGAAGGATGGGAGGAAGAAGGAAGGAAGGAAGGAAAGATATCAGGAAGAGGTCGGAGGGTAGGAAGAAATGAGAAGGAACGAAGTAAGAAACGAGAAGGATGGAAGGAGGGAAAGAAGAAGGAAATAAGAATGATGGAAGAAGGTGAAAGGAAGGAAAAGGTGAATCTGTTACAAGGAAGGAGGACGTAAGGAACAGAGGAGAAAAAGGAAGAAAATGAAAAAAAAAAATGAAAGATGAAAAGAAGGACTGAAGAAAATACAAGAGTACCAAGAAAAAGTAGACAGAAAAAAAACTACTATCTATTCTCATTATCTACTATCTACTCGTATTAACTATGACTATGATATCTATACTCTGAGCCAGAGATAAGATTGTAAAGCAAGAAGCCTCCCCCTCCTTCCAATCCCTCGAGACAAAACCGGCAGGAAAATGTGAGAAGGACCACCACGCAGGGAATTTTACAGGAACGGGTGAATCGAAAATTTGTTCCACACGAGAGAGAGAGAGAGAGAGAGAGAGAGAGAGAGAGAGAGAGAGAGAGAGAGAGAGAGAGAGAGAGAGAGAGTAGGGAGGAAGGGAAGGAGGGACAGAAGGGAGAGTGATAGTGAGAATTACAGAGATTGAGGGAAAGTGACGAAGAGAAAGGGAACGAGAAAGCATATGGAGAGAAACTGAGAGGATGAAAAAGGGAGGGAGGGAGGAAGAGAAGGGAGGGAGCAATGAGGGAGGAGGGAGAGACAGGACTTCTGTGTATGAGGGAAAAGAATTGGGAGGAGGAAGGGAAGGGGGAAGAGGAGAGATGGGAGAAAAGAGGAAGGTAAAAGGAAATGAGAATGGAGGGAAGAAAACGGAGGGAGGGAGGAAGGAAGGAAGGAAGGAGGAAGGCAGAGAAAAAGATGTAAGGAGGAAGGGAGAGATGGAATTTAGAGTTGAAGGAAGAAGGGGGAAGGAGAGAGGAAGAGGGAGGAAGGGGGAGAGAGACAGTGAGGAAGGGGGGAGGGGAAACTTATGGGTAAGAGGGAAAAGGAAGGAGAGAGAGGGAGGGAGGGAGGGAGGGAGGGAGGAAGGAGAGAGAGGGAGGGAGGAAGGGAGGGAGGGAGGAAGGGAGGGAGAGAGAAAAGCGAGAAAGTTGGTAAGTCAGAGTTAGACTGTTCAAGATGATGGGAGGGAGGAGGAAGTGGAGGGAAGGAGGGAGGCGGTGGAAGGAGGGATACGAGGAGAAGGAGGAGGAGATGAAGGGAGGGAAAAGAAGGAAGAGGTGAATGGAGGAAGGAAAGGAAGGAGGAAATGCAGGAGGACGTGAATAAAGCCGAAGAAAGAGAGAAGGGAACGGAAGGGTGAGAGGAGATGAAGGAAAAAAAGGAAGAGGAAATGGGAAACAATCTGAGCGATGAAGGTAGAGAGAGGGAGAGAGAGAGAGAGAGAGAGAGAGAGAGAGAGAGAGAGAGAGAGAGAGAGAGAGAGATTTTGGAGCGAGGAAAGATGAACAGACGAGCGCGCTCTCTCTCTCTCTCTCTCTCTCTCGTCCTTTCTGTTCCTCTCTTACTGCCTCTTATATTCCACCCACGCCTCCTTCCCTCCTTTCCTTCCTTCCTTCCCTCATTCTTTCCATCCCTCCCTTGCTGCCACTGTTTCCTGGTCATTCTTCTCTCCCTCCTTCAATGCCTCTCATCCTTCATTAGTCTCCTTTGTTTCTCTCTCTCTCTCTCTCTCTCTCTCTCTCTCTCTCTCTCTCTCTCTCTCTCTCTCTCTCTCTCTCTCTCTCTCTTTCATTTATTTTATATCTATCCTTCCTTCTTTTTCCCTCCGTTCCACAATTCTCTTCCATCCTTCTTTCTTCCTTCACTCTCTCCTTCTCTTCTCTTCCTTCTCTCTCTTTTCTCCCTCCCTCTCAATCCTCATTTTGCTCTCAATCCCATCCCTCCTTCCCTCCTCCATCACCTTCATTTTTTCCCTTCCTTCTTCCTCTCCTCTTTCTCCAACAGCTTTCATTGCCTCTCATTCTTACTTTTTAATCTCTCTCTCTCTCTCTCTCCATCATTCACCTTCTTATCTCCTACCTTTACCTCCTCCCTCCCTCCACATCACTCCTCTCTGATCATATCCACAGTTCTCTCTCTCTCTCTCTCTCTCTCTCTCTCATCACCCCTCCTAGCTAACTCCTCCCTCCCTCTTACTGTCTTCCCTCTTTCTCTCCCTCCCTTCTTCCTTCCCTCTTCCTACACATCACTGCTCCTTCTTCCCTCCTCTCCTTCCCTCCTTCCTTCTCTCCTTAGTCCGTTTTTTCCCACCTCAATTTCTCTCCTTCCCTCCGTTTCTCCTTCCCTCTTTTTCTGATATCCTCTTTCTTTCCTTCCTTCCTTTCCTTCTTCCCTCATTCCTGCCCTCATTTCTTCCTTCCCTACTTCCTTTTCTCCTTCCCTCTTTTATTCCTTCCTTCCATCCTTCTCTCCTTCCTTCCTTCTTTCCCTCCTTCCTTCCCTCCTTCTCCCCGCCTCGGTTCGACTTACGCTGGCCTGAAGTTGAGAAAAGTTCCGACAATGAAACATGAGTGTCTTTTTTATGTTGAATTTAAGACCTCTACGGCTCGCTCTCTCTCTCCCTCTCTCTCTCTCTCTCTCTCTCTCTCTCTCTCTCTCACACACACACACACACACACACACACACACACACACACAGGGACAAAGGAAGAGCGCCACCCAAGTTTTCTTTACACGGTTAATAAGTTCATCAATTGCAATTATGGGAAATACACATTCTCTCTCTCTCTCTCTATCTCTCAACTCAGTGTTTCCTTTTCACTCTTCTTATCTTCGTCTGCCCCTTTTCCTGCCTTTCTTCCTTACCACATTCTCCCTTTCCATCTCCACTTCCCTCCCCTTTTCACTCCCTCTGCCCATCTCCTTTTCCACTCTTCCTCCCCCTTCCCTTGGCTGACATGGGGAGGATGAGCGCGTGTCCTAAAGTGCCGCGGTTCGATCCAGTAGGTGTCTAAAGGTCTATCATTCTTAATCTGTATATCTATCATTCTTAATCTGTATATCTATCATTCTTAATCTGTATATCTATCATTCTTAATCTCTATATCTATCATTCTTACTCTGTCTATCCATCATTCTTAATCTGTTTATCTATCATTCTTAATCTGTATATCTATCATTCTTAATCTGTATATCTATCATTCTTAATCTGTTTATCTATCATTCTTAATCTGTTTATCTATCATTCTTAATCCGTATATCTATCATTCTAAATCTGTGTATCTATCATTCTACATCCGTTTAATAAAGACTGGCTGTCATCATTTTCATCTTCATGCTTTACTTCCTTTACTGCTCTCTTTCTTATTTTTATTAGTTTTCTTCCTTTCATCCTCCCTGTCTTCTTCCTCTTCCCCTCCGTCAATCTTTCCCTCTCTACTACCTACTGTACCTATCTACCTACCTACCTTCATTTCTCCATCTCTCCCCATCTACCTGCTTACCTACCTACCTACTTATTTACCTACCTACCTTTGTTCCTCCATCTCTCCTTACCTGCCTACCCACCTACATACTTCCCTACTTTCATACCTCAATCTCCTCCTACCTGTCTGCTTACCTACCTGCCTACCTTCATATCTCCACCTCTCCCTACCTGTCTGCTTACCTACCTGCCTACCTTCATATCTCCACCTCTCCCTACCTGTCTGCTTACCTACCTGCCTACCTTCATACCTCCACCTCTCCCTGCCTGTCTGCTCACCTACTTACCTACCTGCCTACCTCCATTTGTCCCTACCTGCCTGCTTACCCTACCTGCCTACCTTCATACCTCCATCTCTCCCTACCTGTCTGCCTACCTTCATTTCTCCTTACCTGTCTGCTTACCTACCTGCCTACCTTCATACCTCCACCTCTCCCCACCTGCCTGCCTGCCTGCCTCCCACCTCAGAGTTTTGGCCACATAAAGTTTGTCCCGGGTTCGACCTCAGCATTAAAGTTACCTGCTGTCTCCACCCCGCTAAGTGGAGGGGGTGGAGGGGTGGAGGGAGGGGGTGGAGGGGTGATAGGGAGAGGGATGAGAGAGAGGGAAGGAGTGTAGGTGGAGGGGTGAAAGGGAGGGGTTGTGGGTGGGGGTGTGAGTGGAGGGGTATGTGTGTGGATGTGGGTGGAGCGGTGACAGGAAGGGGAAGGGAGTGGGTGGAGGGGTGAGAGGGCGGGGTAGTGAAGGAATCTGAGGGGATGATGGGGAGGGAGGGAGGGAGAGAAGGATGAAGGAGGAAGACTGGAAACAAGGAGACAGGACTGACACACACACACACACACACACACACACGAAGTTGGAAAACAAGGAACAAACAGAGAGAGAGAGAGAGAGAGAGAGAGGAGAGGAGAGGAGAGGAAAGATGAAGAGAAATGAAAAAAAAGAAAAATATGAAAACAAAACAAAAGAGAAACGAAAGAAAACGCAAAATAACCCCAGTAAATAAAAAAGTAAACAAAATATATGCTTCCAAAACAAGTACGAAAAATTCAGCGAAAAGAACAAAAAAGAGCAAAAAAGAGCAACAAAATGAGCAAGAGCAAAAGAGCAAAAAGAGAAAAAAAGCATAAAAAAAGCGCAAAAGAACAAAAAAGCGAAAAATGGAACAAAAAGAGCAAAAGGAGCGAAAAAGAGCAAAAAGAGCGAAAAAGAGCAAAAGGAGCGAAAAAGAGCAAAAGGAGCGAAAAAGAGCAAAAGGAGCATAAAGAACGAAAAAGAGCAAAAAAGAGAAGACAAAAGAAATGTTTAAGAAAAAAAGAGCACCTGCATAGAGAAAGGAGTCGTGTTCTTCAATCCACTAGGGAGGAGGAGGAAGAAGAGGAGGAAAAATGAGAGAGAGAGAGAGAGAGAGAGAGAGAGAGAGAGAGAGAGAGAGAGAGAGAGAGAGAGGCGGGAGAAGAATTTGGGAAGAAAGAAAAGAAAAAAATAGAGACAGATGGAGGAAGGCTAGGAAGAAAAAAGAAAAAAAAAAGAAAGAAAGGAAAAGAAGGCAAGGGGGGGAAAGGTGAGAGAGTACGAGTGAGAGGGGGGGAGAAGAATTTGGAAAGAGGGGGGGTGAAAAGAAAGGAAGGGAGAGGGAGAGATGGAAGCCTGGGAAGGGAGAGGGAGAGATGGAAGCCGGGGAAGGGAAGGAGCGAGAATGACAGGGAGGAGGGTGTTAAATAAAGATCGCCCTTCCTTTATTGAAAATGTGTACGTAAGGCCAGAAGTTAATAATGTGATTTTTTATTATTTTGATTATTATTATTTTTTTTTGACAACACACAATTATGAAGGTTATTAAATTCGCGCTACCATCTATCTATCTATCTATCTATCTATTGCCAGACGCCTCAATCCCGTTTGGGGTGGCCCATAGAGGTAGGAATAGGGTAGAGCCGGCGGGAGAAGGTTCCGGTGAAGCCAGAGAACTGTCAAACGGCCATATTGGTCAAGTCAAGAGGTCACGGCAACACCTACCTGACGAAGAAGATTGCTGTGCACTCCTACCTCTATGGCTGTGCCCATAGAGGTAAGAGTCCTAATCCTACCTCCGTGGGTGTGGCCATGAGATTATTAAGCCTTTAATACCTCCAGCCGTGTGTCCACCTGGTATTCCTCAGTGAGAATGCCAGAAACAAAGTAGACTTCATTCTACCTCTGGTTTTAGTTGTAGTTCAGCTGTGGGTGTGAGACATTCTGTCCTAAGTTGTAACTCACCATCAAATAACCTAAGTCTCCAAAAATGCCCACCACCTGTGCCGCATTTGGGTGTAATGAAAGAGGAGATAAGAAATCTGACCCATCCATTACATTTCACTGGTGAGTATCTTTAGAGTGAATTATAGTTTGTAGGTTAGTATGCAAAAATAGATAAATAAATAAATAAAGATAAAACATATTTTTTTCTGTTTGCAACTAAGAAAACACTCGCGCCTGGTCAGCGGAACCAAGTCAGACAGCTGTCAAAGAGGTCGCCGCCATGTTGGTCGAGTCAGGTCTGTCGGCCTCACTCTGACCTACCCTTGGTTAATCCCATATGCCGCCTCTACCTACTCCTACCTCTATGGGATGGCCACAAACAAATCGCCTCCAAGTCGCCCTGTCCCCCGCCATCTCACTGCCCTGCTCCCAACTCACACACCCCTCTCTCATATACCTCTCCACCCCATCCCTCCATCTCATCCTCGGCCTCCCCCTCCCTCTTCGCGTTACAATCAATCTCGAAATTTAGTTCACGCAAAAATCGGTAATTATGACAGCTTAGAGATATATATTTAAACGACAGGGAATAAGTAGTATAGTCTCTCTCTCTCTCTCTCTCTCTCTCTCAGAACACGTTCCTTGTTTTCCAACTTTTCCACACTTACCCCCCCCCCCTCTCTCTCTCTCTCAACTCGTTCCTTGTCGTCCAACTTCTCCAGTCTTAACCTAACATGCCCCCCCTCTCTCTCTCTCTCTCTCTCTCTCTCTCTCTCTCTCTCTCTCTCTCTCAGAACTCGTTCCTTGTTTTCCAACTTCTCCAACCTTACCCTAACATTCTCTCTCTCTCTCTCTCTCTCTCTCTCTAGGTCAGGTCACAAAGAGCCTCATACAACACTGGGTCAACATCTTCTCCTTCATAATTACATGGTTCGGTCAATTCTACACTCCTTTTACTCCAACTTGGCTTAAAACTACCATGCCTCCATCTCGAATGCCGAGTTGTGACGAGGGAATAACACTATCATAGGGTGCTAGTCACGAAGAAGCGCTGCGGAAATTGAGAAACACAACATTTTCTACCTTTTGCCACTGACCTACGAGAAATAAGCTACAAAAGGACGAAAATCTGGGCCAAGTTAAGGTGAAAGAACTTTAGCATGTTAATATACAAAGTTGTCCTGATTATAACTCTGGACATAGACTCAATACCCCGTTCCCTGAGGCCAACGTACAGTACATACAACTTCACATGAAGAAAGAGAGAGAGAGAGAGAGAGAGAGAGAGAGAGAGAGAGAGAGAGAGAGAGTTGCTCCTCAAAACTGAACGAATACTTAGCGGAAAAAAGGAATCCATTTGAAACACGCACTCGTAGAGATGGGGTTTTCACTGTATTTCGTCCGTTGTAAATTTCCTTCAGACGGAAGTGGGAAGATAGTTGTTTTTCTGGTAATTGCTTTCACTGACACTTTTATTTAACCGAGAAGGAGTTACAATAACCTGAGTGTTAAAATCTATCACAATTTTCTTTTCTTCCACAGGTAACTCGCGGCAGACAGGTGTGGAGTGGAGACAGGTGTGGAGTCGCGGACAGGTGTGGAGTGGGGCAGGTGTGCAATTACGGACAGGTGTGCAATTACGGACAGATGTGGAGTTACAAACAGGTGTGGAGTTACGGACAGGTGTGGAATGGAGACAGGTGTGGAGTTACGGAAAGGTGTGGAACGGGGGCAGGTGTGGAGTGGGGACAGGTTTGGAGTTACAGGCAAGTGTGGAATGGGGACAGGTGTGGAGTGGGGACAGGTGTGGGGTGGGGCAGGTGAGGAGCGGGGACAGGTGTGGAGTGGGGTCAGGTGTGGAGTAACGGGTAGTCAGCTTCAAATCGAAAGACAAAGTGGACATGCTAGCTATTATTATTTTTCATATTTTTTTCTCAACGACAAGGTAATATTTAGCGGCGGCCATAAATCCTTCTCCAGGCCCTTCTGCTTGACTGGTTACCTGGCAAAAAAAAACGAAAAAATCAAGCCAACCTACCTTAATATAACCTTAACCATATCTAACCAAACCCAATCTAACCAAAACAAACCTAGCCAAACCATCCCCTCACCCTATAAACTGAATCACTGTACACTAAATCAGCCCAAACCATTCCAACCTAACCTAACCATCCTCTCATCATCTTAATCAAACAATCAATTTCAACCACACCAAGTCAACCCAACCTAACCTAACCCAACCTAATCTAACCCATTCTGACCTAACCTAACCTAACCTAACCTAACCACGCTACCCACCCACCACCTCCAGCAAAACAAGCAAATTAAACAAGCCAATCCGGGCCTCGCAAACTCCACCTAATCACCTGGCAAACTACCGACCCCCCGCCCTCATTACGACAACTAGGGCGTGGCTGAACTAGCGGGGCACGTAACTAGCGAGAGAGGATGAAGAGTAATCGACAGGGAGGGGGTAATGCTTCAGGTGGAGGAGTGTAATTGGCTGGTGCACGTACAGGTAATTACAGGTGGGTGGGGGCTGTTTGGGGCGAGAAGGTGATGATGAGGTGTGAAGGAGGGAGAGGGGACGGGAGGGGAGAGGAGGGGGAAAGGAATTGTGTGAGAAGTATTAGAAAATGGTGTTTAGCTTCTGGTTGTGAGAGAGGTGAGGTGGAAGGGACGCAGGGAAGGGGGCTTGAGAAGGGGAAAGGAGAGGAGGGGAGGGGATGTGAGAAAGGGGAAGGGGAGGAGGGGAGGGGAAGTGAGAAGGGGGAAGGGAAGGAGGGGAGGGGATACGAGAAGGGGGAAGGGGAGGAGGAGAGGGGGTGTGAGAAGGGGGAAGGGGAGGAGGGGGAGGGGGTGTGAGAAGGGGGAAGGGAAGGAGGGGAGGGGGGTATGAGAAGGGGGAGAGGGAGGAGGGGAGGGGGTATGAGAAGAGGGGAGAGTACGAGGGAAGGGGATATGAGAAGAGGGAAGGGGAGGAAGAGAGGAGGTGTGAGAAGGAAGAAAGGAAGGAGGGGAGGGGATGTGAGAGGAAAAGAGAGGAAGAGGGGAGAAGATTTTAGAAAGGGGGAGGGGAGGAGAGGAAGGAGTGAGAGGGGGATAATGTGAGAAATATTAGAAAGAAGTGTGAGGGGGGTGGATGGGGGAGAGATGGAGGGAAAGAGGGTGTTAGGAGAGAAGGGAGGGAAGGGGTAGAGTGAGGGAGAGGGCGATAGTGAGAGACGTATTAAGAAAGAGGTGTTTGGATTTTGGCTGTGATGAGGGAGGTAATGATGAGGTGTGAAATTTAGGGAGAGGGGAGGGGAGAAGAGAATGGGAGAGGGGAGGGGAGAAGAGAGGGGAGGGGAGGGGAGGGGAGAAGAGAGGGGAAAGGGGAGCGTGATGTGCAAAGGTGATATAGTTTATTTAGAGTCTGACAGTGGAATTGGTGTTATGATGTTAGGGTGAGGGGGTGATGAGGTGTGAAGGTGGTCGAGGGGAGGGGATAGGGTGAAGGGGAGGGGAAGGGGGTGAATATTTAGCAGGTGGGTGTGGTGAAATAAATGGAAAGTGAGGGATGGTGATGGCCAGGGAGTTAGATGACAATGATGATGATGATGATGACAAATAATAATAATAATAATAATAAACGCACATAACAACATAGCCTTCGCCCAATATCTTGCAAGAACTCCAAACATAATTACATATAAGAAAAAAACACAAGTAAATTATTCTAACGCCACACAACCGTATAATCTTCCTCAATAAATTCAACCTAAACACACACACACACACACACACACACACACACACACACACACACACACACACACTATAATTATAACACTTGTTTTAAAATAATGGGGTCTGTTTGGTCTCAGAAGCATGCATAACAGGAGTAACTAAGCATATTTCATGGATAATTCACACACACACACACACACACACACACACACACACACACACACACACACACACACACACACAAAACACACACACACACACACACACACACACACACACACACACACACACACACACACACTGACAGGGTAATGTGTACATCATCATCACCATTACTTCCACACACACCATTACCCTTACAATGCCACTCTATTTACTGCAAAGAGGGGCAGTAAACTCTTGCATCTAATGGTGAAGGAAGTGAGTAGCATCACCATCATCATCATCATTTTTATCGTCGTCGCCATCAACACCATTTCTCTCGTCATCATCATCATCATCATCATTTCTATCGTCGTCGTCATCATCATCATCATCATCATCATCTTCACTAGCATTTTTTTCGTCATCACCATCACCGCCATCAGAATTTTCAAAATTTTCACCACCACCACCACCACCACCATCATCATCATCATCATCATCATCATCATCATCATCATCATCATCATCATCATCCTTATCATACTCTTTTTATAAACGAGGTGAGTTATTGCCACAATCCCAGGCTCATATTAATGTGAACCCAGTGGACTACAGACTGAAGTGACCCTCTCCTTCAGTCCACCATCCTCCCTTCGGTGGATAGGGAAGGAGTTGAGGGACGTGTGTATAGCCAGGCAGAGGATGCAAAGGGTTATATCAGTGCCACCCCGTGAAGGCGCCCCTCAACAATGCCAAAAGGGGTGACTAAAATTAAAGAGATTCTAGTAAACGCCTAAAGATTTTCATTAACACTCTCAGGCTTCTATTCTTGTCGGTTCAGAGCTCCCTAGCACCTCTTCCTTAGCGATTTATTTCTGGATATGGGTCGTTAATACCCCTTTGTACGTTATTTATGCAGGGTATGGCGATGTTGGATTTATGTGACGCGGGATAGTACGGTGTAACAAGCAAAACAAATCGCTTAGGAAAAGGAGTTTGGGAGCTTACTAGAATTTCCCTACCCATGAGAGGGTTAATGATACTAATATTGACACTGAAACCTCATTTTTCTCTCTCCATATTCTCAGTCTTACCTCTTTTCTTCCTTTCTCTTTTTTTCTTCTTTCTCATTCATCCATTCTCTCCTTTCGTCATCTTGCCCTTCCTTTCTTTTCAGGCTGTTTTTTCTTCCTTTCTTTATTTTTTCTGTTCTTTCTTTCTCTCCTCATCCTGCCCACTCTTTTTTTTTTTTTTTCGCAAGCTCTCCTTTTACTTCCTCTCTTTCTTCTTTTTCCTTAGTCTTTTCTCATATATTCTTTCTCCCTTTCTCTTCACTTTGCTTTATCTTTATTTTCATGATTTCGTTTTTCTTCTCTACCTTACTTTCCTTCCTTTCTCTTACATATTAAAAATCTTTCCCTCTCCCTCTCCTCTACCATTTACCATTCTCAGTCTTTCTTCTCCTCTCTTTCCTCCTACCATTCTTCCCCTTTCCCTCCCTCATGCATTTATCACACCATTCTTTTCAATCCTCCTCCTCTCTCATCTCTCCCCCCTCGCAATACCAGTCATTCTTCTCCTCCTTCTTTCCTTCTTTTCTCTCTCTTCCGCATACGTTTACCGGGAAATCATTAGAGTCAATCTTTCCCCTCCTCTTACCTCTCCCTACTCGTATTATCATACCTCTCCCTACTCGTATTATCAGTTTCCCTTCCTCCCTTTTATCGCTATCCTCTTACCTCCCTTCCTTCATTTCTTTTCCCTTCCTCGTGCGTTTGTCTCTTTCATTTTCTATCTTCCTTCTCCCTTACCTCTTCCTTCGCACTTTGTCTTCCTCCTCTTCCTCCTCCTTCTGTATTTTCTTTTCCTGCATTTATTTTCTTCAGTCCCCCTTACCCGTTCATTAAGAAATCTACTTTTTCTTAATCTTTCTTCTTCCTTACTTCTCCCTCTTCGCATTCTCGGTCTCCTCCTCCTCCTCCCCTTCTTTCATCTTCTGCAGCTTCTTTTCCTTCATTTATTTTCTCTCTCCTTCAATCGTTCATTAAGAAATCTTTTATTCTAGTTTCCTTAGTTATCTTTTCTTCCCTATTTCTCTCTCTCTCTCTCTCTCTCTCTCTCTCTCTCTCTCTCTCTCTCTCTCTCTCTCTCTCTCCATTCTCTCCTTTTCTTTAACTCTTATAATTTTTCCTACCTCATATAATTATTGAGAGAGAGAGAGAGAGAGAGAGAGGGGGGGGATTGAGTAGGTAGTATGGTTACCGTCATACCCCTTATTCCACACACACACACACACACACACACACAGTATTCGGCTACTCAGTGCTACATAACTGTCTTGAATCCTCTCGTCCACACACGCAACTTTCCACTTTGTTTTTCTACCTACAGACGACTTCACTCAGGTACTCATTTTCACCTGTGTGTGTGTGTGTGTGTGTGTGTGTGTGTGTGTGTGTGTGTGTGTGTGTGTGTGTGTGTGTGTGTGTGTGTGTGTGTGTGTGTGTGTGTGTGTTCTTGGACGATTTTATATCCAAACTACCTCATCTACTCCATCTATCTATCTGTGCCACTCCTTACAACCCTCTACTTTATTTCTGGCTTTACTACCCTTGCTTTATTACAATCAGGCTAACTCATCCGCCTGGTGTATCCTTGTCTTATTCCCGCGATATTCCTCGGTACCGTCCTCGATCTGCTTCTCTTCCTTACGCAACGCACAGCTCAATTCTCTCTGTCCTCTTAATATTCTCGGCGTCTCTTTCTTCTTCTTTTGGGCGGGATCCCGTTACGGCAATTGCTAAATCAGCCTCTGTGAAAAGTTGGGTGCGTTGAGTCGACTTCACACGCACACGCACACGCACACACACACACACACACACACACACACACACACACACACACACACACACACACCTGCTGACTCTGACCTGGTGACTCTTTACAGGTACAGTTCACGTATGGCTCGAGTTTTGCGGCCACAGCTCTTCCTGACCGGCTGGAGTCAAAAGTCTGTTCCTTACTTTATTCTTAATAACTTCTGAGTATAATGCGTAACTACAGTCCGTTTCTCTTTACCTGACATGAAATTCGAGAAGCCCTAGTTATGAGGCAGCAGTAAGTCTCCTTGGTTACTATTCAAAACGACCCTCCAGTCTCAGTACACCTGGCCCCTAATTAAATGGAAATTGGTCAGAAATACTCGCCACGTTAAATTACATGACATTCACCTTAATTATTCCTTAAAATACTCGTTTATTGATTTATCTCTCTCTTGTCTTACTTCAGGGTTCTGTTGCTGTCATTCTCTCTCTCTCTCTCTCTGGCTAACGATGTATGGTTTTATTCAGGTCACGAAACATCTACTGAGTTGAAAAAGAAAGAAACAGACCCCATTAAAGTAGATATATGACCTCCACCTCTCTCTCTCTCTCTCTCTCTCTCCAATTAACCTTTTTTTTTTCTCCTAACGTCCATCCCTTCCTTCATTCTACTCTTTCCCTTCTCTTTCATTCTCTCTTTCCAGTCAACCCACATTTCCCTATCCCTCCCTCCCATCATCCTACCTTTCCTTTCTTTCCCTGTCTTCCTTCCATTCTACCTTCCTTTATTTTCTTTCCCTCCTTCCCTCCTTTCAAGTTCCCTTTCATTCTACCTCTTCCTCCCTCTTCCATTTAATCTACCGCTTCCCTCCCCTCCCGATCTCCCCTTCCCTCTCTAACCTCTCCCCTCCCTCTCCCCATCACCCTACCTTTCCCTTCTTTCCCTCCTTCCCTCCAACCCTTCCCTCTCTTCTACCCTCCTAACGAAACGTTTCAACTTTTGTCCCGGAAGTCTGTCAATTTAGATGCAGCGTGACATGGCTATTATAGTGGCCTTAGGATGGGTTAGGCTAGGCTAGGTTAGGTTAGGTTGGGTTGGGGTTGGGTTGCGTTGGGTTGGGTTGGGGTTGGGTTGGGTTGGGTTGGGTTGGGGGTTGGGTTGGGGGTTGGGTTGGGGGTTGGTTTGGGTTGGGTTGGGTTTGGTCAGGTTTGAGTAAGTTAGGCTAGATTGGGTTGGGTTGAGTTGGGTTGGATTGGGCTGGGTTGGGTTGGGTTGGGTTGGGCTGGGTTAGGTTGGATTGGGAAGTGTTGGGTTAGGTTGGATTGGGAAGTGTTGGGTTAGGTTGGGTTGAGTTGGGTTAGGTGAGGTGAGGTGTGGAGAGGTTAGGTTAGGTTAGGTTAAGATGGTATGGTATGGTATGGGTTGGGTTGGGTTGAGTTGGGTTGGGTTGGGTTGGGTTAGGTTGGGTTAGGTTAGGTTAGGTTAGGATGGTATGGTATGGGTTGGGTTTGGCTGGATTGGGTCAAATTAGGTGGGCTGCGTTAGGTCAGGCTTAGTTTGGTTGAGCTACTTGAGAATTCACTATGTGCGGGAGAGGTAGAAGGGATGGTTAAGAGTGTTAGTCTGGACTGGGTAGGCTATGACTAAGGTATCTATCGTAGGCGTCCAGGATAAGGGCATGTGTATTCTTATCAGTAAAGGAAGCTCCCTAACACCTTTTCCTGAGCGACTTACTTTGCTTATTACACCTGACTCTCCTTCTTCGTATTACATAAATCATTGCAATATCACCATACTCAGCTTCGATAACGTACACAAGGATAATAGCCCATATCCAAAAATAAATCGCTAAGGAAGTGGTGTTAGGAAGCTTCCTAAACCGACGAAAGTACGGGTCACCGTGGCATCGGAGATTTAGTTTTTTTTATTTATTTTTCTTTTTCATGTTACGCCTAATTTCCTCGCTGACGCTACTGTTGCGATGCACGTTGATATTAAACCGATATACAGAACGGTAAATAACAAAGAACAATAAATAACAGTAAATAACACCATAAATAACAAAAAAATACTTCAAATAACCACAACAAATACCATAACAAATATAATAACACAAATAACATAACATCATATATAACAATGACATAAATAACTAATAACATGTCAAGATGTAAAGAAAATAACAGAGGAAGCGGTGTTAAAAAACCTCCCATCCCACCTAAAAAGAAACCGGCAGGAAAGAGTGAGAAGGACTAACATATGTGAAATAATAAAGGAAGAGGAAGAGGAAGTGTGAAAGAGGAACACGAGGAGATGGAGAGGGAGGATGAGAAAATGAAGGAAAGAAGGATAGATGACAGGATGGAGAGAATGAGAAACCAAAGAAACATGATGACTGAGGGAGAAAAAAGAAGGATGATGATGGAGAGAGAGAGAGAGAGAGAGAGAGAGAGAGAGAGAGAGAGAGAGAGAGAACAAGGAACGAAAGATACCTGAAGACAGAGGAAAAAATAAGGATGATGGAGAGAGAGAGAGAGAGAGAGAGAGAGAGTGAGAGAGAGAGAGAGAGAGAGAACAAGGAACGAATGATACTTGAAGACAGGAAAAAATGAAGGATGATGGAGAGAGAGAGAGAGAGAGAGAGAGAGAGAGAGAGAGAGAGAGAGAGAGAGAGAGAGAGAGAGGAACTAAGAGGATGAAGAGGACAAGTTGGAGTGACTGAGGGGAATTTCTAAGCTATGGAGTTGGCGGTGGAGGTGAAGGAAAGGGAGAGGTGGAGGGAGGAGGGGTGGGGGGGAGGAGGTGAAAAGAGGGGAAGAGAAGGTGGGGGAGGGAGGGGAGGCGAGGGGAGGAAAAAGGAGCGTAGACAGAAGAGAGGAAGGCTGAGAAGGAGATGGGGGGGAAGGGACATGAAAGGGTGGGGAGAAGAGGAATGGAAGCGAGAAGGGGAAAGGGAAAGGAGGGGGTGGGGACAGGAGGAATGGAAGGAAGGGAAAGAAGGGGGTGGAGAGAGGGAGACTAACAGGGGGAGGGGGGAGGGGAAAAGACGAACTGAAAGGTAAGAAGGAAGGGAGAGTGGGGGGAGGGGGAACAAGGAGTACGGAAGGAGTGCGGGAAGTAGGGGGAGGGGGGTAAAAGGGAGCAAGGTGGGATAAGGGAGAGGGGGGGATGGAAAAGGGAAGGGTAAAGAGAAAGAATGGGAAGTGAAGGGAGGGTTGGAAGGTGGAGAGGAGAAGAGGGAAGGGAGGGATGGGAGAAGGTAGGGGTACGGAAGGGAGAGGAAAATGGAAGGGAGGGTGGGAAGAAAGGGTGAAGGTGGAAAGACTAATAAAGACAATGCAAAGAAAAATTAAAACAGCAACTTACTGTTTTATTTTTTTATTTTTAGATAGATTGCAACTCAAATTTTCTATAATTTAATGACAAGGGTAGCAGTGGAGAGAGAGAGAGAGAGAGAGAGAGAGAGAGAGAGAGAGAGAGAGAGAGAGAGAGAGAGAAGGAACAAGAGGGGGGAAGAGGAAGATGATGAAAACTTTTAACGAAAATGAAAACGGAAGGACGAAAGAAAACGGGTCATAAAAAATAAATAACCAGAAAATAATATGAAAACATGAGAAAAAAATTATTATAATCAAAATTTACGTTAAGACCAGATGATTTTTTTTTTCAATGATTTAGCAGTGAGGAGATTTAGGACAGAGCTATCCCATAATAATAATAATAATAATAATACCAGTAATAATAATAATAACAATAATAATAATAAAAATAATAATACCTAAGAATCAAAATCGTCTTAAGATACAATAAATAAAAATAATAAAGAAAAGCGTCTGGAAGTAAAGAATCTAAGCACTTCACACCAATGACTTATTTTTCATTCTTTTTTTTATTTTTTTTCCTGCTTCATTCAGACGATTTTCCTCAGCGTGACAGACTTCAAACTGTTGCTTCATTACTACGATTTCCTGAGGCAAATAAAACCGTCCCCAAATAGTACGGATATATATGAAAACAAGTCGCTATCGTGAAAGGGGTTACGAAATAAACTTGAAAAAATATATACCGAAGTCAGAGTCACGGCCAGGGATTCGGACACTGGGCTGTTGATTTGTTAAAGGGTAAAGGAAGAGATGTGTTCGTATGCTGTCGTTCTGGCTTCGGCTTTGAAGGACGGGGTTTTGAGAGAGAGAGAGAGAGAGAGAGAGAGAGAGAGAATGTGTGTGTGTGTGTGTGTGTGTGTGTGTGTGTGTGTGTGTGTGTGTGTGTGTGTGTGTGTGTGTGTGAGAGAGAGAGAGAGAGAGAGAGAGAGAGAGAGAGAGAGAGAGAGAGAGAGAGAGAGAGAGACAGATCAGAGGGGTAACGCCGCGGAGATAAGCCAGTAGGAGACCCACAAACAGAAAATGAGAGAGAGAGAGAGAGAGAGAGAGAGAGAGAGAGAGAGAGAGAGAGAGAGAGAGAGAGAGAGAGAGAGAGAGAATGAAAATTACTGCAATACAACAAGGAAAGAGGAGAGGAATAAAAAGATAAAAATAAATGATAGAAGAAGAAAGAAGAAGGCAATGTCAGGGTAGAGATAACACAGTGAAAATAAATGAGAGGGAGATAAAGACGGGAAGAAGGTGATAAGGGGAATTACGGGAGAGAGAATGATGGAATTGAAGAAAGACCGAGAGATAAGGAGTGATATGAACGGAGGAGGAGGAGGAGGAGGAGGAGGAGGAGGAGGCGAGAGAGAGAGAGAGAGAGAGAGAGAGAGTGACAGAGACAGACAGACTGACTGAATATATCCCTAACACAGTGGTTATCATCATTATCATCCCTACCTTTCCCTCCTAGTGCATGTTGTAGAATGGATACAGGAATAAAAACACTTAAATATAATTAAGTATGAAAACAGTGCTTGGTAAAAATGGGCCACACGTTCATTCACTCATCAATCAAGCTCTTGGAATCCTCGTCTCCTGCTCATAGGCCAAAAGATCCACACAATGTTACGCTTTATAATCTCTCTCTCTCTCTCTCTCTCTCTCTCTCTCTCTCTCGCCAGACGCCTTAATCCCAGGAGTGGCCACAAACAAATCGCCTCCATGTCACCCTGTCTTCTGTCATCAGTCTGCCCTGCCTCCAATTCAAACCTTTTTCTCTCATATACCTCTCCATCTCATCCCTCTACCTTATCGATGGTTTCCCCTCCTCCTCCCCCCCCTCCTCTCATACTCCCCGCATATCCAAACCACCTTCAAGTATTTCTCCTAATTCTTTCTTACACACACAGTAATATCACAACGCTCTTTCATTTCCTCGTATGGCTGTCTGTGTGTCTGTCTGTCCACTGTCTGCGTGTCTGTCTGTTCACGTGAGTCTACATGTTCCTCTTGGATAACTCTAAACAATACTACTCTTGAATGATGATGATAATAATAATAATAATAATAATAATAATAATAATAATAATAACAGTATAATAATAATAATAATAATAATAATAATAACAGTATAATAATAATAATAATAATAATAATAATAATAATAATAATAATAATAATAATAATAATAATAATAATAATAATAATAACTGTGGATACCTGTATATCGTACGAAGTGGTTAAAATATTTCGTAAACACCAGTGCTTTTACTTTGCTTAAAATTGCCGTGGAAAGAGTATAGAGCCGTAGTACTGTCTTCATCGTACACTTAGCTACGTGAAATAAGCCGTGAAAGGACGAAAATTTGGGCCAGGTTAGAGTGAACGGGGTATAGCAGTTGGAACCCTGGTCTCATCAAGGCGTGAAACCCGTAGACTGCAGGCTGGATTTACTCTTTTTAGGCAAAGTAAAAGCACTAGTGTTTACGAAATATTTTAACCACTTTGTACGATTTGGGGGGGGGGGGAGGAAAGGAAGGGAAATGAGGGACGTTTGTATCACCAGGCAGCTCCACAACCCAGTCCTATCAGTGCCACCACGTGAAGGCGTCCCTCTCAAAGCCCCAAATGCTTTATAAACATGTCCACAAATGCACTACTCCTGGAATTTCCCGCTGAAGAATGAAGAGAAGACCCGTTCAAGAATTTGTATAAAAGAATGAATAGGATAGTGGCTGTCTACCCTTCCCTACCAGAGCCCAGAAAGATGTTTTTATTCATGACCTTATTTGGCAGCTTTATTAGACGGTGGGAGGGGGTAGGGAAGGATGGAGGGGTGGGGAAGGGGGTAGGGAAGGATGGATGGGTGGGGAAGGGAGGTAGGGAAGGATGGAGGGGTGGGGAAGGGGGTAGGGATGGATGGAGAGGTGGGGAAGGGGGTAGGGATGGATGGAAAGGTGGGGAAGGGGGTAGGGATGGATGGAGGGGTGGGGAAGGGGGTAGGGATGGATGGAGAGGTGGGGAAGGGGGTAGGGAAAGATTGAGGGGTCGGGAAGGGGAGGGAGAGAGAGGAGAGCGGTAGAAGCAGACGAGGAGGAGGGAGGGATGGGGCGAAGGGAGAGGGAGAGAACAGTGGTAGAGGTGGGGTGATGAGGAAGAAGAGATGGAGCAAACTGAGGAACAGAGGGGAGAAAGGAGGAAGAGAGGAGAGTAGGGACGCAGAGCTGAGTGAAGGGTATAGACAGGAGAGCGAAAAGGGGAGGGTGGTGGGACGGGGAGGCTAGGGGAAGAGGGGAAGAGGGAGAGGAGGAGGAGGAGGAGGAGAAATACACAGGAATACACAGGAAAGCAAACAGCAACAGACCTTATGGTCCTTTCGAGGCTGCTTGTTAGAGAAAACTATGACTACAAGATCTAACTCTACATGTTGAAGGATAAGGATAGTAAAGCAAGAAGGCTCCCCCCACCACCAAACCCTCCAGGAAAAAGTGAGAAAAACCACCATGCAGCATGGAAAAACTGACATGGAAATTTTATAGGAAACACTGGAAAGGAAAAGTCACATTCTATAATACTTTATCTATGAGCTACCCGATAGAGTAACCTGAAAGAGAAAGTAAACAAATAAAATAATAGTTACGGCATGACATTATAAACCGGTTACATTGAGTTAATGGGAAGTCTGTGGACATAACGTAGAAGCTACACACTGCACAGTGTGGATGTTTAGGGGTGGTGCAGCAGCCTTGCCTGGCGCTTTTAAGGTAGGCAGCAGTCAATCAGGCCCTAGCTCCGTTTGCTCCACTGAGACAAGGAACTCTCCCATGTGGGACAAGTACACAAGTTTCATCCTGAAGCAGTGACCCCTGGTACATTAAAAAAATCCCGATGGTGGTCACTTGACTAACAGGGACCCTCAGTGATCCACAGCCCATCACAGGTCGAAAGTAAGAGTAGTAACCGTTAACTCAGGGTTATCTGTGCAGATCCTAATCTGTGCTTATATTGCTTTCTTTGCGCTGGGGAGATTGAAAAGTATATAGGACGGGTGTCTTAGATAAAAGGGGACTGCACAGTGCACAGTGTGGATGTGCAATGCACAGAGTGGATATTTAGGGGTGGTGCGGCAACCTTCCCTGGCGCTTTTTAGGTAGGCAGCAGTCAATCAGGCAATAGCTCCATTCACTCCACTGAGACAAGGAACTCTCCCATGTGGGACAGTACACAAGTTTCACCCTGAAGCAGTGACCCCTGGTACATTAAAAAAATCCCGATGGTGGTCACTTGACTAACAGGGACCCTCAGTGATCCACATCCCATCACAGGTCGGAAGTAAAAGTAGTGACCGTTAACTCAGGGTTATCTGTGCAGATCCTAATCTGTGCTTACTGTATATTACCTCATTTGCTTTGGGTAAATCGAAAAACGTATAATGACGTGACGTGACGCTATGTTAAGTTTACGGGGTGTCCTGTAGACACGAGGGGACTGCACAGTGTGGATGTTTAGGGGTGGTGCGGCAGCCTTGCCTGGCGCTTTTAAGGTAGGCAGCAGTCAATCAGGCCCAAGCTCCGTTTGCTCCACTGAGACAGGGAACTCTCCCATATGGGACAAGTACACAAGTTTCATCCTGAAGCAGTGGCCCCTGGTACATTAAAAAAATCCCGATGGTGGTCACTTGACTAACATGGACCCTCAGTGATCCACAGCCCATCACAGGTCGAAAGTAAGAGTAGTGACCGTTAACTCAGGGTTATCTGTGCAGATCCTAATCTGTGCTTATATTGCTTTGTTTGCACCGAATAAATTGGAAATGTATAATATCGTGACGCAACACTATGTACGGGTACATTGTTTACGGGGTGTCTTGTAGACTAAAGGGGCATGAACTTACATGTACCGTAGCTATAAAAGCAAGTTATTCGGACAGAAAAAGAGTCAGCTGAGGATTTTCGTGCAAATACTTGTCTAATTTGTTTTTGAATGTCTCAATTGAGATACTGTTCATGGTATCTGAGGGTAATCTGTTCCAGATATTTACAACTCTGTTAAAGAAGAAGTATTTTGCTTCGTGGGATTGGAATCGCTTTCCCATGATTTTGCAGCCATTACTTCTGGTTTGACTCGACCGGTCTATATCAAAATATTTATTCATGTCTAAGTTGTCATATCCCTTCATGATTTTGAAAACTTCAATAAGGTCCCCTCTTAACCTGCGCTTCGTTAGGCTAAATAATTTAAGTTCTTCAAGGCGTTCCTCATATGGTTTGTTTCTAAGTCGTGGTATCATTTTTGTGATTCTTCGCTGAATTTTCTCTAATTTTTCAATGTCCTTTCTGTAGTATGGAGACCAGAATTGCACACAATACTCAAGATGGGGGCGCACTAGCGAGTTGTACAAGGCAAGTATGACTTTTTCCGATTTAAACTCGAAAGTTCTTCCAATAAAACCCACTAGCTTGTTTGCAATTTTAACCGCATCGGTACACTGCTTGCTTGGTTTTAGGTCATTTGATATTATCACACCAAGATCCTTTTCACTGTCTGTACTTGATAACTGAATATTGTTCATTTTGTAATTTGCATGGACATTGTTACTTCCAATATGAAGTACTTTACATTTTTCTGTGTTGAATTTCATTTGCCATTTTTCTGCCCAGCTTGCTAAAGTATTAAGGTCATTTTGTAACTGCTGCCACTGTAATTTTGAAGTGACTTTACTGGTTATTTTAGGATCATCTGCAAATTTGGATACTTTGCAATTTAGACCCTCATCAATGTCATTTATATAGATAATAAAAAGTATCGGTCCAAGTACTGAGCCTTGGGGAACGCCGCTGATCACATTACGCCATTTGGATTCCTTTCCGTTTATCACAACTCGCTGTTTTCGGTCTGATAGCCAGTCTTGTAACCATTTTGGCGTCTTTCCTTTTATTCCATGTGCTTCTATTTTTCTCATGAGACGCTTGTGAGGGACAGTGTCAAATGCTTTCTGAAAGTCAAGGTAAATTATATCTACTGCTCTTGAGTCATTGTATGATTTGTAAACATCATGGAAGAAGTCCTGTAAGTTAGTTAAGCATGAACGACGATGTCTGAATCCATGTTGCGAGTCTTTAATTATATTATTTTCTTCTAGATAATTAACTTGCACACTACTGATGTTAAGCTGATTGGTCTGTAATTTCCTGGGTGTGACTCATTTCCTTTTTTGAAAATTGGTGTTACATTTGCTAGTTTCCATTCATGTGGAACTTTCCCAGTACTTAATGATTTATTGAATAAGACAGAGAGTGGCAGCAGTAGCTCATGTTTTGCTTCTTTGAGAATTCTCGGTGATATTTTATCGGGGCCAGGGGTTTTGTTTATGTCCGTACTATTTATGGCTGAAAGGATATCGTTATTATGGATAGCATAGTTACTAAGGACTGTGCTATTTGCTTGGTTTGTGGGTAACAGTAAGTTTCTGGTGGTGTTTTCTACTGTAAAAACAGACGCAAAGTAATCGTTAAGAATATTTGCCATTTTGACCTCATTTTCAGTGTGTTTGCCATTGTTTGTTTCTAGAGGACCTATTGATGTAGTCATAACCTTTTTCTTTCTAATGTAACTGTAAAATTCTTTAGGATTTGATTCGCATGTATTAGCAATGTGGATCTCCAGTGCTCTTTTGCTTTGTTTAATAAGTCTTTTCGATGTGCGGCGTAGATTATCGTACCGTAATTTATCATCATTATTTTGTGTAGCTTTATATTTATGGTATGCCTGTTTTTTGGCTATTAAGTTACTTTTTATTTCACTGGACCACCACTTTGGTTTACTATTTCCAGCTGGACGTCTGTTACGTAGTGGCACACATGACTTTACCACTTCATTAAATTTTTCGGTGAATATTTCCCATGCTTGGTTTATGTCATCGGTTTCAGACATTTGATTCCAATCTGCAGTTGCAAGTAGCGCTCTGAGCCTGTTGAAATTAGCTCTACGATAATCTGGGACCTTTTCTTTGCTCTCCGTTTCTTTTACTTTTTCAGTAGTAATATTAAACTGTATAGTTCGATGATCACTGGAACTAAACTCAGGTCCTATTTCAACGCTGTTGACTAGGTTATCGTTTGTAGTCAAGATGATGTCTAGGATATTGTTTCCTCTCGTTGGGTATTCTACGTGTTGGGAAAGGGCGCTTTCTTGAAGATTCGTATAAAGCTCTTGTCCTGAGTGTGCCGTCAGTGGTTCACCCCACTTTGTTACCGGTAGATTAAAGTCTCCAAAAATTACGCTATCCTCTTGACAACAAATTTCCGCAATTTGATCATAAAGTTTTTCATCTGTCTCAGTTGACTGTGCTGGCGGACGATAGATGAGACATATATTTATTTTGTGTGAATTAATACTTAGCTGAACATAACTGGCATCTATGTTGGTAATACTGGGTTTGGATAGCACAAGGGGATGGAGACTAGTTTTCACGTATAGTAAAACACCGCCACCAGCTCGATGTGGTCGAGGAGGAGGAGGAGGAGGAGGAGGAGGAGGAGGAGGAGGAGGAGGAGGAGGAGGAGGAGGAGGAGGAGGAGGAGGAGGAGGAGGAGGATAGTAAAAGGAAGTGAGCATGTACTACAATTCGAAATGCACAAAAAAAAAAGAAAGAAAAAGAAGAGAAAAAAAGAAATGGCGTGACAAAAAAAAAAAAAAAAAAAAAAAAAAAGATGATAAGGAAGGTGACAGGAAGACATGTGCGAATTGAAAGATAAGAGAATGGAAGTAGGAAGGAAGAAAATGAAGAATAAGCAAGTCTGGGAGAGAAAATGAATGAAAAATGCAATTAGGATGATAACAGAAAGATGTGACAACTAAAAGATGATGAAATGAACGTAAGAAAAAAGAAAGCACGAAAAGAAAGAAAGAAAAAAGAGAAAGAGGCAAAAATGGAGGAAGAACAGAAAAGCTGGATAGAAAAAAGAAAAAAAAAAGGTAACGAAGGTGACAGGAAAAGACAGAAGAATTGGAAGATAGGGAAGGAAGGAAGGAAGGAAGGAAGGAAGGAAATGGAGGGGTTAGAGAGGAGTGGAGGGGGAAGTGGCTGTGGTGGGAAAAAGAGGAGCCAAGGAGGGCGAAAAAAGAGGGTTAAAGAGCAATAAACAGATAGATAATAGAGGATAAAGAGCGATAAAGAGGAGGGATAAAGAAGGATAGGGATAAAGACAGGAAAAGAGGGATATGCAAAAGGATAAAGAGGAATAAAGAGAAGGATAAATAGTAATAAATAAGGATAAAGAGGGATATAAAGGGATAAAGAGGGATATAAAGGGATAAAGAGGGATATAATGGGATAAAGAGGGATATAATGGGATAAATAGTGATAAATAAGGATAAAGAAGGATATAATGGGATAAAGAGGGATATAAAGGGATAAAGAGGGAGATAAAGGGATAAAGAGGGAGATAATGAGATAAAGAGGAAGATAATGGGATAAAGAGGAAGGAAATAAAAATAAAGAAAATAAACTACACTGCCTTATCCTTTAAATATTTAGAATTACTCGATTAAAATAAATTGCTTAGTTCTGGCCTATGTAATTACTCTCTCTCTCTCTCTCTCTCTCTCTCTCTCTCTCTCTCTCTCCCCGGTAGTATGTCCCCTCATAACCTTGTATTTGTTCGTACCTTATCGACTGATGAGAGAGAGAGAGAGAGAGAGTGTGTTCCGTCAAGCTCCTCTCCTCTATCCCTTTGATCTCCCTCAGGCCCCAACTGTGTGTGTGTGTGTGTGTGTGTGTGTGTGTGTGTGTGTGTGTGTGTGTGTGTGTGTGAACTAGGATGTGGGTGGTGTGGTGTATAAATATGCCTACGTGTGTGTGTGTGTGTGTGTGTGTGTGTGTGTGTGTGTGTGTGTGTGTGTGTGTGTGTGTGTGTGTGTGTGTGTGTGTGTGTGTGTGTGTGAACTAGGATGTGGGTGGTGTGGTATATAAATATGCCTACGTGTGTGTGTGTGTGTGTGTGTGTGTGTGTGTGTGCAGAACAAATGTATAGTTGAATGCAATGGTCTGGATCCAACCTTCCTTAGACCCCACCCCCCGTCCTCTCTCTCTCTCTCTCTCTCTCTCCTGCATTTATCTATCTATGCATTCGATTATTTATAACTTTCTCTATATATCTATATCTCATCTATATCAGTCTATCGATCACCAATATTATATATATCCGCATTTATGAGTCTATTCTATCTATCTATATTTATTATTATTCTGTGTACTAACCATGTGCGTGAGAACGTGTGTACATACATCTACAATTACCATACACAAACACGAGTACACACACCGACCCACAATAATCTCCCCCCCCTGATCTCTCTCTCTCTCTCTCACACACACACACACACACACACACACACACACACACACACACACACACACACCACGAAAACCCCACACGAAATTATGGAAAACTCAAAATGCGGTTATTTAGCCAGAAAAAAACACCAACCAAAAAAATCCCCTCCTCCCCCCACCAAAAAAAAAAAAAAAAATCAAGAAAAAAAACACGAAAAAAATATTAAAACACTCGATCTACTTACCACCCCATCACTCAAACACTCGTCCTACTGACCGCCCCACCGTAAGTACTGCCCGTAAGTACTCACCTCTGGAAAATAGGAAGGAAAAAAAGGACATTATTTCCTATGCATTTTTTGAGATGATTATATGACCTTATTCCTACTACCCCAGGACGATTTTGTTTAACCTAGGATGAACTAAGAGTGAAGGGGTTAAGGAAGGCCAAAACCCCTCCAGCTCCTGCAAAAAAAAAAAAAAATCGTCTGGAGAACACGATTATTTAGTGAAAAGTAAAAAAATAAAGGATAAAAAAAGTATATTATATTTTGAAATAAGACGAAAAGTTAAAAATTGAAGACGAAAAAAAAAAAAATTTATAGACGAATACACCTTCCAGTTGAAAAAAAAAATCTACCTTTTGGTATATAAAAAAGTCGAGAAAAAACATAAATATAGGAAAAAAGGAGAAAAAATATTATATACACATTATTATTTCTTTTACTTCGAAAAACTTCCTTTCTTGTGGATAAAATTAAAGAGTATCATTTATTTCTCTTATTACACTGAGAGAGAGAGAGAGAGAGAGAGAGAGAGAGAGAGAGAGAGAGAGAGAGAGAGAGGTGGACAAAATCGTCTGGAGAGAAACAGAGATAGCCGTAGCGAAGGGGTTAAGAAAAACGTGAAAGAAAATGGGAAGAGGTCATTTATCAGGGGATGCTTAAATATCCAGGGAGCTAATTTGAAGGGAGAACTTAATTATTCAGGGAGATATATTGGCTGGTTGGAGGATAGAGAGGAGAAAGAAGTGTGAGGAGAGGGAGAGCGGAGAAGGAAGGGGTAAGAGGAGAGTGAAGGAGAGAGAAGGAAGGCTAGGAAGAAGAGAGGGAGATGCAGAGAGAAAGAAGGAAAGTAGAGAGGAGAGAAAGGAAATGAAGTGGGAAAGAAGAGGGGAAAGATGATACAGACGTGTGTGTGTGTGTGTGTGTGTGTGTGTGTGTGTGTGTGTGTGTGTGTGTGTGTGTGTGTGTGTGTGTGTGTGAGAGAGAGAGAGAGAGAGAGAGAGAGAGAGAGAGAGAGAGAGAGAGAGAGGTGAACCAGTGATTCTCTCTCTCTCTCTCTCTCTCTCTAAAAATACCTGTTAACGGCTACAGAGTGAAAAAAGAATGAACAGGGAAGAATAGAGAGAGGGGGGAGAGTGAGCCGAGAGGGGAAGAACGACAATGGGAAGGGAGATTAGAGAGAGAGAGAGAGAGAGAGAGAGAGAGAGAGAGAGAGAATCTACCATCAACTACTACAATTACCACAACTACCAATATTTACCATGACCCTCAGCTACCCCAACTACCACCATCCACCAAAAATTAACCACAACCACCACAATGGGGCAACCACACAACTATGCAATAAATAACTACCACTACTACCACAACCACAACTACCACATCCACCAATACTACCACGAACTTATATTAACTCTCAACCATAACTATTTCAATTTCTACAATTACCCAAATCCTTCAAAAACCACCACAACCACAATTACCACAATCACAACTACCACAACCACAACTACCACAATCACAACTACCACAACCACAACTACCACAACCACAACTACCACAACCACAACTACCACAACCACAACTACCATAATCACAACTACCACAACAGCAACTACCAGAAGCACAGTTACCACAACCACAACTACCACAACCACCACATCTACCAACAACCACAAAAAATTACTTGCAAGTCAACCAACATCCAGCGAATCTGCCACAATCAACCTTCATCATCAACCACAACTACCACAATAACCAAAACTATTGCCACAGCTACCACAATTACCACAATAACCAACATCCACCACCACCACAACTACCACAATTACCACCACAACAACCACCATCCCCCACCACAACCACCATCACCTTCGTTAAGCCTGGAAAGAAACTTGGCCTCTTTGGTGCCCAGTTAATATTCACGTAAAAATGTGGGGGGATTATGTTGTCTGAGAGAGAGAGAGAGAGAGAGAGAGAGAGAATTGAGGATGGTGTGGGGAAGATGAGGAGAATGGGGGAGGGGGTGGGAGGAAAGAGGAGGGGGAGGGGAGGGGGAGAGAGAGAGAGAGAGAGAGAGAGAGAGAGAGAGAGAGAGAGAGAGAGAGAGAAAACCCCCAAGTCAATACTTCAAAGGGCTGTGTGTGTGTATTTTATTTGTGTGTGCACGTAAATCCATGTCCGGAATCAATGTGTGTGCGTGTGAATAATTGGGAATGTGTGCATGTGAAGGTATGGATTCATGTGCGTGGCGTGTATGTAAGGTGTGTGTGTGTGTGTGTGTGTGTGTGTGTGTGTGTGTGTGTGTGTGTGTACCAAGGCCATTCTTTAGTTTACAGAAGTGGTTCTATCAATTCGACTTGGTATGTGTCGCTATCTATCTATCTATTATCTATTTATCTGTCTATCTACCGTTCTCATTTACAATCTATCACTAATCCTTTGGTTTTTCATTCATCTATCCCTGTCTATTTTTCTATCAATGATCTATGTCTATCTATCTATCTACATTCTATACTTATATATATATCCTTTTATCTATCACTCACTTTTTCAATCTATCATTCATTCACAAATATCTATTTTTCTTACGCTGTCATTCACCCATCCATCAATTCATTCATCACTCCGTCTATCCATCCTATGTACCTATTCAATCATAAGTCCATCCATCCATCCATCCATCCACCCATCCTTCCACCCAACCATTCATTCATTCACCCATCCACCAACTCATTCATTACCCCGTCTACCTATCCTATTTACTCATCCATCCATCCACCCAACCATCCATCCATCCATCCATCCATCCATCCTTCCACCCAACCATTCATTCATTCACCCATCCACCAACTCATTCATCACTCCGTCTACCTATCCTATTTACCCATCCATCCATCCATCCATTCACCAGCCCATTATTTCCTGGATCACTCTATGTACTATATTTGCCCATCCATCCACATCCATCCATCCATCCTTCTATTCACCTATCCAAGAGTGTTTACTTGGGTTCAAAGGTTAAAGCCAAGTCACAATGGGTAAAACTTTAATATTCTCTCTCTCTCTCTCTCTCTCTCTCTCTCTCTCTCTCTCTCTGTATTTACTCGATCGATGTGTTTTTCTCGTTTGGTATTCGAGGCGGGCTGGCGTCTTGGTGTTGGTAATTGTGGTAGCTGTGGTAGTTATAGCTGTGGTGGTTGTGGTAGTGTTGGCTGTTGTGGTGGTAGAGGAGATGGGAAATGCAGAGGAGGTTGTAGTAGTAACTGTGACTGTGGCAGTGGCTGGGTGAGGGGAGTTGTGGTAGTTGTGGTGATGTTGGGTAGTTGTAGTGGTGGTAGTTGTGGTAATAGTGGTAGATGATGGTGATGATGACGGTAATTTTGGTACCTTAAGTTGTATAGTTGTAGTGGTGATGATGGTAGTTGTGGTAGTAGTACTAGTAGTAGTGGTTATAGGTGTGGTAGTACTAGAGGTGGTGAGTGTGGTAATAATGGTATTGATGATGGTAGTTGTGGTAGCAGTAATTCTTGTGGTGGTGACAATAATGGTGGTAGTGATGGAAGGGGCGTTGGTAGTTACAGTGGTATATAACACACATATAACACCTAATGATTATTTCACTACCACCACCATACCTATCACCACCACCAACACATCACCTACCACCACCACCACCACCACCACCACCTACCACTATGCACTAACAGAACCACCACACCCATCATCACTATCACCACAATATACACCACAACCACCACACCCATCTCACCATCACCACAATATACACCACAACCACCACACCCATCATCACCATCACCACAATATACACCACAACCATTACACCCATCATCACCATCACCACAATATACACCACAACCACCACACCCATCATAACCATCACCACAATATACACCACAACCACCACACCCATCATCACCATCACCACAATATACACCACCAAACTTAATACCACCATCAAGCCTACTACCACAACCACACCCAGCACCACAACCACACCTACCACCACCACTACCACCACACCTACCACAAACACTAACTAGCACGACCACATCACTCACAATAACCACCCTAATGGTTATCACCAAAGGACATACACCACATCTGCCACCACTACCACAACTACTACCTTTGCCACCACTAGCTCCACCACAATTCCTACCACACCACCAACACCACAGTCAACCTTTCAACACCACCACACAGCCACATTCCAGACTCCCACCATCATCCCCCACCACACACTAATACGGCTATCACACCACTACTACCACATTACTAACACATCATCACCACCACCACCGCCGCCACATCCCTATTACGCCACCACACCATCACACCACTACCAGACCACCACACCCCTATCATTCCACTAGCACAACACCACTACCACACCACCACCACACCCCTTCCGCACTACCACCACGCCCTTACCACACCACCACCATACCCTTACCACATCACCACCACGCCCTTACCACACCACCACCATACCCCTACCACACCACCACCATACCCCTACCACACCACCACACCCCCTCCCACACCACCACCACCATCACACCTCTCCCACACCACCATCTCACCCCTCCCACACCTCTCCCACACCACCACCACCACCACACCCCTCCCACACCACCACCACACCCCTCCCACACCTCCACCACACCTCTCCCACACCACCACCACCACACCCCTCCCACACCATCACCATCACACCCCTCCCACACCATCACTACCACACCCATCCCACACCATCACCACAACACCCCAACCAAACCACCACCACGACACCCCTCCCACACCACCATCACGCCCTTACCACACCACCACCACACCCCTCCCACACCACCACCACCACACCCCTCCCACACCACCACCACCACACCCCTCCCACACCACCACCACCACACCCCTCCCACACCACCACCACACCCCTCCCACACCACCACCACACCTCTACCACACCACCACACAAACCAATCACAGGGCTGTCAGGCAGAGTAGTATTTATGGACTCATTACCACAAGAAGGGAGTACTCACTTCACCTCACTTCCCTCACCTCACTCCACATTCTTTTCAGTCCCCTCTCTCACCTCACCAATTCCTTCGTTTCACTTCATGTCCTTCACTTCACTTCCCCTCCCCTCACTTCACCTCTCCTCACTTACCTCACCTCACTTTGTTTCCCTCACCTCATCTCACGTTCCTCACCTGCTCTGTGTTCCCTCATCTCACTTCACTTCCCTATCTCATCTCAGTTAACTCCTACCTTCCTCAACACACATTTCTTATTTCTTTCTCTCTCTCTCTCTCCCCCCCTTCACTTCATCACTTCTAACATTATTTCAGTAATTTCCTTCATCTCACTTCATTATTTTTCTTGCATCCACAGCGAGACGGACAAATCCAGTCTGTGTTCCTAACTGTGTCACCCACTCTCACTACCGTAAAATTTAGAAGGGTGAAATCTGGC
Source organism: Coenobita brevimanus (assembly GCF_032717465.1). NCBI lineage: Eukaryota > Metazoa > Arthropoda > Malacostraca > Decapoda > Coenobitidae > Coenobita > Coenobita brevimanus. Next base: position 23,300,315 of record NC_137040.1, on the reverse strand, counting down.
AAGCTGCACCCGTAGAGTTTAACCAGCTTTACACTGATGGGAGAGGGAGACGTATGCTGAGAGGTGTCGGGAATTGGTGGGTGTCTGGCGTGTGTCCGAGGAGTGTCTGGCGTGTGTTTGGTGTGCATCAAGGGTGTGTCTTGTACAGTACAGTATATTGCTGAGGACGCCTACTGGGAGGTATTGAGGTGGAGGATATGGTTGATGTGGGTGCGGCTACCGTAAGTATCCTTAGTCTTCTCTTACCTTTCTTGTACTCACTCTCATCTCCTTCACACCAGTACGTCACGTCATCTCACTTCATCTCTTACAGTCTTCATTTCACTTATCTAACTCACCTCACTCACTTCTTATCTCCTCTCTTCATCTCACTAAAATGTACATCATCTCATCTCATGTCTCTTACGATTCTCCTATCGTTCACTAATCCTACTCAACTCTCTCATTTCACTCACCTCTCCAACTCATCTCCCTTATGTTTTACCCTCCTCCAAGTCATTTCTCTCTTATTCAGCTCAACTCATTTCTCTCACCTCTCCAACTCATCTCTATTTTACTCACATCTACAACTCCCTCCTCTCTTACTTGACTCACCTCCCTGGTCATTTCTTTTTCACTTCTACAACTCATTTTTTTTTTTACTTTTATTTCTCTCATTTCACTCCCCTCCCAATTCATTTCACTCTCCACCTCATCTCTCTCACTACATTTCCTTCTCCAATTCACCTCACTCTCATTTCCTTCCCTACTTGCCTCTGCACCTCATACTATTTAATAATATAAAAATTCGACACAACAAAATGAAATATAATAATCTAGAGGTCAGAGGTCAAAGACACAACATAATAATAGTAGTAGTAGTAGTAGTAGTAGTAATTAAGAAGAAGAAGAAAAATAGTAATAATAATAATAATGATCATCACCATCATCATCATCTTGGCTAACCACAGTTCCAGTTTATATAGGAGATGGATTGGACACACACACACACACACACACACACACACACACACACACACACACACACACAATTATAATAATAATAATAACAATAATCATAATAATAATAACAAATAATAATAATAATAAATACAGTAATAATAATAATAATAATTATTATTATTATTGCTACTACTACTACTACTTATTACTACTACTACTACTACTACTATTCTCCACCTATACTACTATAAAGCCCCATCACTTTCAAGAAAATTTTTATCTAATATAATATTCTCTTTCACCCCCTCCCCCCCAAAAAAAAAAAAAAACTCGCTCTAAATATGCAAAAAATAAGTCAGTTATTTTTTTATGTCCTTTATCCTCCACTAAACCTTTATTGAAAAATGGGCTTCAACATTCCAACCCCCCCCCTCTCTCCTACTTCCCTAACTCTCTTCCATTTCTTCCTCCCCCTCCTCCAGGTCCCTTCCTTCCTTCTCTCTCTCTCTCTCTCTCTCTCTCTCTCTCTCTCTCTCTCTCTCTTTCCTCCCCCATCCTCTTCCTGTCCTTCCTCTTCCTCCTCTTCTCCTACCTCATCATCTTTTCCTTCCTCCGCCTTCCTCTTCTCCTCCCTCATCTTTTCCTTCCTCCCTCCTCCCTTACTCTCCTTTCCTCCCCTCTCCCCCCTTCCTCCCCCTTCTCCCTCAGCGTTGTCAATGGATATTTTTTGGGTACAAGGGAAAAAATTACTTACTGTATACTTGATACTTTTTTGAGAGACGAGGCTAATGTAAGATTTAATAATATATGGAATTACCTGGAAGAATATATAGAGTGGCCTCTCTCTCTCTCTCTCTCTCTCTCTCTCTCTCTCTCTCTCTCTCACACACACACACACACACACACACACACACACACACACATTCTTGCAGTCTCCCTCTTTTTTCCCTCTCTTCTTCACTGACAACCAATGAACTACGCTTCACAGCCCCCCCCCCTCTCTCTCTCTCTCACTGTTGCCTCTAAGCCCTTGTCAAAACATAGGTTCTCTGAGAATTCGGGGGAAAATTCAACTTTAATTTTGACCATTTTCATTTTTTTTCTCTCTCTCGTTTGAATAATCGTTTTCTTTGTGACATGATTTTTGAGGGAATATTGATGCAGATTTAATCGTACGCAAACAAGGGAGGCTTTTCGGAGTTTGAGAGTGGGATTTTCACCCTTACAGCCTACCTGCTTTACCTACTAGCTTACCTACCTACTGACCTGCCTGTCTACTCAATGATTCACCCACTTACCTACTGATCTACTTTCCTACTGACTTGCTGACTTATCTACCTACTGATTTAGCTTAACTACCTGCGCATCTACTTACCCACCAACCTACTGATCTACTTAGCTACCTAACTACTGACTACCATACCCGCCTACTGAACTAGTAATCCATGTACCTTGTGACTTACCTACTTAATACCTAACTACTGTTCTACTTACCTACTTATTTATATAGTCTAGCTACATACTGATCTTCCTACCTAATCGTTTACTGAACTGCTGACTAATCTGTTAACACTGATGTTTAACCGCCTACCTACAGTACATTATGCCTACTGTCCCCGTTTGTATGTATTTAAGCATGTATATATGGATGGATGGATGGATGGATGAATGAAAGGTTGAATGGATGATAGACGGATGGATGAATGAATGGATGGATGGATGGATAGTTGGATGAATGAAAGGATGAATGGATGACGGATAGATGGATGAATGAATGAATAAATAAATGAATGATTAAATGAATGAATGAATGAATAAATAAATGAATGATTAAATGAATGAATGAATGGAAAGGGGGGGGGGCTAAAACGGCGGGGATAGAGGGTGGAGGTGGGGGACTTGGGAGGGATAGGAGGTAGTAAGGGTTAGGGTAGTGGGGATTGGGGTGGGGGATAGTGCATCAGCAGCGCAAACAACTGACCAGGTGCAGCGAGCGAAGGTGTTTGTACTACCTACTAATCTACCTACTGTAATAAGCACCTACCGAGAAAGGCTACTGATCTGTCTACCTACACGCTTGCCTGTCTACCTAAACATACATCTACCTATCTCTACCCCTATATACAGACCTGCCTACCTGTATATATATCCGAATTTCCATTATATCGACCAATTAACCCACCTACCAACCAATTAAACCTACCTGCCTACCTACCAACCAATTAACCTACCTGCCTACCTACCAACCAATTAACCTACCTGCCTACCTACCAACCAATTAACCTACCTGCCTACCTACCTAAACACCTTTCCACTCACCCAACTAAAACTCTATTAAATATTTCGTTCACATATCAACCAAATAACTTACCAACAAACGCATCTACCTACCTACCCACCCACCCTGCTCGGCCGCTGCGTTGTTTTTGGCCTTCTGCGACTCTGCTAAACCAAATTATGTTTTATTGACAACGGTGAAATGTTGGGCGAAAAATATGACCGATTTGTGTGTGTGTGTGTGTGTGTGTGTGTGTGTGTGTGTGTGTGTGATTTCTCCCCTATCCAACACTTCCTCTTTCTTTCCCTCTCCCCTTTCCAACTCTCTTCTCTACCCTCCCCTTTCCTCCACCCCCACCTCTCTCCCTCTCTCTCTCTCTCTCTCTCACACACACACACACACACACACAAACACACACACACACACACACACACACACACACACACACACACACACACTGCTCTCCTTTCCTTCATCTCTCCCTTCCATCCGATCCCCACCCTTCCTCTCTCTCTCTCACACACACACACACACACACACACACACACACACACATCCTCTCCCCTCCCCTCCCTCCACTCCCCTCTCCTCCCCTCCCCTCCCCTAAATCAATGTTTCAGGGACCTCCAGGGGCGAAGCTCGACAGACGGGAACACATGAAAAAAGCACAGGGAAAAAAAAAACGAAAAAGGACGAAACAAAAAGAAAGAAAAAGTTATCTGCATAGAGAAAAACCTGAGGCATTGTTTGGCGACGTGCAGTGTTATCGCTCAGTAGTGATCCCGCCAGTAACGTGATAAAGGGAGGGAAGTCTGAATCCTAAATAAATAAATAAATGGAAGTAATTTTGACTCAATAAATGAATGGAGGTAATTCTGACTCAATAAATAATTAACTGGAAGTAATTCTGACTCATAAATAAATAAATAAATGAGTAATTTTGACCCCTAAATAAATAAATAAATGGAAGTAATTTTGACTCCTAAATAAATAAATAAATGGAAGTAATTCTGACTCAATAAATAAACAAATGGAAGTAATTTTGGCTCATAAACAAATAAATGGAAGGAATTTTGAGTCAAAAATAAACAAAAGGACGTAATTCTGACTCAATAAATAAATAAATGGAAGTAATTTTGACTCAATAAATAAATAAATGGAAGCAATTTTGACTCAATAAATAAATAAATGGAAGTAATTTTGACTCAATAAATAAATAAATGGAAGCAATTTTGACTTGTAAATAAATAAATAAATGGAAATAATTTTGACTCCTAAATAAATAAATAAAGGAAGTAATTTTAACTCATTAAATAAATAAATGGAAGTCATTCTAACTCCTAAATAAATAAATAAATAAGTAGGAGTAATTCTAACTCATTAAATAAAAAAAAAAAATTACTAATGGAAGGAACTGATTCAAATAAATGAAAAATAAACAAATAAATCAATAAATGGAAGTAATTTTGACTCAGAAACAAGAAGAAGAATATTACCAGGAAATCACTTCAGTTCAATGACGTCCCCTTTCATTTCTTTCCTCTTTCTCCACACCATATATAATTTCTTTCTTCTATCTCCACACCATATATAATTTCTTCCTTCTATCTCCACACCATATACACTCAGTAGAGATATTTCCAACTCTATGTGCTAGAAATAGGGCGGTACTCTAGTAAGGTCAGGGAGCTTACTAACACCTCTCCATTACCGATTTATTCCTGATTCTGCTCCGTTACTGTATTCTCGTTTGTTATATAATCTATGTCGATATTGAAAAGACGTAAGAATCAAACCAGGGGATGTTAATGAGTAGTTTGGAAAGTAAATCGCTAAGGAAGAGGTGTTACGGAGCACCCTTACCCGATGAGAATAGTGAGAGAGAGAGAGAGAGAGAGAGAGAGAGAGAGAGAGAGAGAGAGAAGTATGCAAGGCGAAAGAGAGAGCGACGAGGAAGAAAAGGTCACATTTCGGTCACATCTGAGGAACTGAGATAAAAATAGCCAAAAAAAAGAAGAAACAAAGGCTAAGGTCGGGCCAATCATAAGAAAAGAAAGGATTTAGAGACAAGAGAATGCAAACAGAAAGTGATGGATATAAATGGGAAATAGAGAGAGATTTGTTATGTTTTTCTGCCACTGATAATTCTCTTCACTATGATGCGTCAGGAAGGAAAGTGACGGACATGCCTGGAGTAAAAGCAGCATAATACTATACTCTTTTCACCCTAACTTGGCCTAAAATCGCCATCTCTTCAACTTCGGTACCGAATTCTAGCAAGGGATTTACACTGGCAGAGGGTGCTAGTCACGAAGAAGCGCTATGGAATGGATAAAGAGCCATAGTTTTGTCTCACCCTGTCACTGAGCTACGTGAAATGAGCTGCAAAAGGGAGAAATTCTGGGCCAAGTTAAGGTGAAAGGAGTATAGGTGAATTATTGTCTCTGAATATCCTGTCAGGGAGAAAATGTATCCAAATCCCCATTCCTGTCTTCCAAACCTCTCATTCATCCTGTTTCCTTTCTATTTTCCCTCTTCTCTCCCCTCAGCGTCTCCCTCTCCTTCCCCTCCCTCTCTTCTCTTCTTCCTCTCCCAACTCCTCTCACTCACCTTTCCACCTTCTCCTTCCTCTCCACCTTCCCCCTTCTTTCCTCTCAGTTTCTCCCCCTCTCCTTCCCCACTCACACGTCCCCAACCTTCCTCCTCTCCCCTGAGGTCTCTCCTTCCCCCTCCCACTCTCCCCCCATCTCCCCTCCCCCTCCCCCCACCCACTCACCAAAGCCCACAGTCAACAACTTAATTATTCACGTTTGCCGATAGGCAGGGGAAAAAAAAAGGAAAAAAACCTGATACAAAAAATTAACACACTCTCTTTCTCTCTGTCTTTTTCTCTCTCTCTCTCTCGCGCACACACACACACACACACACACACACACACACACACACACACACACACACACACACACACACAATCACAAAGGAATTCGAGACAGATCTGGAAAAATGTCTACCTCGATTCTGACCAACGACTTTGAATTAAATTTCTTAGTTTATCCAGGGGGAAGGAGGAGGAGGAGGAGGAAGAGGAGGAGGAGGAATTTTCATATTTTCCCCCTATCAGGAATATAATTTTTTTTTTTTTATTTACTCTTTCCATTCCTTTCTTGCTCTCTTTTCTGTTCCTCTCTTTTTTTTTCTCTCCCTTTTCTATTCCTCTCTTTTTTCTCTCTCTTTTCCTTTCCTTACGATCACCTTCCCTTCTTAGCTAGGATTTATTTTGGGAAGAACGAGAAACACTGAAAATAAATCTGTACTATCCTGTCCTTCTTCTATTTGCTAAAGACATGACACTAATTTTCCCTTTTCCTTTCCTTCAATTCCGTTTACTTTCACTCCTTTTATTTATCAATTTTTTTCCTTTCATCAGACTTTTTCCTCAATTTTCCTACAATTTCGTATTATTCTCATTTTTTATTTATTTTCCTTTCTTCAGTTCCCCAATTTTCTTAGTTTTTTATTTTTTTCTCATTTTTTTCTTCAGACTTTTTCCTAAATTTTCCTAAGATTTTTTCTCATTTTTTTTTCTGTTTTTCTTATCACTAGACTTTTTCCCACCATACTTTCCTCAATTTTCCTACAACTTTTTTTTTTTTTTTCTTCAAATTCTCGGTTTTTCACATTATCTACTCCACTACCTTAAATTTTTTCCCTTTTTTCCTTGCCTTTTTTTTCGGATTTCTTACCCTTTCCCTATTTTCCCATTTCTTACCCTTTCCCTATCTCCCCATTTCTTGCCCATTCATTCCCTCATTCCTTACTTTCACTTTTTTTTTTATTTTTCCTTTTTTTTTTCCATTTCACTTCTCAATTTCGGAAACTGTGTGTATTTCTGTGTACCCTGGTGTGTATGTGGGTAAGGGGAGGAGAGGGAGGGGGGAGATGAGGGGGAGGGAGGACAGACAGAGGAGAGATGGAGAGGAGTGGAGAGAAAAGAGAAAGGGGATGGAGAGAGAATGAAATGGGAGAATGAAGAGAGGTGAGAAAGGGGAAGAGCGTGAGAGAGAGAAGAGAGAAAAGACGACGGGATGGGATGAGACAAAATGGGAGAGCTGAGAGGAAAAGAGAGGGGAAAAAAAAGAGGGGAGAGGAATAAGAAGAGATCGAGGAAGCGAGAGGAAAAGGAGGAGAAGAATGAGAGGGAGAGGGAAGTAAGAATCGAGATGGAGGAGGGGATTGAAGAGAGATAAAGAGGAGGGAGGGGAGGGGGGAGGATGGAAGAGATAACAAAGGAGAGCAGAGGAAAGGAGAGAAGTAAAGAGGAGAGGAGATTAAAGGAGAGGTGAGGAAAGGAGATGGAGAGGAAAGGAGAGGATAGGGGGGAGGGGAGGGGAGGAAAGGGACGGAGAGAGGGGAAGGGGAGGGGAAAGGGGAACTAAGAGGAAGGATCATTGTACTGTGTGTGTGTGTGTGTGTGTGTGTGTGTGTGTGTGTGTGTGTGTGTGTGTGTGTGTGTGTGAGAGAGAGAGAGAGAGAGAGAGATAAGGTAGAGAAGAGGTAAAGAAAGCCATTCACGGGAAATAGAACCGTTTATGACTCTCTCTCTCTCTCTCTCTCTCTTCCATCCTTCATCATTCTCTCTTCACCCTCACTCACTCAATCCTTCTTTTCACTCCAACCCCTTTCCTCCTTTCTTATTCAATTCCTTTTCCCTCTCACTTTCCATTACTTCCCTGATCTCTCTCTCTCTCTCTCTCTCTCTCTCTCTCTCTCTCGCAACCTCTGTTTCTTTTTCCTTTACCTCAAATCTCAGTTTCCTTTCCCTCCCTCTTCTCTCTCCTCTTCTTCACTAATTCCATTTCTTTTTCCTCTCCTCTCCCTCTTTCCTTCCCTCCCTCTTTTCTCTCCTCTTCTTCCTCTCTCCTCTTTCTCACTTTCTCTTCCCATTTTTCTCCTTTCTCTTACTCTCTCCTATCTCTTTCTCTTTTTTCCCCTTCTAATGTCCTCTTCCTTTCTTCTCTACCTCCGTTCTTCCCTCCCTCTTTCCACCTCTCTCCATTATTCCTTCCCTCTCTCTTTCCTCCCCTCTTACTTCCTCTTTACTCTCTCCTCTCCCTCTCTAAATCTCTCCCTTACATCTCGTGACTCTCTTCCTATCTCCCTTCTCCTATTATTCTCTGTCTTCTCCCCCTCTCTTTCTTTTTTTTTTTTTTTGCGCTTTCAATCGCCTCTCTCTCACTTTCTTTTTCTCTCTTTATCGCTCCTCTCCCCTCTCCCTTCCCTCTCAATCCTGTCTTCATTTTGACGATTTTCTCTTTCGTATGCAGGCCTATTCCTCTCTCTCTCTCTCTCTCTCTACCTATCTGCCTACCTACCTACTTACCAATTTAAATACCTACCTACCTACCGACCAATCTACTTTCTTACCTACCTACCAATCTACCTTCCTACTTACCTACCTACCTACCATCTATCTACCTACCTACCTACCTATTTATCTATCGATCAACATATAGTCGGCCAAGGTTCAGGATGGTCTACCTGATGGCGAGATACAGCTAGTGTGTGTGTGTGTGTGTGTGTGTGTGTGTGTGTGTGTGTGTGTGTGTGTGTGTGTGTGTGTGTGTGTGTGTGTGTGTGTGTGTAATTCACCGGGTCGGTCGTAATCGTCAGCTTTTACCCTCCCGGAAGGGAGCTGAGAGCTCATATAGCCCGATCTAAGGACAAGGCTGTAACCTTCACACACGCACACACCCATCCCCTTGCTCAAGGGGGACAGTAACCACCCACTTCGTCAGTGAAACTTTTCGCAACTTGAGCGAGGCGCGAACTCCCGTCTACCAGATGGCAAGCGGGAACGTGTGTGTGTGTGTGTGTGTGTGTGTGTGTGTGTGTGTGTGTGTGTGTGTGTGTGTGTGTGTGTGTGTGTGTGTGTGTGTGTGTGTGTGTGTAAAATCTTGTGGTGGTCCAAGCTTGGGGTAGGGGTGGGTTGAGGTGTGTTAATGGACGGTGTGGGTGGGTGGATGGGTGGACGGAGGGTGGGTAGGGTGGGTGGACAAGTGAGGTATGTGAAGTGGGTGGTGGTGGATCAGTGGAGTAGGTGAGGCGGAGTGGGTGTGGTGAGTGAAGTGGGCGGTGTGGACAGGCAGGGTGCGGGTGAGTGGGTAGGTATATGGACAAGGGGGAGTTCACTGGGGGGGGGAGGGTCACTGGGGAATTGTTCCATGAGGCAAACAGGTCTCTGGCTGGAATAGGTTCATGGGGAGATTAGGTACTCTACATGGGGGAATACTGTGCTACTTCCACAGTTTATTTAAGTCACAGTTCATACAATTCCACGGGCCTTAGGTACGAATCTCCTTGGTTACTATAGTCGGTATGCTTACAGCTCCTGAGTCAATCACACAACTTGGATATTAAGTCACTGCTGCGCCAAATTCGATGAGTCCTTAGTGTGAGATAGGGATGAGTCTCCTTGATTACTAGTCAAATCGATCCTCCAATCTGACTACACTTGGCCGTCAACTGAGCTAAAAGTGGTTCGGGCTCTTCACCAGGTTAGAACAAACGTACTATACTCAAGAGTCTTCTGTCCTTATTCTCAAGTCCTATAAAAAATAAAGCAAAGTAAAAATATAGAGAAAATAATAATGAGATGATAATACTAATGCTTTACTTCTTTCCACTGCTTTTCTTCGTGATGTGAAATAAATGATATGTTGTTAATCTACTGTTACATCTGAGAGAGAGAGAGAGAGAGAGAGTCACAATGTCTGACGAGGGTATATGTGATGGCGGAAGGAGATGAGTTTCAGGGAATGATGAGAGGAGAGGAAAGAGGGAGGAAAGGAGGGAGTGAGAGAATGATGGAGGGAGGAAGAGAATAGAGTGAGTGAGAGAATGATGGAGGGAGGAAGAGAAATAGAGTGATTGAGAGAATGATTGAGGAAGAGAAAGAATGATGGATGGAGGGAAGAGGAGAATAAGAAGGAGAGAATGATAGACGGAGGGAGGAAGAGAGAGTGAGAGATGAATGAGAGAAAGAATGAATGAGGGAGTGACGAATGAAAAATGTAAGGAGGATGAGGATGAATGAAGTAAAAGGAATGGAGGGAGTAAGAGAATGATGGAAAGTTGAAGGAAGAGAATGAATGAAGAGGAAAGAGGAAGGAAAGGAGGGAGTGAGGGAATGATGGATGCAGGGAGATTAGAGAGAAGGAATGAAGGAATCAAAATGAAGGACAGTACAAGAAAGTGAGGGAAAGATGAAGGAAGAAGATGAAGGACAGTAAAAGGAGGGGGTCAAGAGCAGATTTAATTGAGACACGAGTCAGAGGAGAAAGAGGAAAAAAATAATATGCAAAAAAAGAAACTTGATAAGAATGAAATGAAGGAATAATAGATTTTTTTTTATAAGAAAGAGAGAAGGTAGCAAAATGAGGGAAAAAGCAAGGAGGAAAATTAAAGATAAAGACAGGGATGTGAGAGAGAAGGAAAATGTGAAGAAAGGAGGTGGGCAGTAACGAGAGATAGGAAGTCAGAATGAGGGAAGGAAGGAAGAGAGAAAATGATGGAGGGAAGTACTGATGTGATGGAGGGGTGAGGAAAGAGAGAGAGGGAAAACAAGGACGTGAAAAAAGAAATACAAATGTGAGAAATGAAGAAAAGTGAAAGAGGAAAAAAAAGAGGACGTGAAAAAAGAAATACAATGTGAGAAAAGAAGGAAGGTGATAGAGGAAAAAAGAGGAAAAACTGAAAAAAAGAGGAAAAAAATGAAAAAAAGAGGGAAAAAGACAAAAAAAGAGAGGGGAAAACAGGGACAGGAAGCAGGAGGGAAAATGATGGAGGGAAGTAGAGATGTGATGGAGGTGTGAAGGAGATGTGATGGAGGTGAGAGGGAGATGAGATGCAGGGAAGTAGGAAGGAACCTCCAGCCTACGACCTGGCTTCATCTTCCTTAACCTCGCCCAGCCACCCTCTTACACCATCTGTCCTCTCTCACTCACTCTCTCTCTCTCTCTCTCTCTCTCTCTCTCATACAATCTCTGCCCTCCTCTTCCTCTCTATTTCTTCCTCCTTCACTTACACCATCTATCCTCCTCCTCATCCTTCTCTTCCACTCTCTTTCCTACTCCTCTTCCTCTTCATATCAGATCACCTTCCTCCGCTCCCTTCATTGCTCTTTTTCTCCTTTATCTATCTATCTATCTGTCTACCTATCTATCACAATCTTAATTCTACGATTCCTATGTATATCTTCCTGTCATATTCTCAGCTATTCCCAGGTATATCTTTATCATATTCCCAGCTATATTTCCTGTCATTCTTCTCTCTCTCTCTCTCTCTCTCACCTTGTGTCTTATTCCCATACCATTTTCTGTTCCCTCATCCACCACCTTTTCTCTCACTCTCACTCCCCTCCTTTCACTACTACTCTCTCTTCCTATTTATTTATTTATTTATTTATTCATTTACATCTCCACGTCTGTATCTGCAGGCACACAAACCTCTTTTTCTTGGGGAGGCAAAGGTCGCATTTTTTTATTGTTTTTACTGCTTTTTATTTCGGCTAATGTCCTTCACTTTATTCAGCCGAGGGTAAATTCCCCTTATAAATGGATTAAAGGCTTAGAACCATATAATAAAGGAAGGATGGAGAAGGGATAAAGAGGGAAAGAGAACAAAATAAAGAAGAAGCTGAGGGAATATGAGAAAGAGCAAGCTGTTAAAGGTGTAATAAAAAAAAATAAAGGGAGGGGGAGGCCAAGGATGAGTTGGAGGGATGGAGTGGAGAGGTATATGAGGGAGGGGGGTGTGAGCTGGGAGCAGGGCAATGAAATCTCAGGGGACAAGGCGACATGGAGGCGATTTGTTTGTGGCCAACCCTTACGGGATTAAGGCGTCTGGCAATAGATACAGAAGAAAAAAAGACAAAGGGGCAGGAAGCAAAAAATAAGAAACAAAGGAAGGAATTACAAAGAAAGGAGGAAGTTATAAGAAAAGAAAGAAAAGAGGAAGAGGTTACAGAAGAAAAATAAAGAAAAGAGGAGGGGATTACAGAAGAAAAATAAAGAAAAGTGGAAGGAGCTGCAGAAAGTAAAAAAAAGAGGAAAGGATTACAGAAGAAAAAAGACAAGAGGAAGGGGTTACAGAAGAAAAAACGAAAAGAGGAAGGGATGAGAAGAAAAATAAAGAAAAGAGGATGGGACTAGAGAAGAAAAATAAAAAAAGGAAAGGGTTAGAGAAGAAGAATAAAGAGGAAGAAGTAAAAAAAATATAAAGATGAGAGGATGGGGTGAGAAGAAAATAAAGAAAAGAGGAAGTTAAAGAAGAAAATAAAGAAACGAGGAAGTTAAAGAAGAAAATAAAGAAACGAGGAAGTTAAAGAAGAAAATAAAGAAACGAGGAAGTTAAAGAAGAAAATAAAGAAACGAGGAAGTTAAAGAAGAAAATAAAGAAACGAGGAAGTTAAAGAAGAAAATAAAGAAAAGAGGAAGTTAAAGAAGAAAATAAAGAAACGAGGAAGTTAAAGAAGAAAATAAAGAAACGAGGAAGTTAAAGAAGAAAATAAAGAAACGAGGAAGTTAAAGAAGAAAATAAAGAAAAGAGGAAGTTAAAGAAGAAAATAAAGAAACGAGGAAGTTAAAGAAGAAAATAAAGAAACGAGGAAGTTAAAGAAGAAAATAAAGAAACGAGGAAGTTAAAGAAGAAAATAAAGAAAAGAGGAAGTTAAAGAAGAAAATAAAGAAACGAGGAAGTTAAAGAAGAAAATAAAGAAACGAGGAAGTTAAAGAAGAAAATAAAGAAACGAGGAAGTTAAAGAAGAAAATAAAGAAACGAGGAAGAAGTTAAAGAAAAAATAAAGAAAAGAGGAAGGTGTGGGAAGCAGTAAATAAAGAAAAGAGGAAGGAATTAAAAGAAGAAAATTAACGACATAAAAATGGGAAATAGAGATCAGAAGAAAATAAAGAAAAGTGGAAATGGACAAAGAAAAGAGGAAAAGGACAAAAAAAGAGGAAAAGGACAAAGAGGACAAGGAAGAAGAAAAGGACAAAGAAAAGAGGAAAAGGACAAAGAGGACAAGGAAAAAGAAAAGGACAAAGAAAAGAGGAAAAGTAAAAAGAAAACAGGACAAGGAAAATGAGGAAAAGGACAAAGAAAAGAGGAGAGGGACAAGGAAAAGAGGAAAAAGAAAAGAGGAAAGAATTTGAGGCTAAAATTAAGTATTTGATGATTAAGGACAATTTGAGGTGCTGTTTGAGGAGTTTCTCTCTCTCTCTCTCTCTCTCTCTCTCTCTCTCTCAATATACATTTTTCTTTGTTCTTTCTCCATCTCAATCCTTTCTCACTCACATTCTCCTTGGACTCCTCTTTGTTTGCCCCCCCCCCACCGCCTCTCTCTCTCTCTCTCTCTCTCATTTTTCCTCCAGTCTGTCTGTCCGTTTCTCATATCCTTCAACTTTTCTTCCCTCCTTCCAAAGTCGCATCTTTTTCTCTCACCTCTCCCTCCTCCTCTTTCCCTCTTCTCTCCTCCTCTCTCCCTCCTTCCTCCCTCCCTCCCTGGCTCTCTCATCTCCTTTACCTTGTCCTTTCTCTTCTCTTTCTCATTCCTTTCCTCTTCTTTCCCTAATTTTCCTCTTCCCCTCTCCTTTCTTCCTCATTTCTTCCCTCCTTTTTTCTCTATTTTCTTTCTTCTCTTCTCTTTCATCCTCCTCTTCTCCTCTCATCTCTTTTCTCCATAAGACAAAATATATTCCTTCTGTCTTCCTTCCCTGTCCCTCCATCTCTCCTTCCTGTCCTCTTCCATCCTTCTGTAATATCCTTTTCTTCCTCCTTTCCTTCCATCCATCCTTCATTTATATTGCTTCCTTTATCTCCCTCACTCCCTCCTTCTCTGTTTTCAAATCCTCTCTACCTCTCCTTCTCTCTCATCTCCGCTCCCCCCTCTCTCTCTTATATACTCCCTGCTTACTTCTTTCCTTCACTCATTCCGTTCTTTAATTGCTATCTTTCTCTCCTTCTGTTCCTTCATCCATGTTTATCATTCCTTCCTTCCTTTTACTCCTCTTCCTTCCCTCTCTCCTTTCTCTCCATCGCACCCTTTTTCATTGCTCGCTTCCTTCATTATCTTCCTTTTTTGTCTTTATCATTCTTTCTTTTTTTGCTTCCTTCCCTCCTTCCTTCATTTTCTCCTTCCTTCGGTCTCAGTCCTTTTTCCTTCCCTCTCATCTTAATTCCTTCTCTCTCTCTCTCTCTCTCTCTCTTCTTTCTCTCATCTTCTTGCCTTCCTCGCTCTCCTCCTCCTCTCTAATTTTCCCTCCTTCCTCCCTCCCTCCCTCTTATGTTCTCATCCTTCTCTCTTCCTCCTTCCCTCCCACTCTCCACACAAGACAAAAGACAAATTCTCTCTCTCTCTCTCTCTCTCATTCATTTTATTTTTTTTTTCCCCCTGGACACAACAACATATCTCCCCTCCTTCATCCTTCCTCCCCCTTCCCTCCTCCTCCCCCTCCCTCTCTGCTGACAGTCTCCCTTCATCTCTCTCTCTCTCTCTTTCTCTACCTTGCAATATAGTACACCACGATAAAAAAAAAAACAAAGGATTTATGATTAACTTTTTTTCTCTCTCTCACTTTATTATATTTACTTCAGAATAAATTTTTGACATATTTCTTTCTATAATAAAAATTTTGGAAAATGCAGCACAAAAAAAATAATTATTGCTGATTTAATATTACTCTTTAAAATAAGATAGTGAGGGATATGGGTTTTATTCTCTCTATCTTGTGAAGTTTTTCCAAACGGGTTTACTAGGCTTCATGGTAGTCTTTCTCACTTTTCCTGCCGGCTTGGACTATACGGGGTGAGTGGGGTTGGATAGCTGCTTCCTTGTTTGTTATCCTTGTCTTTAACGCACTGATTACTTAAGTTTGTTTTAAGAAAAGACATTGAAGGAACTAAGTAATTTGATACTGTCCATTTTCTTTGTATTGTCTTACCCTCTCTCTCTCTCTCTCTCTCTCTCTCTCTCTCTCTCTCTCTCTCTCTCTCTCTCTCTCTCTCTCTCTCTCTCTCTCTCTCATACCTCTGCGGTGCCTCTTGCAAAAAACAATTTCAACAACTTTTTCGCTTTCAAGATTACCGTCATTTGCTGGAGAGAAAACACGGAGGGAGGGAGGGAGGAAATGAGGGAGGGAGGGAAGGAGGGAGAGAAGGAGGGAGGGAGGGAGGAAATGAGGGAGGGTAAGTGAGTGTGTGGAGGGAGGAGAGAGGGAGATAAGGGAGGAAAGGAGGGAGATGGGAGGAAGATAGGAAGAAAAAAGTAGGAAGGAAAGAGGGAGAGACGGGGGGAAAGAGGGAGGATAAGGGATGAAGGGAGGGAGGGAGGAGGGAGAAAGATGAAGGACGAAGTTAAGAAGGGAGAAGGAAGAAGGGAGAAGGAAGGAGGGAGAAAGATGAAGGACGAAGAGAGATAAAGGAGGGAAGGAGAGAGGAAGGAAGGAAGAAGAAAGATGAAAGAAAGAAGGACGGAGGATGGCGATGAAGGAGAGACAGAGGAAAATGAAGGAGGGAGGGAGGAAGGTGATAATAGAAGGGAGGCGAAAGACGGAGAGAAGGATGACAAATGTGTGACAGATGAGGGAAGGAAGGAAAGAGACGAAGGAAGGAAGGAAGGAAGGAAAGAAGGAGACGAAGAAAGGATAAAAGGGGAGGCGAAGGAAGGAAGGAGGCGAAGGAGGGAAGGAGGCGTAGGAAGGAAGGAGGGAAGGTGGGACTGGAGGGAAGATAGAGGAGGATTGGACGGGAGAGAGGAATGGAGGGAGGGTAAGAATGTGGAGGAAAGATCGAGGAATATGGAAGTAGGGGAGGGAATGGAGACAAAAGGGAGGGAATGGAGACAAAAGGGAGGGTTATGATGGTAGGAGGGAGGGATGAAGGGTGGGAGGATGACGCAAGGTGTGAGATGGAGGAGGGAAGAAATGAAGGGAGGGAGGGAGGGAGGGATAAGTAATGGGGGAAAATAACGGGGAAAAGAAAGGAAGTTTTTTTTTTTTATGACAGGAAAAAGGAACCAAAGGCTGTGGGCCCGCTATTATTGTTCCTTCCAAGAGAAAAACAAAATACAAGAGAGAGCCAAATTCAAGATTCGATCATTTCGAGATGCCTGGACACACTGCGTTTGAAAGACTGGAGATCACAGGAAGCAGGAAATACAGACAGAGGGAGACAGTTCCAGAGTTGACCTGTTGCATAAATGAAGGACTGGGAGTAACGGTTAACTCTTGCATTAGAGAGATGGACAGAAAAGGGATGAGAGTTCGCTGCTAGACGGGTGCTACGCGCCCGTCGTAGAGGTGGAGGAATGCAAGCAGACAGTTCAGAGGAGCAGTGACCATTGAAGTAGCGATAGAAAAGTGATGAAGATGCAACAGTGCGGCGAAGAGACAGTGGTTGAAGGAAGTCAGTAAGAGGAGAGTTAATGAGATGAAAAGCCTTTGACTCCACCCTATTGAGAAGAGCTGTATGTGGGGAGCCTTCCCACACATGAGAGTTGTACTCTACACAGGGGCCGATAAAACCCCTGTATAGAGTCAACAAATGTGCAGAGGTAAAGAAGGAATGGAGTCGGCTTAGCACACCTAATCTCTTGGAAGCAGATTTTTACAAGAGATGTAATATGATCTTTCCAAGATAAGTCCCGAGTAAATGAAACCCCAAGCATGTTCAACGATGATGCAGGATTAAGCTGAACGATGGAGGAATTTAGGGAGTGGAGAGATGGAAGGAGAGATAGAGGGAGGGAGGTAAAGCAGGAAAAGACAAAATGGAGGGAGAAAGATGAAGAAATGGAGGGAGCGATGGAAGGAGGAAGATGAAGGAGTTACATAGAGTTACATAGATACACAGACCACACAGACCTTACGGTCCCTACGAGGTGGTCCGGCTTTAATCCTAATATAGTGCATAGGAGCAGGAGAAAAGGGTAGCACAGCAGAAGGGAGGGATGAATGAAAAGATAGAGGGGGGAGGGAGTGGAAAGAAAAAAGTGGGGAAGGTAGGGAGGTCTACAGGGGGAGGAAGAGAAGAACCGATGAGGGGAGAAAAGGGAGGAAACGGAAGGAAAAATGATGGAGGACGAGAAAAGGGGGAGGGAGGGGAGGAAAGGAGGGTAAATGGAGAGGGAAAATGAAGGAAGGAGGCAACGAGAGAGGAAACTGAAAGAGAGAGAAATAAAAGGAATGGATAGGTAAGGAGAGGGAGGGAGGGAGGGAAGTTAGGGAGAAAAAAATGAAGGAGGATAGGAGGGAGGGAGAGACTCAGGTAGGAAGGAAAAGGAAATAAATATGAAGGAGGAATTCAAAAGCAAGGAAGGAAGGAAGGAAGGAAAGAAAGCAAGGAAGGAAAGAAAGCTGGGATACAGAGAGAGAGAGAGAGAGAGAGAGAGAGAGAGAGAGAGAGAGAGAGAGAGAGAGTGTGTGTGTGTGTGTGTGTGTGTGTGTGTGTGTGTGTGTGTGTGTGTGTGTGTGTGTACTGAGTATTGCACTGAGTTATTGTTGCGTGTCTCAATGCCAGACTGATGTGGTTATTGCTACCCTATACCGTGTGTGTGTGTGTGTGTGTGTGTGTGTGTGTGTGTGTGTGTGTGTGTGTGTGTGTGTGTGTGTGTGTGTGTGTGTATCCCACTACCACCATTCTTCTCCCTTTTCTCTCTCTCTCCCCTCTGATCGATGGTTCCTGATTGCTCTAGGTATTGCTCTCTCTCTCTCTCTCTCTCTCTCTCTCTCTCTCTCTCTCTCTCTCTCTCTCAGTATTACTTTATCTTCCTTTCTTCCATCCCTCCTTCCTTCCTTCATTTCTTCATTCCAAATTCTTCCTTATTCTTCTTATACTCCCATTCATCCTTTATCCATTCTCTATTTCCTTCCATCTTTCCTTCCTTCTTTCCTTCATTCATCACTTTCTCCTTTCCCAGTTTCCCCTCCCTCATCTACCTTCCTTTCCCTCTTTATCACCTCCATTCCTTCTTCGTTTCTCTCTCTCTCTCTCTCTCTCTCTCTCATCTCCTATCAATAAAGCCGTCTGGATGCAGCAAGAATAAAGATAAAAATAAATCCATCCCCGTACTGAAGGGGTTAATACGCTGTTTCAAGAAAAAATTAAAACAATGATAAGACAACAAAACAACAACAAACAACAACGATGCAAATAAACTTCAGAACTTTAGCCTCCAAAACAACTACAGTTTATACTCTCTCTCTCTCTCTCTCTCTCTCTCTCTCAACATATTACAGTAAAAATTTCTTTCAACCAACCAACTTACCAGGCTATCTATCTATTTATCTATCAATCTATCTATCTACTTACCTATTTATCTCTCTCTCTATCTATCTATCTATCTGCATCAAGCTATCCATTAATATTTCTCTCTATCTATCTAAACTTCCTCTCCACGTCTGTCAGTCCATCTTCATTTGTCAGTCTGTCTATTTGCCTAGCCGGCCGCTCTCTCTCTCTCTCTCTCTCTCTCTCGGTTTTATGGCTGTACGACGCTGTGTGTGTGTGTGTGTGTGTGTGTGTGTGTGTGTGTGTGTGTGTGTGTGTGTGTGTGTGTGTGTGTGTGTGTGTGTGTGTGTGTGTGTGTGTAAATTCCAAACTCAAGGTCAAAATTCATAGCAAGTTCCTATTTTTAGAACACAAAGGAGGTGGGGAGAGAGAGAGAGAGAGAGAGAGAGAGAGAGAGAGAGAGAGAGAGAGAGAGAGAGAGAGAGAGAGAGAGCACTCTGACAGATTGGGAAACAAATGAACTACAATTATTTACGATTAGACTTTCTCTCTCTCTCTCTCTCTCTCTCTAACCTGTCACCAAAATGTCCAAGAGTTGTCCCCCTCATTTAGGCGGTGTCCGGGGCCCGGGGCGGGTGTCACGAAGTATGGATTAACTGTATTACGTGGGGCAGTCTTGGATAAGTGGGAGAGTAGCGCGTGCTTAGCCACACTGCTTTGTAGATCCCTGACAGTAGATAGCAGGGTAGACGCGAGTAGATGGACGGTAAAAGTAGACGGATGGATGGATGGATGGATGGATGGATGGGTAATTGGTAGGACAGACACTCCGTTTTTTTGTCTGGTTGTTTGAGAGTTTGATCAAGAAATGGTGATATCAAAATGACCTGGCCTCACACACACACACACACACACACACACACAATCACGTATTTCAGGGTCGTATTTATGAACAGGTCGTCAATTCTCCTCAACACACGACTATCGCGTTCTTTGACTGGCACATTTACCTCCCCGAGTTTATTTTGACGTGAATTTGGCGACTATGTTAAAGCTGCTGTTCATTTATGTTGGTGGCGGCGACTATCATCCACTCACTTGATGGAGCGCGTCTACTTCTTCCAAGGGCGACTCCAAGTGAGAAGCCTAATGGTTTCCTATAACCCACGATACCATTTACAACGCTGGGTGGTAACCATATAACCAAACAACGGGGTGATGTGGAGCCGGCTATGATGCCCTTGTTAACTGGGTAAAGGCAAATGCAGCGTCCACCCAGGAACCAAACCTCCACACACTTCCCTACATCTCGTTGGTTAAGGGCATGCCAAAAACTAGGGGAAAACAGGTCACCGCACGGGATGGTCTTGCAGGCGCGATTCCTTACCTGCATTTGACGGGGCTGCTCGACTAGACAGACCGGAGTTACTCTACAGTATTACTACTACTACTACTACTACTACCACTACTACTACTACCATCGCCACTGTTGATTTATGTAGCCGTATTTTACTTTATTGTTTGTCTACTTTTCTTTTTAGCTCTCTGACCCCTACCCCACACCATTCTTAGGCAGGAAAAGTGGTTGGGATGATGATGATGATGATGAGTGATTTTCTACATGGATTTCGATTTTTATTTACTAAATTTTGTAAAGAAATGATGTCCTAATGTTTATTTCGGTAAATTAGTAGACGAGTTATTTTTATTTATTAAGTTCTTCAGAAATTTTATGGATTTTCTAAGGAGGATAAATAAAGTTCTTGATTAATGGTGTACCAAATATATCATTCCCAGGTGTGCTTAGAAAGGTATGTGGTGATTAAGACGAATTGCTATAACTGACGCAGGTACAACGTTTCTGGCCATTCCGTAGCGTGCACCTGTGAAGTAGCGAGCACCTGTAAAATAACGTGGACCTGTAAAATATCGTGCACCTGTAAAATTGCGTGCACCTGTAATGTAGCGGGAACCTGTAAAGTAGCGTGCACCTGTAAAATTGCGTGCACCTGTAATGTAGCGTGGACCTGTAATGTAGCGTGCACCTGTAAAGTGTCGTGCACCTGTAAAATTCCGTGCACCCGTAAAATTGCGTGCACCTGTAAAGTATCGTGCACCTGTAAAATTGCGTGCACCTGTAAAACTGCGTGCACCTGTAAATTTGCGTGCACCTGTAAAGTATCGTGCACCTGTAAAATTGCGTGCACCTGTAAAACTGCGTGCACCTGTAAAATTGGGACAGATGGTGTAGCATTTAAGAGTTCCAAGGCTTAATTTGAAAGGAAGATGGCGGGCGTTGACGAAGTACTGTTATTTATGATGCTATTTTTAACCTCAAATTTTGTCGTCAAACTTATGTAGCTATTTTTACTTATATTTTAATTTATTACTTATTTATGTAGCGATTTTTACTTATATTTTAATGTGTTACTTATTTATGTATCGATTTTTATTTATATTTTAATGTGTTATTTAAGCGGCTATTTTTACTTATTTTTTATATATATTTTTAAGTAGCTATTTTACTTATATTTTTAATGATCATTAATGCAGCTATTTTTACTTAATTTTTACTTACTACTTATACTTATATTTTTACTTATTATTTATGAAGCTAATTTTACTTTTATTTTTACTTATTATTTATGAAGCTCTTTTTACTTATATTTTTACTTATCATTTATGAAGCTAATTTTACATTTATTTTTACTTATTATTTATGAGGCTCTTTTTACTTATATTTTTACTGATTATTTATGCAGCTAGTTTTACTTATATTTTAATGTATTATATAAGTAACTTTTTACTTATATTTTTATGTATTGTGTAGCTATTTTTACTTATACTATTGTGAATTATTTGTGGCTATATTTAGTAATATTTTTGTTTATGAAGCTATTTTTACTTATACCTTTATTTATGTACCTCTTTTCCTTATATATTTATGTATTATTTATGCGGCTGTTTTTACTTATATTTTTATTTATGTAGCTATTTTTATTTATGTAGCTATTTTTACTTATATTTTTACTTATGTTGCTACTTTTAACCACACTTATATTTTGTAGTGTCCACGAATAAAATATTGACTTATGCAACTTTATGTAATTCATATTTTTTTTATTATTATTACTATTTTTTTTTTTTTTCAGAGAAGGGAGTTTACTGAAAAAAGACTAATTACTATTATTTCTGACGCTTTTTTTTTTTTTTTTATCTGATTGGATTCTGTAAAGGGTAAAGGAATAATTCTGATGGATGGTATAATGGGTGTAGTGAGGATGGGATGGAGTGGAGGGGTAGATGGGTGGGTGTGAGTTGGAGAGAGGGAGGCCTGATCGCGAGGGAGAGACATGGAGGCGAATGGTTTGTGGCCACCCCTTCCTGATATTAAAGCGTTAGGGTATAGATAGACAGATAGATAGATAGACAGATACAAACAGACAGGGGTAGATAGACATAGATACAGACAGACAAACAGACAAGTAGACAGACTGATACCGTTAGATAGATACATAGATATACACAGAGACGAACAGATAGAGAAATAGATAAACGCTGGTAGATAAACACAGATAGCCAGATAGATAAAGAGGTCGTATTCTCATAAGCTTAAATGTCTCCCTAACACCTCTCCTTTACTGATTTATTTTTTGCGAATTATTAAGTGTAAATTATCGTCCATTATTTCTTTACCATATATGTTAACAAATGTCTCTCTCTCTCTCTCTCTCTCTCTCTCTCTCAGCTAAGTATAATCGCTTAGCTGGAAGAGAAAGCTAGAGTTGTGGCGAGGAAGAGAGGGGTAAAGCTACTGAGAGAGAGAGAGAGAGAGAGAGAGAGAGAGAGAGAGAGAGAGAGAGAGAGAGAGAGAGAGAGAGAGAGAGATGCAAAACTAATTAATATGACAGAGTCTTGTATCTCAGGTGACACAGGTGCCCTCTTAACACATCTTCCTTAGCGATTTATTTTTCTCATTACTCCTTAACATTATCTTCTATCTTATGCCTATCGTTCCAACATCCACACACTGTCCCCTACTAACTTCTAAGAGGATACTGATGTGCAGGAAAATAAATCGCTTAGGAAAAGGTGTTAGGGCATCCGATGTGAACTGACATAGGAGAATGCAAGCCTATACATTTTTTTCCCTTTTTGAAGAATGTATGATAATGAATGAATAAATTTAAGTTCTACATTGTATAAGCCTGTTTTGTTGGTTAAGGCAGTGGTGGTGGTAGTATACTGGTAGGAATAGTGGTAGGTGTGGTAGTGGTGGTAGTACAGATGGTAGTCGTACCAATAGTGGTAGTCGTGGTAGCAATCGTGGTAATAGTAGTGGTGGTGGTGGTGGTAGTTGTGGTAGCGGTGGTGGTAGTGGTGGTGGTAGTAGTATTGGTAGTGGTGGAGGTAGTAGTATTGGTAGTGGTGGAGGTAGTAGTATTGGTAGTGGTGGTGGTAGTAGTGTTAGTGGTGG
Organism: Coenobita brevimanus; assembly: GCF_032717465.1. NCBI lineage: Eukaryota > Metazoa > Arthropoda > Malacostraca > Decapoda > Coenobitidae > Coenobita > Coenobita brevimanus. Next base: position 23,277,336 of record NC_137040.1, on the reverse strand, counting down.
TGGTGGTGGTAGTAGTGTTAGTGGTGGTGGTTGCAGTGGTAGTGGGGGTAGTAGTAGTGGAAGTGGTGGTGGTAGTGGTGGTGGTAGAGGTGGTGGTGGTAGTTGTCGTGGTAGCAGTGGCAGTGGTAGTAGTGGTGGTGGTAGTGGTGGCGTGCAGGCAAGGTGAGTGGTCAGAATATTGACGTGTATCCAACAAGTGTTCAGTGTTATAGACGAGGTGGAGGGAGGGGGAGGAGGGGAGGGGGAAGCAGGGGAGAGACGGAGTAGAGGGGAAAGGAGAGGAGAGGAAAGGAGAGAGAAGGAGAGCGAAGGTAAGAGAGAGGAATATAGGAAAGGGGGTAGAGAGAGAGAGAGAGAGAGAGAGAGAGAGAGAGAGAGAGAGAGAGAGAGAGAGAGAATTATCTTACATAATCCTTTTTTCTCACCTGAAGGAACTGGACAATTCCCACATCTTTAATTCTAAGCCGTGGGACCAAGAAATTCGATGTCTTATAAGGCGGGAGTGAGTCTCCTTGGTTACTAGACCCATTTGACCCTAACTTGGCCTAAAAGTGCCATCTCTCCATCTTGAATACGGGATTGTTGCTATATATCAACACTACAATATGGTACTAGTCACGAAGAAGTGCTGTGTCAAAGGTGTAGAACTGTAGTATTGCAAAAGGGCGAAAATCCCAGTCAAGTTAATGTAAAGGAACTATTGACTGATCCCACCTGCCGTCTAATTACACCTGGCCACTAATTAAGGTGGAAAAGGTGAGTGAAATACAGGTAAGAAGAAAAGTGGTATCGTAATCAGTGAACTGGGCCAGAACACCAATAATTCATCACTCAAGCTTTCAAAATATTCATCATCATCATCATCATCACCATCATCATCATCATCATCACCATCACTACCAATTATCATCATTCATCAACCACCACCACCACCATCATCATTCATTATCACAATCATCATCATCATCACCACCATCACTACCAATCATCATCATTCATCAACCATCCATCACCACCACCACCACAATCATCATCATCATCATCATCAGAGTCGTCATTATCATCACCTGTGATCATCATCATCAACCATCATCACCTCCAACAGTCATACTCATCCTCATCACCACCATCATCATCATCATCATCGTCATCATCATCATCATCATCATCATCATCATCAATAAACCCCTGCAGCCCAAGGACGATTTCTTACACTATCTATCCAGCTGTTTCTCTTTCACTTAATAAATTGAAAAAGTCTTAAGATAGTGAAAATAAAAAGTATAGACGATATGAATGGCTCTCTCCACACCTACCTCTCCATCCGGTACCGCTCAGGTAGGACAGGGATGATTTACTTACCTGAAAAGATATGAGAATAATTACAATAACAGGAATGACAATAATAATAATAATAATAATAATAATAATAATAATAATAATAATAAAATAATAATAATAATAATAATAGTAATAATAATAATAATAATAATAATGATAATGATAATAATAATAATAATAATAATAATAATATTATCATTATTATTATTATTATTAATCAATCAATCAATCAGCTTTATTTCGGATCTCTCGATACATAAAAAATAATATATTTCATCATCCTAAAGGCAGTAGTAGTACAGTAGCAGCAGCAGCAACAACAGCAGTACACACACACATATATATATATATATATATATATATATATATATATATATATATATATATATATATATATATATATATATATATATATATATGTATATATATATATATATATATATATATATATATATATATGTATTATATATATATATATATATATATATATATATATATATATATATATATATATATATATATATATATATATATATATATATATATATATATATATATATATATATATATATATATATATATATATATATATATATATATATTTTACACATATAGAGTGGGTGATGCACTGTAGAATTATGTATAAAAGAAAAAATCGCATTAAAAGTAATGATAAAGACCTGAGGACATCACAGTGCACATACACATTATTAACCTATTCGAAAAAAATAGTATCAACGAAATATAAAACAGGTCAACGGTAAAAAAATAAAGCTATCATCAATACAATTAAAAAAGAAGTCCTATGGGCAATATAAAAGCTAGCAGCCATAAAGTTATAAAAAAGGTTCAAAAGTAGTGCTAGTAGTAGTAGTAGTAGCAGTAGTATGTAGTAGTAGTAATAATAATAGTAGTAGTAGTAATAGTAGTAGTAGTAGTACTGGCAGGAGTAGCAGTAATAATAATAATAATCATCATCGTCATCATCATCATCATCATCATCAACATAATAATAATAATAATAATAATAATAATAATAACAATCATAAGGTAAGGTAACAAAGGAGTGGTCGGGATGGGCTGGTGGGAGGTGGGGCAAGGCACGAGGATTACATCTTAGGAGAGACGATTTTCTTTACTACAAAATTTACATATAACTTTAAGACAAAATTTCCTGGATGAAAATATATCGTTTGGAAAAAATTTTGATAGAAAGTCAAAAACGTAACTATAAAAAAGGGTAAAACTTGAATAATAGAGAATGCGAAGGATGGAAATGACAGAGAGAATAAAAAGGAGAGAAAAGATTGAATATAAATGAGATAGAAGGGGAAGCAGCTGAGAAATGAGGAAATAAAAGAGAAAGAAAGAAAATAAAGAGAGAGGGAAGAGGAAGATGGGAAAAAGGGTGAAGCTGCAGTATTTAGAGAGAGAGAGAGAGAGAGAGAGAGAGAGAGAGACAGACAGACAGACAGACAGAGACAGAGAGAGTCTAAGGTAATCAGTGCTAAGTGTCTGTCTTCGAAATGACAGAAGACGACACTTAAATTCTCTCTCTCTCTCTCTCTCTCTCTCTCTCTCTCTCTCTCTCTCTCTCTCTCTCCTTTCAATCAGACCTTTCTCACACTCCACCTCCTTCCTATCCCTTTCACCGTCCTCTTTCTAATTCCTTTTCACGCCCTCCTCTCTCTCTCTCTCTCTCTTTCTCTCTCTCTCTCTTTGCTTTATATTATATATGCTGGTAAGTACTTCACGAGCTCGCTTTTTCTCTCACTCACTTCTTTCCTCTCTTTATCTCTCATTTGCATTTTATTTAACATTCCAATAATTCTCTCTCTCCCTCCTCTCTCTCTCTCTCTCTCTCTCTCTCCCTCTCTCTCTCTCTCTCTCTCCATCTATCACTCTATCGATCTATCTTTGTCTGTCTATCCTTTAATTAGGTATTTTCTTTATTTTTCATATTTCATACCATCATTCTTTCTTATCACCCCCTTCTCTCTCTCTCTCTCTCTCTCTCTCTCTCTCTCTCTCTCTCTCTCATTTTTCAGCCGAAACCCTTTCATACCTTTCCAACATTTTTCTTGCAGTTCAATCTTCCCTTCTTCGTTTTCATCTTCAGTCTCTCTCTCTGTCTCTCTCTCTCTCTCTCTCTCCCCCAGCCATCCCCGCCTGGGCCAGAACAGAAGCGACAGGCAGGGACGTAGAAAGCAACACGTCCCCCTGCCAATTTTAAAGAAGTTTCCCCTTATACTGCAAATTGGCTCCCGTTTTTTATTTTCATATTTTCCCATTTTTTCCCTAGAGGTGGATTTGGAAGGGGGGGGATTGTGTGGGGGTTGGGGGCTGGGGGGGTGTGGGGTAAGGGGGTGAGTGGGGTGAGTGTGAAGGGGGGTTTTGTGTGTGCGTGTGTGTGGTGGGGGGGTTTATGTGTGTGTGTGTGTGTGTGTGTGTGGGAGAGAGAGAGAGAGAGAGAGAGAGAGAGAGAGAGAAATGGACAGCACTAGCCTGATAAAAGCAAACGAAGATTTAGGGAGACAGAAAAAATACCCAGAAAAAAAAACAAAAAATTAAAGAAAGAAACAGACACTAAAAAAAAAACACAAATCTTTAAGACACTGGGTAGACAAAAAATAGATTAAGAAAAACACAAATCAAGAAAAACAAAGGAAAATAACAAGGAAAATAGATATAATCGTGGATATCTACTGGGAAAAATAGGAAAAGCTAAGTGTATAAAGAAGGAAAATAGGACAAGCAATGAGATATAGATGCCACATGGGTATATTTATTGGTGAGAGAGAGAGAGAGAGAAAGAGAGAGAGAGTAGCTTAAGACAAAAGGGAGAGGAGCAGAACATGATAACAAGCAAAAACACAAAAAACAGAAATTATAAAGTCCTCTGAATTCGGAAAAAAAAAAATAAAGATATGGTAATAAAGAAAATATATAAAACATAAATCCAAAAAAATAAGCCAAAAAAAAAAAGAGCACGAACAAATTCCTTAAAAAATAATAATAATAAAAAAGAGAAACTGAAAAAAAAAAAAAATACACCACGTTTGTTTCAGAATCAAGATGGATTGAAATATATAAAAAAAACAAAAAACAAAAAATATTATAGAAATCCAAAATAATCCAGGACATAAGCGCCACCTAAAAAAAAAAAAAAAAAAAAAAAAAAAAAAAAAATCCTGACACCCCCAATGAAAAAATATCTTCCAATCGGCCAAAGGGACAAAGAAAAAGCGCCAAAGAGCCAAGGAAAAGAGAGACGTCAGAGGCAAAGAGAATAGCATATCAACTCACACAGGAAAAAAGATTGAGACAAAAATGTGAAAAAATTGAGGTATTAAAAAGAAAAACTGGGGCTTAAATGTGACAAAGAAAAGCGATCTGGTGGGATTTGGGGGGGGAGAGAGAGAGAGAGAAAGAGAGAGAGAGAGAGAGAGGAAAAAAAAAACAAATCCCACTTAATTCATCATCAATTTCTCTTCCTCTTCTCTTTTCCACCTTTATCAATATTTTCCATTCACTTTCCTTCCTTCTTGTCCTCTTTCCGGTTTCTGTTCTAATTTTTCCCATCTTCTGTTGTCTCTTTCCTGTTTCATTCTTTCTTATATATTTCTCATTTTCCCTTTCCACCTCTATCACCTTCCTCATTCTTTTCTTTTTTCTAAGTCTTTCTTCCTTTCTCCACCTACAAAGCCATTCACAGCTTCACATTTCTTCTCTCTCTCTCTCTCTCTCTCTCTCTCTCTCTCTCTCTCTCTCTCTCTCTCATTTTACATGCTAATTAGCACTTCACTCACCTGCTTTTTCTTCGCTCACACTCCCTCCTCTTTTTATCTTTCATTTGCATTACATTTTGCATTCTAATAATTCTCTCTCTCTCTCTCTCTCTCTCTCTCTCTCTCTCCTATCACAGTATCTTTAATCTCACCTACTTATCGTCTCCTTCCCCTCTTCCCTCTATCGTTAATCCGCCCTTCCCTGTCTCCCTCCTCTCACATTAACCCTTTCAGGCCGAGAACCCCCTGTTATCTTTATTTTCGACACCCTACAGACGATTTTTAAACCTTCTCATTTCACTACGTACTTTATTTTTATTTTTGCCATTACTAGACGATTTTATTCAGCTTCAGATAGGCTTAAGAAAGGTTTAGAGAGATTCTTCAGTTTTTCTCACAATTTTTATTTTCATTCTAAGACAGACGCTTTGAACTGGAGGGGTTAAATTTAGCCTTCAGTAACCCCTTCAAAATCAGACATCCTTCTAGAAGTTGAGGAAAATCGTCTGGTACAGGGAAAAAATGGGAAAAATCTTAGTTTCCCTTTTGGGGGTAAATTAATTCAGATATGGGAGGAAAAAAATCAAAGTTTGTGGATGGGTTAATGTTTTTTTCTCCTTCCTTAACAACAAACAAATTTCTCTATTAAGAAAATCGTCTGGAGGCAGTGAATTTAAGCAAAATAAAAGTCTAATTAAAGGAGTAAAGGGAGATTATTTGGAGTGAAGGGGTTAATGAGGGCTATTATTTAACCTTTGTAATTTGAAGAGTATTTAAATCAATAACAAAATAGAGTAGCAAAAATATTTCTCTCTTTCTCTCTCTCTCTCTCTCCCCTTCCTTCTCCATACAAACTAAGCTTCCTTCTCCTCTCTCCATCTTCTCTCCCACCCCTCTCTCTTCTCCTATCTTTCCTGCCTCTCCTTCCTTCTCCTCTTCCTTCCAGCCTTCTCTTCTCCCCTCCATCCTGTCTCCCCATCCTTCTTCGTCTCTCCCCTCTCCCCATCCTCCCTATCCTTCTCCCCTAAGACCCATTATTATCCGAAAATAATCCAAAATTGGAAGGTCCACATTTTCGCTTCGCTTATTTCGGGAACCATATATTTTGAAAGTCGCACACACACACACACACACACACACACACACACACACACACACACACACACACACACACACACACACACACACAGAGGTAAACCTAAACTCCCAAACTTCCTTCCCTCAGGTTAAAGAAATACGCACACAAGCAATCATTCGTTCACTCATACTTTTACACACACACACACACACACACACACACACACACACACACGCAAATTGAAAATAAAACCAATATCCACAATATACCAAAACCATTCTCTCTCTCTCTCTCTCTCTCTCAAAAACAACAACCTTAACCAATTTCCAAAAAGTCTCATTCCCCAAATTTATATCAACATCCCATCACCCAAGAAACCATGTACAACCCTAAACGTCACACACACACACACACACACACACACACACACACACACACACACACACACACACACACACACACACACACTGAAAGGTAATGAACTAAGGTACATGTGGAATAAGAATAAATTTAATAAGAGGGGGAAGAGAGGGAAGGAGGAAAGAGGAGACGATGCTAAAAGAGATGGCGAAATAGAGGAGACAGAAGGAAGGAAGGAAGGATGTATATATGTATGTATGAATGGACGGATGGATGGAAAGAAAGAAAACGAAGAAAAGAAGCAAGGAAGGAAGGAAGGAAGGAAGGACAGATGGATGGATGGATGGAAGGAAGGAAGGAAGGAAGGAACGAAGGAAGGAAGGAAGGAAGGGACAGGGAGGCGAGGACTTTGTATTTCAATAAAAATAGTAATAAATACTACTACTACTACTACTACTACTAATAATAATAATAATAATAATAATAGATATAATCGTAAAATAAATATGCCAAAAATAGCCGATGGAAAACATAGCATAGTACATTTGAGAGAGAGAGAGAGAGAGAGAGAGAGAGAGAGAGAGAGAGAGAGAGAGAGAGAGAGAGAGAGAAATTTATGACTATCTGCCTACGACGCGATCTCTTAAATTCCATAGACAAATAAAGGTTTCAATCCACTTAATGAAAGGAAATAAGGGTTTGGATTCCCCTGTCCCCCCTCCCCCTCCCCCCTCTCCCCTTCCCTACAAGACTCCATTTAAGCGATTGGATCCTCTATGCAGGGGGAGGGGGACGAGGACCCTTTTATTTTTACCTTTCTTCTTTATTGGTTTTTTCTTACGCACCTTCTTTGCTTTATTCTGCTTTAATGTATTAGTTATGCTTTCTTACCTTATTCCTTCCTCCTCCTCCTTCCTTCCTTCTTTCCTTCCTTCCTCCCTCCCTTCCTTCCTTCCTTCCTTCCTTCATTCATTCATTCATTCTTTATTTCATTATCTGCATTTTTTCCTTCGCTTCACTTTTTGTTCACTTTTTTTCTATTTTTCACCAGTTTTTGTTTTTTTATTTCTTAATTCTTCCAACTTACTTTTTTCATTTGTTCCTTCTTTCTTCCTTTACAATTACCATTTTCTTGCTTCTCCTTCGTTTTTATTTATTTTATTTTTCAATCACCATTACGTACATTTTCCCTTTATCATTCTTTTTTCATTCATTCATTTCAATTATTTTTCTTTATTACTCATGATATCCTTTATTTTTTGTTTTCTCATTTTTCTTACATCTTTCTTTCTTCCTTCTTTCCTTCAGTTTCTTTATTTTTTTATTGCTACTGATATCCCATTTTTTCCGGTTTTCTTTTTTTCTTACATCTTTCTTTCTTCCACCAGTTTTTTCAATTATTTTTTCTTCGTTTCTAATATTTTCCTTGATGTGTCTTTTCCATTTCTACCTTCAATCAAATTTTCCCCATTTTTTCATTTTCCTTTTTCCATTCTCCTTTTTGAGCTGTTTTCCTTCCGTTTTTCATATCCCCTTTTGTCTCCATATTTCATTTTTTCCTTGTTTCCTTCATTCATTTCTAAATTCTTTCTCCTTTTCCCACGTGGCTTTTTCTCGTCTCTCCTTTATTAACAAACTATTTTACTACCAAATTCGGTGACGTCATTCGTATCTTTATTCATGCTCTTTACTAATAACTTTATTTAGCTTAACGGAGACTTATTAAATGTATGTACTTAATACAGAGTTTAATTCCTCTTCTCTTGCTAGCCTTCCTCTTGACTCTCTTCTCTCCTGCTCTTCCCCTCTTATCCTCCTCCTCCTTTCCTCTTCCCTATCCTCTTCTCCCCTCCCCTCTTTTCACCTTTCCTCCATACCTCCTCTCTCGTTCACCTTCTCCTCCTCCTTCCCCTCTCCCACATCCTCTTCATCGCTTCTTCCGACTTCATCATATCCAGTTTCCTCTCCTCCTCTTCCTCTCTTCTTCCCTCCTCTCTTCGATTCTTCTCCTGTCTTCCCCTTTCGTCCCTACGTCCTCTCCTCTCTTCTCTCCTCTCCTCTCTCCTTTTTCTCTACTTCTCCTCTCTTTTCATTTCCTTCCTCCACTTCTCTTCTCTACCTCCTCTCTCCTCTCCTCCCCTCTCTTTCCCTCTCGACTTCTCCTCTTCTTTCATTTCCTTCCTCCACCTCTCCTCTCTCCTTTCTCCCCTTTCCCTCCCTCCCTTCTCCCCTCCCCTCCCCCCTTTCTCTCCCCAACCTCCATGTACAACCAAGACCTCGATTGGACCTAAAGCAAATTGGATCACACTGTCCCCCCCCTCTCTCTCTCTCTCTCTCCTATTTTCTACCTCTCCCTTCCCCCCTTCTTTCTTCCTTCCTTCCTCCCTTCTTTCTGTCTTTTCCACTTCAGCATATCTCCCTTTTTCTATACCTCTGAGTGTATCTATCTATCTATCTTTCTTTATCCATCCATTCATCCATCCATCCAACCTCCATCTACCTATATACCTATCTATCCATCAATCCATCTGCCATCTATCTATATATATATCTATCTATCCATCCATCCATGTGCCTATCTACTCACTCCTATCTCTCCCAGTCTCGCGTCTCCACTTCACCTCATCCTCGGTCTCCCTCTCCTCATACTCCCCTCACCTCTGCTTCCACTCCTTCTCATTTGCCCCCCAGTTCGAAAAGTCAATAAATAAATAAACAAAATAAATAAAATAAAAATAAACAGCAGCGTCGTCGTCCTGGAGAAAAATAAAAAAAGGTGAAGATTTGAAAAAAAAAAAAAAATGGCGGGAGTCAAAGGTCAACATATTCTTTTTCTTTTTGATTTTACTAATAATTTCACATTTTTTTTTTTTTTTAATGGGAAAAGGATACTAAACATTTTTATTTCAAGCGTAAAAAATCATCTTTCTATTTAGGTGCTTGGCTTTAGACATGGATTAATAGATACAGTTGGACAGATAGATAGATAGATAGATAGATAAAGACGGATAGAGAGAGAGAGAGAGCATAATAGGTAGGTATAAAAGATAGATGGATAAATAGACAGATACATTTTAGAGAGAGAGAGAGAGAGAGAGAGAGAGAGAGAGAGAGAGAGAGAGAGAGAGAGAGACGATAAAAGAAAAAAAACAAAAAAAAAAGATTACGCAAAGAAAACGGGAACTCAGGGGGGACCACTTTAATAATCACAGAGAAAATTGTTGCCTGAATTTTGCCAGTTTCTAATCAACACGTCAACAGGTCTCAGATTAAAAGGGAATTAAAAACGAGATTAACATGAGTAAATTAAGCCGTCTAATTATCTAAAAATTTTGCAACGTGACTTGGTTATCACTGGGAGTTGTAGTGGAAATATCATTTATTTTTTTTTATTATAACGAAAATGTTACTAAGACATTATTACTAGTACTACTACTACTACTACTATCAACACTACAACCATCACCATCACCATTAATGATAATAAC
>NC_137040.1:23254781-23264781 GCF_032717465.1 Coenobita brevimanus | reverse complement strand
CAGGACACCCAACACTACCAGGACACCCAATACTACCAGGACACCCAGGACACTACCAGGACACCCAACACTACCAGGACACCCAACACTACCAAGACACCCAACACTACCAGGACACCCAACACTACCAGGACACCCAACACTACTAGGACACTACCAGGACACCCAGGACACTACCAGGACACCCAACACTACCAGGACACTACCAGCACACCCAGGACACTACCAGGACACCCAACACTACCAGGACACCCAGGACACTACCAGGACACCCAACACTACCAGGACACTACCAGGACACCCAACACTACCACGACACTACCAGGACACCCAACACTACCAGGACACCCAATACTACCAGGACACCCAACACTACCAGGACACCCAATACTACCAGGACACCCAGGACACTACCAGGACACCCAATACTACCAGGACACCCAACACTACCAGGACACCCAACACTACCAAGACACCCAACACTACCAGGACACCCAACACTACCAGGACACCCAACATTACCAGGACACCCAACACTACCAGGACACCCAACACTACTAGGACACTACCAGGACACCCAGGACACTACCAGGACACCCAGGACACTACCAGGACACCCAACACTACCAGGACACTACCAGCACACCCAGGACACTACCAGGACACCCAACACTACCAGGACACTACCAGGACACCCAACACTACCAGGACACTACCAGGACACCCAACACTACCAGGACACTACCAGGACACCCAACACTACCAGGACACTACCACGACACCCAGGACACTACCAGGACACCCAACACTACCAGGACACCCAGGACACTACCAGGACACCCAGGACACTACCAGGACACCCAACACTACCAGGACTCCCAGGACACTACCAGGACACTACCAGGACACCCAACCCTACCAGGAAACCCAACACTACCAGGACACCCAACACTACCAGGACACCCAGGACACTACCAGGACACTACCAGGACACCCAACACTACCAGGACACCCAGGACACTACCAGGACACCCAACACTACCAGGACACCCAGGACACTACCAGGGCACCCAACACTACCAGGACACCCAGGACACTACCAGGACACCCAGGACACTACCAGGACACCCAACAATACCACGACACCCAACACTACCAGGACACCCAGGATACTACCAGGACACCCAACACTACCAGGACACCCAGGACACTACCAGGACACCCAGGACACTACCAGGACACCCAGGACACTACCAGGACACCCAACACTACCAAGACACCCAGCACACTACCAGGACACCCAACACTACCAGGACACCCAACACTACCAGGACACTCTACACCAACAGGACACTAACACTACCAGGACACCCAACACTACCAGGACACCCAGGACACTACCAGGACACCCAGGACACCCAACACTACCAGGACACTCAACACTACCAGGACACCCACCACTACCAGGACACTACCAGGACACCCGACACTACCAGGACACCCGACACTACCAGGATACCCAACACTACCAGGACACCCAACACTACCAGGATACCCAACACTACCAGGACACCCAACACTACCAGGACACCCAACACTACCAGGACACCCAACACTACCAGGATACCCAACACTACCAGGACACCCAACACTACCAGGACACCCAACACTACCAGGACACCCAGGACACTACCAGGACACCCGACACTACCAGGACACCCAACACTACCAGGACACCCAACACTACCAGGACACTACCAGGACACCCAACACTACCAGGACACTACCAGGACACCCAACACTACCAGGACACTACCAGGACACCCAACACTACCAGGACACTACCAGGACACCCAACACTACCAGGACACCCAACACTACCGGGACACTACCAGGACACCCAACACTACCAGGACACCCAACACTACCAGGACACCCAGGACACTACCAGGACATCCAACAGTACCAGGACACCCAACACTACCAGGACACCCAGGACACTACCAGGACATCCAACAGTACCAGGACACCCAACAGTACCAGGACACCTAACACTACCAGGACACCCAGGACACTACCAGGACATCCAACACTACCAGGACACCCAACACAACCAGGACATTACCAGGACACTACCAGGGCACCAAATAATACTAGGACACTACCAGGACACCCGACACTACCAGGACACATAGGACACTACCAGGACACCCAACACTACCAGGACACCCGACACTACCAGGACACCCAGGACACTACCAGGACACCCAACACTACCAGGACACCCAACACTACCAGGACACTACCAGGACACCCAACACTACCGGGACACCCAACACTACCAGGACACCCAACACTACCAGGACACCCAGGACACTACCAGGACATCCAACAGTACCAGGACACCCAACACAACCAGGACATTACCAGGACACTACCAGGGCACCAAATAATACTAGGACACTACCAGGACACCCGACACTACCAGGACACCCAGGACACTACCAGGACACCCGACACTACCAGGACACCCAGGACACTACCAGGACATCCAACACTACCAGGACACCCAACACTACCAGGACACCCAGGACACCCAGGACACCCAACACTACCAGGACACCCAACACTACCAGGACACCCAACACTACCAGGACACCCAGGACACTACCAGGACACCCAACACTACCAGGACACCCAGGACACTACCAGGACACCCAACACTACCAGGACACCCAGGACACTACCAGGACACCCAACACTACCAGGACACCCAGGACACTACCAAGACACCCGACACTACCAGGACACTACCAGGACACCCGACACTACCAGGACACCCAGGACACTACCAGGACACCCGATACTACCAGGACACTACCAGGACACTACCAGGACACCCGACACTACCAGGACACCCAGGACACAACCAGGACATCCAACAGTACCAGGACACCCAGGACACTACCAGGACATCCAACAGTACCAGGACACCCCATAAAACCCCCTGAAACCCCACAAAAACCCTGCCCCCCCCCACCCTCCACCGTCCGTGATTTGTGCCTCCCCTGAGAGGCGGGCACACTACAGGCCAGAGACGTGACCCCCTCTCGTAACCCCATGGTCTAATGTCACCCTGGGGAGTCTCTCTCTCTCTCTCTCTCTCTCTCTCTCTCTCTCTCTCTGATATACTGTTTTTAATATAATAAATCTAACTCAATAAGCCAAATGTATTATTCATTTTTTTTTATTCTTGCTGTCATTTATTTTGCTCTGAAGAGAATTTTCGAACTAATGAAGCTAGAAAATGACTTTATAATAGTAATAGTAATAATAATAATAATAATATTAATAATGTGATAATAATAATAATAATAATAATAATAATAATAATAATAATAATAATAATAATAATAACAATAATAATGTGATGATAATAATAATAACAACAATAATCCTAATAATAATAATAATAACAATAATAATAATAATAATAATAATAATAATAATAATAAAACAGCCGAGTATACACGTAAACTAACACTCGACCTCTACAGTGAAGCATGCATCAGCCCCTACCAACCCAGTCACCAGCAATCACAGTGGACAAGGGAAGGGAGGAGGGAAGAAGAAGAGACGAGGAGAGAAGAGGAGGGAGGAGGAGTGAAGAGAAGAGGGGACGGGAGAGGAGGAACAAATAAAAGAGGGGAGGAGACGAGAGGAGAGAGGAGGAGTGAGGAGAAGAGGGGACGAGAGAGGAGGAAAAAGTAGAAGAGAGAAGAGAGACGGAAAGGAGAGGAGAGAGGAGGAGAGACGAGAAGGGAAGGGACGGGAGAGAGGAGGAAAGAAGAAAAGAGGGAGGAGATACGAGAGGAGGGCAAAGAAGACAGGAGGACAGGGGAGTGGAGAGGAAGACGAGGGAGAAAAGGAAAGTCAGTAAGGGAATAGGGGAGGTGAGGAGAGGAGAGGGGAGGGGAGAAAGTGGGAACAGGAAGGGAAGGAGGGAGGGGAGAAAAAAGGGGAGAGAGGGAGGGGAGGAAAATGGGGAGAGAGGAAGAAGATATGAAAGTAGTGGGATGAGAGAGAGAGAGAGAGAGAGAGAGAGAGAGAGAGAGAGAGAGGACAAAGGAATCCTATTTACGGATTATATTGCGACATCCAATTAACATACCTGGTAATTGGACAGCAGGTAATTAATTGGTAAAGGTAATGGGATTTGATGGACGTAAAAATTGGGTCTGTTCGTCTGTCTGAATGAATCTATCTATCTATACATCTATCAATTTACCTACTTTCCTACCTGTATCTATTTATCTATCTATCTACCTACCTACTTAACTATATACCTATCTACCTATCTATCAACCAACCAATCCATCCATCAATCAATCAATCAATCCATCAATCTATCTATCTATCTATTCTAAGCCATATCAAGTACCGTTCTGATATATAAAAAAAAATATAAAATGGACAATGAAATCCACTGCGTCTCTCTCTCTATAAATTCAAACTCTTTATAATAAAAAATAATACTATTCCCATTTTTCCAGGTAAGGCCTAATACAGTACCTCGACATACCTGGATTTACCTGAGTAAGTAATTAATTCCATCCATAATTTATTCTAGTATCACAAAATTATATAACCTATGTTTTTTTTTTTACACCTAATATTTCGAATAATTATTTCACCTATATATTTTAGACTAACTTCCCAGAAAGGTTCGTCCTTCTCATAACACCTAAATTAGCTCTATATTACGTTCACCTACAGGGAAAAAATATATATGAAGAGATAGTTAAGTGTCTGAGGAGGAGCGAGGATTCCATGAGCTTAAAAGAGGTGTGGATGAGTATGTGGCCCACTTCACTGGCTGTGCTGGTGATCGTCCTTCCACCTAAGTAATGATTTATGTGGGAAAAACGACCATGACGACTACGACGACGACCATGATGATGATGATGATGATGATGACGATGATTATGACGATGATGATGATAACGATATTAACGATGATGATGATGATGATGATGATGATAGATAATTCAATCCCGTCAAAGGATACCGTATCTACCTAATGCCTAAAATTTTAAGCCCTCCTCCTCCAATTTTTTTAAAGGATATTTCTATAAATATAAGGTTATTGGAACTAATCCCCATTAAAACCCACAAATCAGCACCAAAGCCGTAAATCTCCACCAAAACCCATAAATCCCCACCAAAACCCATAAATCCCTACCAATCCCCATAAAACCCCACCAAAACCCACAAATCCCAACCAATCCCCATAAATCCCCACCAAACCCCATTAAGTTCCGGTCAATCCCCATAAATCCCCACCAAACCCCATTAAATTCCAAACAATCCCCATAAATCCCAGCTAATCCCCATTAATCCCCCTTAAAACCCATAAATCCCCACCAAAACCCATGAAATCCCAATCAATCCCCATAAATCCCAGTTAATCCCCATAAATCCCCCTCGCCCCTATCTTAACAACCCTCGGCCTCTAATCACCTCTTAAACCAGCTCGTTACTTGGCGCCTTCCTCGTTACACTCTCTGGCGAAATAGTTTATGAATATTTATAGGAGAAGGGATGAGATGGATTGCATGTGTCTATTTTTATCTATCTATCTATCCATCTATCTATCGACCTGCAATTGTTTTAGTATTGAGGATCGTCTAGCAATTCTGTGGCCACTCCATCTATCTATCTATCTATTTATCTATGTTTGTCCACAGTCTATGCTGGTAAATCTTGCAATATTTCACTCTCTCTCTCTCTCTCTCTTAAAACCTGCACTACAAAGAGTATATTAAACTCTCTCTCTCTCTCTCTCTCTCTCTCTCTCTCTCTCTCTCTCTCTCTCAGATCCATTTATTTGTCTTTCCATAACTCCCCTATATCTATCCAATCTATTTCCCACCCTGCATCTATCATAACATGCACATCTATCTATCTAGCTCTCCCCCACAACCTACCTTCACTAATCCATCTATCTATCTATCTAATCTATCTGTAAAAAATCTATCGGGTAATCTATGTATCACTATGCCATCTTCGTCGATCTATCTATCTATTCTGTCTATCGATCAATTTGTTTCTGTAATAATTTCTATCTATCTGTCCTTCTATAACCAAGCCATCGTCGTCGGTCTGTCTATCCATCTATCCATATATCTATCTATATCTATCCATATACATATCCATCTACCTACATACCCACCAATCTATCTATCAATCTACCTATCTTGCCATCTATCTACCTATCTATCTATCTAGCCATCTATCTATATATCTACCTACCCATCTATCTACATCTATCTATCCATCCACCCAAAATCGATCTTCCACACATCCATCCAACTATCTCTCCATCTGTCCTCCTCATCGCGCCACATATTCATCCATTCAGCCTCAGTTCTATCTATCTCCTCTATCTATCTATCTATCTCCCCTTGGCCTTATTAAATAGCCGCCTCTCCCATTAAAAACACACGCACAGGTAAAAATATTATGGCGAAAAAAATGAAAAAAATATGGAAGGTTTAAAAAATGTTTCATATTTTTTGCCAGCTGAGAATTCAAGTAGGTTAGTTGATATCGTGATTCTCTCTCTCTCTCTCTCTCTCTCTCTCTCTCTCTCTCTCTCTCTCTGTCGTTCTCTGACCTTGACCTTTTCGTCTTGTCTTTAGTATTTTAATAATAATAATAATAAAAATAATAATAATGATGATAAAAATAACGAACAATCTTCCATCTACTAATTATATCTATCAGCGTCCCTTCTGCAGCTGATGACGTCATGGCCCTGATGCTATGATTGGCCAGCACAATTCATGTCCTCATCCTGCCATGTTGCAAGCCTTTAAAAAGTGATATATGCAAGGCAGTACATCACCACCTGCAACAGTGCAACAAAAAATGCATTAACTCACCTGTATTCTGCAATGGGCCTAGCTCAGTTTTAGTGCTTTGGCTTTACAGCTTAATAAGAACAGTGGTAATAATACTGCTAATAATAACAACAATAATAATAATAATAATAATAATGATGATGATGATAGAAAACACCACCACCACTACCACCACAAACAACAGCAACGACAACAAAAACGACAATAATAATAATAATAATAATAATAATAATAATAATAATAATCATGTTTCCAATACTCAGCCACTTACGAGAAAAAGTCAGAAAAACTTCCAGTAAAAACACACTCTCTCTTTTCGTACATAATATCGCTTTGTTCTCGTTTCTTTCAATCTCACTTTATCTTTGTTCTCCCTTGCATTCCCGTTTTTAATATATTCCAACTTATATTCCCTCAATCTAAAAAAAAAAAAAAAAAATATATATATGCCCCCACAGTCATAAACTACTTATTTTGATTAATTTATTTTCTTATTATCCTATCCAGCCTATTTTCGCCCATCCTTCAAAATATTCCTCGTCTCGTTTTCCTTCGTTTTCTTGTGTTATATTCCACTTCCCTGTTTCTTTATTAGTTGTAAGGGAGGTGAATGCAAGAGTTTTAGGTGGTCTGAGTCTGGTAAATGTTGATGGAGAGTGGAATCTGAAGCAGCTGCTGTTTGCAGATGATACTGCACTGGTGACTGATTCAGAGGAGAGATTGAGACAGTTGGTAGAGGAGTTTGGAAGGGTGTGTGAAAGGAGGAAATTGAAAGTAAATGAGAATAAGAGTAAAGTGATGAAGTGTACGAGGTTGATAGATGGTAGGGGGATGAATATAGTTTTGAATGGTGAGTTGCTTGAGGAGGTAGATTGTTTTAAATATCTAGGGTCACATGTTGCTGTGGATGGAAGAATAGATGCAGAAGTGAAGTTTAGAATAAATGAAGTAGGAAAGGTGCTGGGAGGAATGAAAAAAGTGTTTAAATGTCGTTCGCTTAGAATGGATGTAAAGAGAAGGCTGTATGAGGGTGTTGTGGTACCGACTGCGTTATATGGGGCTGAAACATGGAATATGGGTGTAGCAGAGAGGAAAAGTTTGAATGTAATGGAGATGAGATGTCTGAGGGGTATGTGTGGAGTGACGCGTATGGATCGAGTGCGAAATGATGAAGTGCGAAGGAGAACTGGAGTTGTTCGGGAGATGGCTGGTAGAG
This sequence comes from Coenobita brevimanus, assembly GCF_032717465.1. Lineage (NCBI taxonomy): Eukaryota > Metazoa > Arthropoda > Malacostraca > Decapoda > Coenobitidae > Coenobita > Coenobita brevimanus. The sequence continues at coordinate 23,256,642 of NC_137040.1, read as the reverse complement.
TTGAGCAGAGGGTGTTGCAATGGTTTGGGCATATGGAGAGAATGGATAATGAGCGATTGGTGAAAAAGATAACTAGATCTGATGTGAGAGGTGTAAGACTGAGAGGAAGACCACGAATAGGATGGATGGACAGTGTGAAGAGAGCGCTGGATGCAAGAGGGATGTCTGTTGAGCAAGGAAGAGTGGCTGTGCGTGACAGAAATAAATGGAGAGAAATTGTGAATGAATAAGTGATGACGCAGCCCTGAGGGGATATTCTCCCGCATTTGGTCTGATCAGCTAGTCAGGTCAGGTGCGGGTAAGGGGATGGGTCTGTTATGATGTGGCAGGGGTAAACCAGTTCTGCTGTCGGGCCCTGCTGTGGATGTCACTGCTTGCATTGCGCAGTTGACCCTTGTGCGGTGTGATGCGGTGAGGAACTGTCCGTTCTCCCCTTTGGGGCTAAGATGCGAATGAATGTGTTTGAATGGATGAGTAAATGGAGAGTGAGTCGTCCTGTCTCGGCTACCTCCCTTTCCTTGGGGGAAGCAGCCTAGGTATATAGATAGATAGATAGATTTAAAATTTTCTTCTTTCCTTGTCCACTCATTTACCACCTTCGTTATTCTTGTCTTTATTGTCTTCATTATCCATATATTTAGTAAAGTTTCATATTTTCGTAATTGTTTTTATGCTCCTGATTCAAGTAAGGTCTGTATGGTCTCTCTCTCTCTCTCTCTGATGCTGAACTTTTTTGCAGGTCAGTTAATTTCCTTGATCCGATTTTCTAACTTTTCGAGAGAGAGAGAGAGAGAGAGAGAGAGAGAGAGAGAGAGAGAGAGAGAGAGAGAGAGAGAGAGAGAGAGAGAGAGAGAGAGGCGCCTTAAGGTAATTGTTCTTCAAATATCTCCGGTTTGCGTTACGGTGTACATCTGTGTCTCTGTCTCTGTCTCTCTCTCTGTCTGTCTCTGTCTCTGTCTCTCTCTCTCTCTCTCTCTCTCTCTCTCTCCGTTTAATCGGATCAAAGATTATTAACTGGCCAACTGAAAAAGTATTGGACAGAGAGAGAGAGAGAGAGAGAGAGAGTCACAAAAAACACCTACACTTAACATACACACACACACACACACAAGCAGGCCTACACTTAAGATCCCCAGCACACACACACACACACACACACACACACACACACACACGAGGTAAACCCTGGGCAAGACTAATGATATCCAAACTGCTACCATACACCCACACAGTTTACCTTGCCGACACGCTCAAGAGGCGAGGCAACAGGAGGAAGAGGAAGGCAAGAGGAGAGAAGGAAAGAGTTGCAGGTGATGGTGGAGGAGGAGGACGAAGAGGAAAGGAAGAGGAGAGAGAGAGGGTTGAAGGTGAAGGAGGAGGAGGAGGAAGAGGAAAGCAAGAGGAGAGAGAGTTGAAGGTGAGGGCTGAGGCAAAGGAAAAGGAAGGCAAGAGGACAGAAGGAAACAGTTGAAGATGAAGGTGGAGGAAGAGGAAGGCAAGAGGAGAGAAGGAAAGGGGTGAAGGTGAGGGTGAAAATGAAGGAATCTGCCAATACAGAGGAAGAAATGGGCAAGGACAGGGACCTAAAAGGGAAGGAGGAAGAGACGTGAAGGAAGAAGAAGCTAAGGAGGAAGAGGAAGAGGAGGAGGAGGAGGAGAAGGAGAAACTGTGAGGAAGGGACTGAAGAAAGAAAAAGAAAGAACAGAAGAGTAATTGCAAGAGGAATGACACACTTGGGAAAAAGGAAGGAGGAGGAGGAGGAGGAGGAGGAGGAGGAGGAGGGAGGCAGGAAGATACAGATAGAAGAGGAAGAAGGGACAGAGATGGAGGAGGAGGAGAATTAGGAAGAAGAAGAGGCAGA
>NC_137040.1:23237281-23244781 GCF_032717465.1 Coenobita brevimanus | reverse complement strand
TCTCTCTCTCTCTCTTCATTTGGATATTCAATTATTTCTATTTTGTTAGGAGAGAAATTGTGTGTGTGTGTGTGTGTGTGTGTGTGTGTGTGTGTGTGTGTGTGTGTGTGTGTGTGTGTGTGTGTGTGTGTGTGTGTGTGTGTGTGTGTGTGTTAAAGCTTCCCAAATAACCATGAGAAAAGAAAATGACTGACAGACGAAGCAAATGAATGAAAGTAACACCCCACTCTTTCCCTTCCCACCCACCCGTGTCCTCTCCCCTCTTCCCTTCTAGTCCTTCCCACTTCTCCCTCCACTCCCCATATCACCTACACTCCCCTTCAAGACTCCTCCTTCCCCTCTTTCCTATCCCTCCCTACTTCATCCCCCTCTTCTATCCATCCTCCTCCTCCTCCCACTCTCTCACTCCAACCCATTTTTCTTCCCTCTCCTGCCCCTCCCCTATTTCTTCCCTCCTCCCCCACCCCTCATCTACCATCGCTTTCCCTCTAACACCCCTCTCCCTCTCAGTCCTACCCCCTCCATTTCCCCTTCTCTTATAACTCTCGTCTTTTCTTCCCCTCCTTCGCCTTCCCTTTCCTCCTCTCACACCTTTCCTCCTTCCAGAGCCCCAAACTCTTCCCCCCCCCTCTCTCTCCCCTTCTCCCAGCCTCACTCTCCCCCTCCCCCTCCCCCTCCCCCCCTTCCAAACATCCACCCACCCTGCTTGGGATGACAGGCAAGCGATGATTAAAGCAGAGAAAAAATATCATTAAAAAAAAAAAGTTATCAAGCTCCACTGAATTAATTACCAACGACCTTCGCCTCTTTAATATACCGGAAGCCGGGGTCAATGAAGGGATGAAAGGTCAGGGGTCAAAAAAAAAAAAAAAAAAAAAAAAAAAAAAAAAAAAGAGGGCTAAGACGAAGAAATATACATACACCCTGGCTCATCTAAATGTGAACTCGGTGGACTGCAGGCTGAAGTTGCCCTCCTCCTGCAGCCCCCCATCCTCCTTTTGGGGGATAGGATGCGTGGCAAGAGACGTTTTACAACCAGAGAGAAGTGCCAATCCGTCATATCAGAGTCACCGCGTGAAGGAACCCCTCTCCAACACCTCACAATAGAAGCGTCTTATTAATGGAGAGACAACACTTAAGGCCCGACTTGGACCCTCTTCATTTCCTCCATTTCAACGATTCATGCACTAGGCCTCACACAACACCTATCACCTGCACGGAGGTCATTCATGCAACCAATTTTGCTTAGTCCTTACCTTCCCCTAGAACATTCTCTCTCTCTCTCTCTCTCTCTCTCTCTCTCTCTCCCCTTCTTTATATGCCACTTCCCTTACTCTCCCTCCATCAGTTTTTCCATTTTCCCTCCTCCACTTCATGTTTTATTCTCTCTCTCTCTCTCTCTCTCTCTCTCTCTCTCTCTCTCTCTCTCTCTCTCTCTCTCTCTCTCTCTCTCCACCTGGCAGCACTATCAAAGTTTCATATCAATCAAAAGCTCACGACAGATTCAGGCCTCCACTGACATTACACCAGGTGACATCACACCACCTGACATCACACCACCTGACATCACAACCACCTGACATCACAACCACGTGACATCACAACCACCTGACATCACACCACCTGACATCACACCATCTGACATCACACCACCTGACATCACAACCACGTGACATCACAACCACCTGACATCACAACCACCACCCCCAGTCATTTCAGTGCCACCACGTGAAGGATTTAAAAAAAATCATAATAAAACACATAAGTATTTTTCACGAGTACTAAACCCACTCAAATGCTCATGCCATATTGGGTTCGAACGCATGTCCACTTAAATGACGGGGAACGACGCTGACCACTCAACCACCGGGGCCTGTAAATTGGGTGAAATATTGAGCCAGCGGACGATACAAGCTTCACGTGTCAGTGTAAATGGCAGCATCAGAAGGGCCTCATCTATACGTAAATCAGTTTTTTTTTATAGTTACCCCCCCCCTCTCTCTCTCGGGTAAGTTAGTGAAGACTGGATGATAAGGCCTACACTTACCTCATCTGTCAATTCCCAAAGTGTTCACCCTTCCTCCCGGAACTCCCTGTATTACACTATTTATCCGTGTCTACCTGTCACCCCTCCCTTATCATCCAATCTTCACTAACTTACCCGAGAGAGAGAGAGAGAGAGAGAGAGAGAGAGAGAGAGAGAGAGAGAGAACGGTAGAGTACAGTGGGATCTGTAGTGGAGGAGGTGTAAAGAGGGAGAGGAAGGGATGGGGGAGGGAAGGGAGAGGCGAAGGGAAGGGAGAAGGGGAGGGAAGGGAGCCGGGGAGGGGAGGGGTGAGAGGCAAGGGGTATGGGGGAGGGGAAGGGTGAGGGGCAAGGGGTATGGGGAGGGAAGGGAAAGGCAGATGGAAGGGAGAGGGAGAGGGAAGGGAGAGGTGGAGGGAAGGGAGAACGGGAGGGAAGGGAGCAGGGGAGGAGAGTACAAGAGAATAAAAAGGAAAGAAAACAGCAACAGCCCTAATGGTCCTTTCGAAGCTGCTATTTACAGAGAAGACTATAACTATGATATCTAATTCTACGAGATGAAGGTAAGGGTAGTAAAACAAGGGGTATGGGGAAGAGGGGAGGGGTATGGGAAAGGGGGGAGGGGTATGGGAGAGGGGGAGGGGTATGGGGTATGAGAGGGGGGTGGGGTATGAGAGAGGGGGGAGGGGTATGGGAGAGGGGGGAGGGGTATGGGGAAGGGGGAAGGGGTATGGGGAAGGGGGAAGGGGTATGGGGGAGAGGGAAGGGGTATGGGAGAGGGGGGAGTGATATGGGGGAGGGGGGAAAGAGGGGGATATTAAAGGTTCGTGTTTACTGTTTATTTCGTGGCCAACTGTGTAGAGTTATTTGATGTGGGGGTTAGGTGGGGGAGGGGGGAAGGGGGGAGGGAAGGATGGTGGGGGAGGGGACTGGAAATGAGGAATGGTGGGGAGAGAGAGAATTGTGAGGGGTGAAGTGGGGCAGAGGAAGAAAAGAAGGGATATGGTAGTGGGGGAGAGGAAGAAAAGAAGGGATATGGTAGTGGGGGAGTGAGGGGGTGAAATGAGGGGAGGGGAAAAGGGAGAAGAAAGGGAGATGTAAGGGTGACAGGGAGATCAACTGTAAGATAAAAGGGGGGAAGGAGAGGGGAGGGGGAAGGAATGGGAAGACAGGAGGGAGTAGAGGGGGAGGGGGAAGGAATAGGGGGGATTGGAGTGTGAGAGGGAGGGAAGAATAGGACAGGGAGGCAAAATGTGAGGAGGGAGAGAAGAAGAGGGAGGAGTGAGGGGAATATTAAAAGGAATGGGTGAAAGAAAAGAATGAGGGGAGGGGAGGGGAGGAGGGGAGAATAAGGGGAGGGGGGAGTCGGTAGGAAAGTGGGTACGAATGAGAGAGAGAGAGAGAGAGAGAGAGAGAGAGAGAGAGAGAGAGAGAGAGAGAAATTAGAGAAAGGGGAAAAAAGGGCACAGGAAGAGGAAATGACAGGAAAATGAAGAAGCAAGAAAAGGAAGAGGAAAGAAAGGCAAATAAAACAGCAGGTAAAAGGGACGAGAAGGGAAGGGTGGCAGGAAAAAGCACGAATAAAGATGGAGCCAGTAAAGGAAATAAGGGAAAAAAATAAGCAATAAAAATCAGACTCATGACCAATAAGGTACGAGAAGTGGACGTTAATGAACAGTAATAAGAGGGAAAAATGAGAGAGAGAGAGAGAGAGAGAGAGAGAGAGAGAGAGAGAGAGAGAGAGAGAGAGAGAGAGAGAGAGAGAGAGAGAGAGCACAGGATGACGCAGAAGAGATAATAAAGAAACGGAATAACGAAACACACACACACACACACACACACACACACACACACACACATACACACACACACACGGCAAGTTGTGATAGCTTCCGATTTTGTTTTTTTCGTAACATACTTGCACTCCAAAATTTTCCTTAACAACTGAACTTTTTGAGTTTGATGTTATCTTATTGTTTATTTGTGACGATCCACACAAAAATCAGACAAACAGACAGACAGACAGACGCGAAATTAGGACCATCTATCTGTCTTTCTATCTATCTATCTGTCTATATGTGTTTGCACTATAAGGACATAAGCAACTCAATATATACCCAGACCATATTCCTTGTTCCTCCCGTGTGTGTGTGTGTGTGTGTGTGTGTGTGTGTGTGTGTGTGTGTGTGTGTGTGTGTGTGTATTAAACTTGCATCCTCACACTCACCCACCAGTCCTTAACCTCCATTTACAGTCACCTCGTCCACACGCCACCCTCCTTCACTCCTTCTCTCCCTCCTTCCTTCCCATCTTGACCTTCTCTCCCACCTCTGCTTGCTTCTTCCTTCCTTCTTTTCTTCACCATCTCTTCTCCTTTACAACTTTTTTCTCCTTCCTTTTATGTCTTTCGTGTCTACCTTTGGCCTCCCTCACTCCTTCATTCTCTCCTTCCCCTCTCCTATCCTCTGCTTCCTTCCCTCCGTCTTTTTCTCACATCTCTTCTTCTTTTTTTCTCACTTGCTCTTTTAACTTTCTCTTCTCTGCTTCTCTCCTTCCTTTCCTCCATCGTCCCATGGCTTTTCCTCTCACCTGTTTCCTTTCTTCTTTTCCTATCCCCTTTCTATCTTCCTCTACTGTCTCCCTCCTTTATCCTTCCTTAATTCGTACCCTTTTCTCCTCCTCCATATTTTCCTTCACTGGCCCAATCTACTTGTTTTCTTCCTTTCTTAGTTCCCTTCGTCTCTTTTCCTCTCCTTCCATCAGTGTCACTTTTTATCATTCCCTCATTTTCTCTCCTCCTACCTACCTACCGACCTGCCTAACTACCTACCTTCCTTCTTCCTCCCCCCTCTCTTCATCCCTCCCTCCCTTCCTTCCCTCCTTCATCATCCCTCTCTCCGGCTTATATCTCCTAACTTAAAACTCATACAATAGATATCATAGTCACAATCTAACATTAAACTAACAGCCTCGAATGGTCCAACAGTCTGTTTTATTTCACCTGAAGGAACTGGACAAATTCCTTATCTTCAATACTAAATCAAGGCTGCCCGAATTCCCATAAGCCTTTGATATGAGCTTAGAGTCTCCTTGGTTACCAGTCAAATCGGCCCTCCAATCTGATTACACCTGGCCATCACCTGAGCTCAAAGGGGTCAATGATCACGGTCAGGTTTAATTAATATTCACTATAGGTATGATGCTGTTTGGATTCCTTTTGTATTCCTTAGTAGAATTCCTTGTACTCCTTTGTATAATTCTTTGTACTCCTTTGTATAATCCTTTTCTGATCCTGTTTATAACTTGTAATAAATTTTTGGGTATTATTTAACAAGGATGGTGAGTTATGTTCAATATTTGTGTCTATTATTGATGTGAAAAAGCTAATTCTCTCTCTCTCTCTCTCTCTCTCTCTCTCTCTCGTAGTAGTAGTAGTAGTAGTAGTAATAGTTGTTGTTGTCATACAAAACTGATCAAGTAAGCCAATAACCTTCCTCTAATTTACGTGAAAGAGCTAATTCTCTCTCTCTCTCTCTCTCTCTCTCTCTCTCTCTCTCTCTCTCTCTCTCTCGGGGGAGACGAACTGATTACTTACAACTGCTAAAATAAAAAAAGACGTAATTATATACTACTGAAATACTTTTTGCTCTAGCGCTACTAACGCAAATGGAGCAAACTCGCGGATTGTGTGTGTGTGTGTGTGTGTGTGTGTGTGTGTGTGTGTGTGTGTGTGTGAGAGAGAGAGAGAGAGAGAGAGAGAGAGAGAAACAATACCTGGAGTATCGTGTAGGTCCTTTTTCCTTCCGCCTTACTTCCTTCTTTACTCTCTTCCCTCTTCTCTTCCTTCTTTATCCTCTTCTTCCCCCTCTTTGTTTCTTCCTTCTTTACTGGATTCCCTCCTCTTCCGTTTTCGTTCTTAACTTTCCTTCTCTCTTCCTTCTTTAATCTTCCCTCTCCTCTTCCTTCTTTGCTCTCATCTTCCTCCATTCTTCTTTCTTTACCTCCTCATTTTCTTCTTTTCTCTCTCTTCCCTCCTCCTCCTCATCTCCTCCTCCTGCACACTTCTCCTCTTCATCTCGTACTTTTATTCCTCTCTTCTCTTCTTTCTTTACCTTCCTCCTCCTCTCTTCCTCCTTTACCTTCTCGTCACTTCCTCCTTTACTTTCCTCCTCCTTCTTTACCTGCCTCCTGCTCCTCTTCTCAGTGGGAGCTTCACACCTGGTCAGCTCAAGGCGTTTAGCATCCTTTAACACTCACACCACTTCCTCACGCAACTCCTTCCCTCCTTCCTTCTTCCTCCTTCTGTTCCTTCTTCCTTCCTATCTTCTTCCTTTCTTTTTCTCTTCTTCCTTCCTACCTCTTTCCCTTCTTCCTTCCTCTCTCTTGCTTCTTCTTGCGTCTCCCTTCCTTTTTGTCCCCTGCTTTTTAATTTCTTCCTGTGTTCCTTCTTCCTTCCTCTCCTTTCTTTCTTCCTCTCTCCCTTCTTCTTTCGCCTCCCTTCCTTTCTTTTTTCTTAATTTCTTCCTCTGCTCCTTCTTCCTTTTCCTCACCCTTGTTCCTACATCTTTCCCTTATTCCTTTCTCTCTCTCTTCTTTCCTTTCCATTCTTCTTTCCTCATTACTATCATTCCTTCTTTGTTCGTTTCTATGTTCCTTCACCCTTACACACACACACACACACACACACACACACACACACACACACTTCCACATGCCCATCTCCCACTACAGACACACTCTATTCGTACTTCGCCAGCTGGTATAAGGGTTAATTCAGGCTGTCACTCTCCCTCCATTAGATAGTATGGTTAGCTGAGGTCTTAAGGAATGATGAAGATATATATATTTTTTCTTTAAGATGATGGAGAGCGACAAAGATGGCTGTTATGTCCTGCAAAGGTGATTGATGATGATGATGATGATGATTAAAAAGATGATGATAATGATAATGGCAATAATTACAATATGGTGATGATAAAGGTGACGATGATGATGATGATAATAATGATGATGATGATGATGATGATGACTATTAACATGATAATAGTGATAATTGCAATAGTTACAGTATGGTGATGATAAAGGTGACAATGATAAAGATTATGATGATGATGATGATGATGATGATGGAATTAAAAGTATGACCCTAATAAAAATGCTGTATAGTAACGACGATGGTAATGATGATGATGATGATGATGATGATGTAATTATGTAGCTTAATGTGTCGTCCCCTTTACTAATGATAAATAAAGTCTTTGTGTTTAATAAAGAAGTAGAGATATTTACTTAAACTGAGTGCATTTATTACCGCATGAGAGAGAGAGAGAGAGAGAGAGAGAGAGAGAGAGAGAGAGAGAGAGAGAGAGTGTGTGTGTGTGTGTGTGTGTGTGTGTGTGTGTGTGTGTGTGTGTGTGTGTGTAAGCCATGTGCGTTAAGTGTGTGTAGCCACGTCCATGGGTGCATAAGTCGCGC
>NC_137040.1:23222281-23227281 GCF_032717465.1 Coenobita brevimanus | reverse complement strand
GGAATATGTGATAGAAGTCGTCTATTACCTATGAGGATACATTGTGTTCTTCTTGGATTTAGCATAAGTCCATTTCTAAGAAAATAATGTTTTGCAATCCGTACGGTTCCTTCTGTTTTGGAGATAAGAGCCTCGAGATTATTTATCGTGTCAGCATGGAGAAATTGGGTATCATCAGCATATTGCACCAAAGAACATTCATTTATACTCTCAGCAAGGTCATTAACATAGATGGTAAACAAGACAGGACCAAGGATTGAGCCTTGAGGGACCCCGTAGGCTACATTCAGTTTATCAGATATAGTGTTGCTCAGGCGGACAGATTGAGTCCTATTTTCTAGGTAACTTTTGAACCAGAAGCAGTCAATATTGAGCCTAGAACATTTACTTAAAAGAATGTCGTGACTAATATTATCGAAAGCTTTGAAGAGGTCACACAAAGTTAACAGTGTAACTTGCTTAGAGTCCATGTTATCATATATTTTATCTGTTATGACAGTAAGAGCGGTCTCGGTGGATAATCTAGGACGAAATCCATGTTGGGTATTAGACAGTGATTTGTTAGATTCCAAGAAGTGTATGAGCTGATTGGTAACAACCTTTTCGAGTATTTTAGAGACAATGGGCAATAGTGAGATTGGTCTGTAATTGCTTACATCATTTACATCACCACTTTTATAGAGAGGAAGTACCAATGCATGTTTCCAGGCTGTAGGAAAAATGCCTGTTGCGATAGAAGTATTGATAATACAGGTTAAGTAAAAAGCTATAACACAGAGTGCGTCCTTAACAAATCTCAGTGACATGCCATCCGAGCCCACAGAACGAGTTTCATTTAAGCCTTTTATCGTAAGAATGATAGTGTCAGTATCTACAGGATGAGGTCTATAAAGATTACATTCACTTGAGATTATATTTGGAGAATTATTAGAACCTGACACGTTTTCACCATGGAGGACTTCTTGTGTTCGTTCATACGTCTTCTTACCGACATTTGCAAAATGAAAATTGAATTCGTCAGCTTTATTTTTATTATCACAGTTGTAACCGTCCGAGTTACTTTTACAGTTTGGGAGAGAGAGAGAGAGAGAGAGAGAGAAAATAAGAAAGGAAGAATGAAAACCACGAAAGGAATAAGAAAAGATGATGAAAAAGTACAGAAGAAAAAATGAATAAGAAAAAAAAACATTATTCATCTCATTCACTAAGATAGAGTCGTTTATGCACCTTAAGATCCATCCCATTTCTTAAGATTATTTTTAACTTAATTTTTGCTACTACCAGACGCCTTCAATCAGCTAAGGTGAGTTTAAGAAGGTTTATTGAAAGTAATCTCTCTCTCTCTCTCTCTCTCTTTCTCTCTCTCTCTGTCTCTCTCTCTCTCTCTCTCTCATAGTCGTCCTGGGGAAGAAATGAAAAGATATACTCAGGGTGAAGAAGCTAACACGTGAGGATGTGGAAGAGAGAAAAGGAAGAGGAGATAGACAGTAAAGAAGGAAGAGGAAATGAAAGGATAAAAACAAGAAGAGGAGAATGGAGGAGAGGAAGACCAGAAGCGAGGAAGGAGGAGGGACAAGCAAAGAAGGATGGGAGGAAAGAGAGGAAAGTATTTTGGAAGGGAATATAGATGGAAAAATGAAATGAAGAAAAGAGAGTAATAAGGAAGGAAGAGGAGAGGGAAATATAATCATGATGGGGGAGGGAGGGAGGAAGGGAGGGAAGAAGGGAAGTAAGAGGAGGGGAGAGGGAGAGGAGTAAGGGAGGGAAGGAGGGAGGGAGGGGAGTAAGAAGGAAAGAGAGGGAAGGAGGGAGGGAGGGGAGAATTGTAGGGAGGGTGAGAGGAGAGTAAGGGGGAAAGAGAGGGAGGGAGAGAGAAAGGAAGGTAGGTAAGGGGGTGGTATATAAGGTGTGGGATGAAAGTAAAAGGGTAAAAGGAAAGGAAGGAAGGAATGAAGGAAGGAGTCTTGGAAGTACTGAGCGAAGGAAGGAAAGAGGGATGGGACGGAGGAAGGTAAGAAATGATGAGGAGGAGGGAGGGAGGGAGGGAGGGAAGGAGGGAGAGAGGGAGGGAAGCTTAGTAATAGAGATGAAATGCACTGATGGAGTTAGGCGGAAAATAGGGCCGAGGTCTTTATTATTTAGGGGGAGGCGGAGGAGGAAGGAGGAGGAGGGGAGAGTGAGAGAGGAAGGAAGGAGGAGGGGGAGGGAGGAGAAGAGGGAAGAAGGAAGAGAGGGAGGAGGAGCAGGCGTGAGGAGAAATTATTGGAGTGAAGAAAAAAACAGATGGAGAAATAAAAGAGAAAAACAGATGACGTATGACGTATAACACATTTAAGAAATAATAATAATAATAATAATAATAATAATGAAAGGGAAAAAGGAAATGTAACAGAAATGAAGAAAGGGATGAAGTAAAATGAGGGGAAGTAAAGGAAAATGGGTTACACAAAGAGGAATGATTAAATGAAAGAAAAAAAAATAACAAGAGGGGAAAAGCCAGAAGCAATGAAGGGCGGAAGGATGGAAAAAGAAAATGAGAAGTAAGAAGAGAAAATGATGAGAGGGAAAAAGAAGAAAGGAGGGAAGAAGGGAAAATATTGAAGGAAAACGGAATGAAGCACAATGAAAGACAGGAAAGGAAAAAGTAAGAGAAAGAAGTGAATTGCGGGAGAGAAAGGAGGAAAAGAAGTAAAGAGACGGAAGTGGAAAAGAGAGGAGAGATGGAAGGGGAATAAAGAGAAAAAGAAAAAGAAAAGGAATGAAGATGAAAAAAGACTGAGCAAACGAGTTGAGAGAGAGAGAGAGAGAGAGAGAGAGAGAGAGAGAGAGAGAGCGTGAAATCGATAATGGGAGAGGGACCACCAAGACTTGCACACGCAAATTGAATCCTCACGCAAAATTAGCTACCTGCACGCAAATCTATATCTACCAACTGCCTCCACATCCGGGCACGCGCTGATGACTACATGCACGCAATTTATCAATGCACGCAATAATTATGATTTTGTACGTGCTCGCAAATGTCTCACTGCATGGAAGGTCAATTATCAGTGCACACCGGTTTGTCACTGCACGCAAAAATTACCCGCACTGCACGCAACCATTTTTCAAGGTCAATGCACGCAAATTTTTCACTGCACGCAATTATAACTCATTCTACGTGCTGATAATCTTGCCACTGCACACAATAATTTCTTTGTCTCTGCACGCAAATTTATCATGGAATACTGCAGTACTTGCACGCAATGTCAATACACGCAAAAAATTAGGGCACGCAAGTCTTCCAACGCAAGCAATATTTCAGTCAATACAAACAATGCACGCAACGATGATTACTGCACGCAATCTCAACTCACCGAACTTCCCCTTCTCTCTGTCTGTCTGTCTTACACACACACACACACACACACACAAATTCCCTCTCCCTGCACTCAATGGCTAACACGCACTCAATTTCCAACTCCTTTCAACCAATTATCAAAACCTGCACGCAATACCTGATCGTAGTATTACATCTATTAGAAAAAAAAAAAAAAAGATAATTTTATGCACGTAATAATCAAGCCCTGCACGCAAAAAGCACGCCCTGCAAGCAAAAAATCACTCTGCACGCAATAACAACCTCCTGACACGCAACGATATCAGCCATACACGGTAATATCACCGCCGCACGCAATTATCAATCACACGCAATACTTACACCCTGCACGCAATAATTAAACCCTTGCACGCAATAATTTCACCACTGCACGCAATAATTTCACTCTTGCACACAATAATTATCCTTACACACAATAATTACACCTCTGCATACACCAATTACCTCCTGCACGCAATAATTGACCCTTGCACGCAATAATTAACCTCTGCACGCAATAATTAGGAAACTCACGCTCACGCCATCTTCAGTGCTCAGTGACTCCCTATAATTATTCTTATTAAGTCGCTCTTGAGAGGGTGAGGCGAGAGAGAGAGAGAGAGAGAGAGAGAGAGAGAGAGAGAGAGAGAATGAAAATAAAGATGAAAAATAATGTAATGAAAACATGGACAAATCATTATCATCATCATCATCATCATTATCATCACCATCATAATCATTATCATCATCATCTTTTTTTCCTACTACAGAAAGGGGTAAAGTTAACAAAGAAAAAAAAGGTGATACGCTGACTTTTCCTCTCTCTCTCTCTCTCTCTCTCTCTCATAACTCCTCCACTTCATTTCTCTCCCTCCCTCAATTCTCTCTTCATCAACCTCCCCCTCCCACTTCATTTCTGCTCCACTTGTTCCTCCTCTTTTCCTCCCCATTCTTCATCCCTCCTCCTCTCCCCTCTTTCTCCTCTCCTTCTCTCTCTCTCTCTTTTCACGTTTTGACTCCCGCCCTCTCTCCTCTCACTGCTCTCTTCCATTTTCTTCCTCCCCTCCATTCCTCTTCATTTCTCTCCTCTCTCTCTCTCTCTTAAAACTTTTCTACTTCCCCTTACTTTTCCCTCGAACCTTTTCCAACTCTTCTCTGCTTTTCTCCGTTTTCTTGCAATTTCAATTCCCCCCCCCCTCTCTCTCTCTCTCTCTCTCTCTCACCTTACAGTACTTCCTTGTTTTCCACCTTCTCCTCCCTCCACCTACCTCACCTTCTCTCTGTTAAATCAAACATTCTCTCCTCTGCTCTCTCTCTCTCCGCAACCTTCATTATTTTCCTCTCTTTCTTTATATTAATACACATACCCTCCCTCTCACCGCCCCTACCTCCCTCTCTCCTTACCCTCCCTCCCCCTCCTTCCCTCCCTCCCCTCCTTCCTCCCTCTCTCCCTCCCTCCTCTCCCTTTCTCCCTTCTTTCTCTCACAGGTCGGCGCTGCGTGAAATCTGTCAACAGTGTACCTGAAGGCTGTGACGCTGGCGAGGGAGGGAGAGAAGGAGGAGGGAGAAAAGGAGAGAGAGAAGGTGGGAGGGAGGGATGGAGAGGAGGGAGAGAAAGAGGGAGAGAAGGGGGAAGGAGAAA
>NC_137040.1:23204781-23217281 GCF_032717465.1 Coenobita brevimanus | reverse complement strand
AATATATGATGACGTGATGCAACACTACAGTATGTACGGGTACGTTGTTCACGGGGCGTCTTGTAGACAAAAGGGGAATGAACTTACATGTTACACGTTGCAATAAAAGCAAGTTATTCGGAAAATGAGTCAGCTGAGGATTCTCGTACAAGTACTTGTCTATTTTGTTTTTGAATGTCATAACTGAGATACTGTTCACGGTATCTGAGGGTAATCTGTTCCAGATATTTACAACTCTGTTAAAGAAGATTTTGCTTCAAGGGACTGGAAACGCTTTCCCATAATTTTGCAGCCATTACTTCTGGTTTGACTCGACCGGTCTATATCAAAATATTTATTCACGTCTAAGTTGTCATATCCCTTCATGATTTTGAAAACTTCAATAAGGTCCCCTCTTAACCTGCGCTTCGTTAGGCTAAATAATTTAAGTTCTTCAAGGCGTTCCTCATATGGTTTGTTTCTAAGTCGTGGTATCATTCTTGTGATTCTTCGCTGAATTATCTCTAATTTTTCAATGTCCTTTCTGTAGTACGGAGACCAGAATTGCACACAATACTCAAGGTGGGGGCGCACTAGCGAGTTGTACAAGGCAAGTATGGCGTTTTCCGATTCAAACTCGAAAGTTCTTCCAATAAAACCCACCAGCTTGTTTGCAATTTTAACCGCCTCGGTGCAACTGTTTACTTGGTTTTAGGTCGTTTTTCCTCTCCTCCATCTTTCTTTCCTTCCATTCTCTTCTGTCTTACTTTCCTTCACTCTTTCCTTGTCTTTCTGCCTACGGGTGACTTTACACTCCCCCTTCTGTCTTTCTTTCCTTCATTCTTTCCTCTTCCTTCTGCCTGTGGGTGACTCTACACTGAGTGACAAGCCAAATGGTTTCCCGTACACCAGGTAACCATTTACTACGGTGGGTGGTAACCATATAACCAAATTTTGGCACCTGGTGGTTTAGTGGGTAATTATTGCACTCCAGTCGGATTGAGCCGGTGAAGGTTTATATCCAAGGGATGGTTGGGGTTGATTGCTCATGTATTGCCACTCAGGGATGAGAGGTTGGTCACTCTCATCTTAAATGTCGGGACCAACTGCCTAGCCCCGGGCTCCTACGCTCCTCATGGGGCAATGTAGGATTGGATGATGGATGGATTTTTATCACACCAAGATCCTTTTCATTGTCTGTACTTCATAACTGGATATTGTTCATTTTGTAATTCGCATGGACGTTGTTACTTCCAATATGAAGTACTTTACATTTTTCTGTGTTGAATTTCATTTGCCATTTTCCTGCCCAGCTTGCTAAAGTAATAAGGAGGAGGAGGAGGAGGAGGAGGAGAACGGTATGATAGGGGAAGAGGAGGAGGAAGGAAAAGAAAATAGGAAGAGTAGAAGGGAGGAAGGAGAATGGAAAGGGAGGAGGAGGAAGGGAGAAGAGAAGGCTTAGAAAGACTGAATGCGAGACAGATGGGGAGAGAAATTGAAAGAGGGAGGGAGAGATTGAAAGGGAGGGAGGGAAGAGGGAGAGGCTGACAGAGGAGCAAGAGTAATGAAGGAGGGCCAAAGGGAGATGAAGGGAGGGGAGGGGAGAGGAAGATGAAAAGAGTAATGACGCGGAAGGAGAGAGGGGAGAGAGACAAAATATGGAGAGGAAAAATGGAAAGAGGAAAAATTGAAGAGAGCAAAGCAGGGCTAAGGCATGAATGGAAAATGAGAGAGGGGGAAGTAAGATCACAAGGGAAAGAATAGAGAAAAGGGAAAAAGCAAGCAATGGGAAGATTAAAGAGAGGAAGATGGGAACACACACACACACACACACACACACACACACACACACACACACACACACACACACACACACACTCGACCAGAAAAAAAGAGGAAGGAAAAAAATAAGGGAAAAAAAATGGAAGAAAAACGAAAAATGAAGGAAGAATCAAATGAAGAAAATAGAAAGTGAAGAAGAATAACTGAAGCAAAAAAAAAAAAAAAAAAAAAGGAATGAGATGAAGCGAAGAAAATGGAAATAGCACACACGAAAAAAATAAAAATAAAAATGGAGGAAGTGAAAAAAAAAAAATGGCAAAAAGAATGAACCTAGGAAAGGGAACAAAGTATAAAGCTTTGATGGAAAACAAATAAATAAAAAAATAAATAAACACGACAAGGACACTAGGAGCGAAAATGCGAGGGGAAAAAAAAAAAAAAAATCACAAAAAAAAAAGAAAAAAGAAAATAGGGAAAAAATAAAAGAAATAAGAAGAAAGTACTATAAAAAAAAAAGGAAGAATAGAAGGGTATGTGGAGAAAACTGAAGAGAAAGAATAAAAAGAAAAAGAAAAAAAAAGGTGGGGGAAAGATGAGAATGAAAAATGGGAGAGAAAGATATCCAAAAAATAAAATAAGGAGAGAAGAGGAAGTAAAAAAAAATTGGAGGTATACGAGAAGAAAAGAAAAACGAACAGAAAAGAAAATACAATGGAGATAAAATGAGGAAGAAAGGGCGAAGAGGAGCCAAGAAAATAATGAGGAAATGAGTATGAGGAAATGAGAGACGAAATAATGCGACAAAACGGAACAAGAAACAGGAAATGAGAGTAGGAGATGCAACTGGTAATGAGAGAAAATGAAAAATGTAGGAAAAACTGAATTAAAACTAAAGATACACCATAAGGGGAAGGAAAGGAAAGGATGATGGGAAATGCACAAAATATTAAAAGAGTGAAAATATATCCTAATCTCTCTCTCTCTCTCTCTCTCTCTCTCTCTCTTTCTCTCTCCTTGGCAGTATCACTCATAACACACTTCATCAGCTCTCCTATTTTCTCTTTACCTCTTTCCCTCGGGTATAACTCTCTCTCTCTCTCTCTCTCTCTCTCTCTCTCCTTAATGCATTTGCTTCTGCTCCTCTCACAACTTTTCCTCCTCTCCGTCTCAGCCTCCCTTCTTCCGGCCAGCCACGCACTTCCTACCCTTTTCCTCACATTTTCCTACATTTTCCCCTTTTTATTTCCCCTCTTCGTCATTATTTTTCTATTTAATTTTTTTCCTTCCTCTGTTCCTCAAAAAAAAAGAAAAAAGAAAAAAAAAAAAAGAATCCATATCAACAGCTTTTTTTTTCACATGTCTTCTTTTCGTCTACTGTTACTTTGTTTTTCATATATTTTCGTTTACATGCTCTAAATTGTCTTCTTTTCCTTGGTTTTCTTCATTCTTGTTTTCATCTCTTATTCTTTCATTTTTATTTTTTCCTCATTCATATCGTCATTTTTTTTTTTTATGTGTATAGTTTTTCTTTTTATTTTTTATACCAACTCGTGTCTATTTCTTCACTTGGCTTTTTTCCTCTTTTCCTTCACTTGGCTTCTTTCCTCCTTTCCTTCACTCTTCTTTCTTCGCGTGTTAGTTCTCCATTTTCATCCTTCCTTCTTCACTTTCTTCATCTCCTTACGTCCTACCACGTATTCCTTCCCTTTCCTTGCTTTTTTTTCATCTTTTTTTTCCTTTTTTTGGGCCGGAAATTACACCCACATAACGATTGTTGTTGTTGTTGTTGTTTTTGTTGTTGTTTTTGTTGTTGCTGTTTTTGTTGCTATTGTTGCTGTTGATGTGAAGGGATGTATTTGTCTTCTTCCTGTCTATATATACAAACTGTCTTCTTTTCTTCCTTATATCTTTATCTTTTCTTCATTCCTTCATTATTATCGTCCTTTCGCCTTTTCCCTCTACTTTTTGTCTTTTATTTTCATGTTTCCTTCCCGTCCCTCGTATTTCTCATCTTTTCGTCATCTTTCCCTTACATTTCGTCAGTTTCATTTCATTTCTGTCTTTTTTACCACCTTTCCACACTTTCTTACTATTTTCCTCTTTCATCCTCACTGTTTCTCGTTTTTCTTAGTTTTCCCTCTCTCTCTCTCTCTCTCTCTGCCCTAATATCGTCTTTTTTTTCACTCGTATCCAATTTACTACGTGATATTACCACACACACACACACACACACACACACACACACACACACACACACACAGAGGAGGTGTGGGGGAGGCGGTGGCTCAATCGGTAGAGAGGTGGCCTGCAGTCCTACTGGACCCAGGTTCAAATCCCCGCTGAGGCAGGGAACAGTTTAAGCATTTGAATTTCATTTAATCAGACTTTACTGATCTACCAGAAGACCCGCCGACATGTCGTTAAAATCCCCCCCCCCTAACACCAATACACCAGTCCTGCATGAGACAGCCCTGGCATGTATTCAATATGGACGGAGGGTATTAGCGCCGAAGTGGTGACATGTAGAGAGATGTGTGGTATGTAGGAGGACTACTGGGCCTTGCGTGCAGGCTGTGAAGCCTATGCCCAGAGTCACACACATAAAACACACACACACACACACACACACACACACACACACACACACACACACACACACACACACATGCGCGCGCGCGCATGTGCTTCCAACGTTCCCTCTCTCTGTCTGTCTGTCTCTCTCACACTCACTTCCAGGTACAAAAACGTAATTTAATATTGTTAAGCGAACTGGACTTTATATTCAACGCCTGAGAGAGAGAGAGAGAGAGAGAGAGAGAGAGAGAGAGAGAGAGAGAGAGAGCAAACTGCTGTCGAAAAGGGTAAAAGATGGAAGGTAAAAGATACTGAGTGATGGAGTGAGGAAGAAAAAGGAGCGAGGGAGAAAAGGGGGGGGAGGGAGGGAGGGAGGGAGGGAGGGAGGGAGGGAGAGAGAGAGAGAGAGAGAGAGAGAGAGAGAGAGAGAGAGAGAGAGAGAGAGAGAGAAAGGGGAGCTTTGAAACGGTTTGAAGACAGGGGGCTTTGGGAGTGTTAAAGGAAAGAGAGAGAGAGAGAGAGACCAGGCAGCGAGATGATTAAATAAAACATTATAGCCTACTCTCTCTCTCTCTCTCTCTCTCTCTCTCTAATATCTTTATCTGCTTTTACACTCATACTCTCGTTCCTACACAATATTACCACACACACACACACACACACACACAGACAAATTATTCTCTTCCCTTTCAGAAACATTCTCTCTCTCTCTCTCTCTCTCTCTCTCTCTCTCTCTCACACACACACACACACACACACACACACACACACACACACACACACGTTATCTTACTTTTTCTCTTACCTCGCCTTCCACTCTCTCACTTTCTCCTATCTGTCTCACAATTCTCTCTCGCTCTTAATCTTGCTTTCATTACTTTCCTCCTGACAGCTTTTCTCATCCTACCATTATTACATTCTGTGTGTGTGTGTGTGTGTGTGTGTGTGTGTGTGTGTGTGTGTGTGTGTGTGTGTGTGTGTGTGTGTAACGTAAATAATATCACGATACATCAACGTTCTCTCCCTGTGTGTGTGTGTGTGTGTGTGTGTGTGTGTGTGTGTGTGTGTGTGTGTGTGTGTGTGTGTGTGTGTGTAACGTAAATAATATCACGATACATCAACGTCTCTCTCTCTCTCTCTCTCTCTCTCTCTCTCTCTCTCTCTCTCTCTCACTCTCTCTCAATAATATACTCAAACAAGAAAACAGGACCACAAGGACATAAAAATCTTAAAGGTGGGAGAAAAAGCGAAAGAAAATGAGAGAAAATAACGATATACGATGAGTGAGGAAATACGCAAAGGAAGAAAGCAGAGGGGAGAGAAAACGGAGGGGAAGAAAACGGGGTGGAAGAAAATGAGGAAGAAAAACGGAGGGGAAGAAAACGGGGTGGAAGAAAAAAGGGGGAGAAAAACGGAGGGGAAGAAAACGGGGTGGAAGAAAATGAGGAAGAAAAACGGAGGGGAAGAAAAAGGGAAGAAAAAGAAGGGGAAGACAACGGAGGGGAAGAAAATGGAGGGAAGGAAATAGGAAGAAACGGAGAAGAAAAACCCAGGGAAGAGAACTGAAGGAAGACAATGGTGAGTAATAAACAGATAAAACGGAGGAAAAAAAAACACTTGGAAGAAAATGGAGGGAAGAAAACAGAAAAGAAAAACGGAGGGATGAAGCTAGGAAGAAAATGGAGGGTGGCTAAATCAGGGGAGGAAAAAATAAGCAATGGAACGTTAGAAATGGGGGAATTTGAGAGAAAAAAGGGAAATTACAGGGAAATGGGGAAATTTTGGGAAAGGGGGATATTTGGGGATGGGGAAATTTGGGGAAAAGGAGGGGCAGGAAGGGGGAGAGGGGGAATACTGTGGAGAAGGACAACGCTAGGGAAAACAGGGAAAGGAAGCACGTTACGCAAAGGAAGGGAAAAAAAAAGGAGGATGTTGGCGAAAAGGAGTTTGGGGAAATGGGAAAATTTCGGGAAAAGAAATATTAGGGAAAATGGGAGAAAAGGAAAATTTAGCCAATGAAAAAAAAAAATGGTGCAGAAAATGGGGAAAAGGAAAAAACAAGGGGGACATTAAAAAAAAAGTTGGAAAATTACGGGATGTTGAAAAAAAAAATGCTTTAAAGTTTCAAGTTAATAATGGGTTAAAATGGGAAAAAACAGCACAGTATAAATAAATCAATAAAGAAAACAAAAAATAAAGTTAATAATAAATAATAATGAAATAAAACTCGTGAATCTGGAGGAAATTTGAGCTTAAGATGAGGGAAGGAAAAACGGAATGGAAAAAAAGATATATATACCTAAAATAAAAACGAAGTGAAAATTATAAACATAAGGGAAAGAAAGACAGAATTACCAGGGAATTTTGGTGGAAAACAAGGAAAACATGGGAAAGCAAAATTACATGAAAAGGGAAAAATTAACTACAGGGAAAGAGGAAATTATTTGAAGGGGGAAAAATGAGGGAAAACATTAGGGAAAAAGTACAATTTAGTGGAACAAGGAAAAATCGGGGAAAATATTAGGGGAAAAGTCAAATTAAGTGAAGTAAGGAAAAAATGACGGAAATATTTTTTTAAAAAAGTCAAATTTAGTGGAAAAAGGAAAAAATTTGGTGTAAAAACTAGAGAATGTGTGAAAAATGTTGGCTTAAGACGAGGAAACTTTGGGTGAGGTACATAAACTTGCTCCCCAACCACTTTCTTAAGACAGTTACATGAGAGAGAGAGAGAGAGAGAGAGAAAGAGACAGACAGACAGACAGACAGAAACACCACACACCAACAATTTCATACAACCCACAGAAGGAAGGAGGGGGAGGGACATAGCAAAGCAAATTTCCTGAAAAAAGAAAAAAAAAAAAAAGAACCACTCTAATCATAACTATTAGAAGTGACAGAAACGAGGACAACCAACCTCCATGGATTATTCTATCTTTCTATCTATCTATAGCCAGACACCTTAATCCTGTAAGGGGTGGCCACAGACAAATCGCCTCCATGTCGCCTTGTCCCCTGCCATTAAGCTGCCCTTCCCCCAACTCACACACACCCTCTCTCATATAAAATAGGAACTGGGGAAGCCACAAATACTCCCAGTGTAAGATTCTACTCAACATTGAACTTCACAACACACACGCGAGATTGGGCAAGATGGGGTCCAGGTAACGTGGCTGTACTGCAACCAATCTTACACCTGTTGACGCCTAATTAAGTCCCACACCTGTCCCACATCCGGTACACCTGTCTGGGTTGGTCTGCTGCTCCTCTGACACACCTCGCCCTTGAAGACATTTTCCAAGTAAGAGCACTGAGACTCATCACACAGACAGTCAAGACCAGTGTTAAAAAAAAAAAAAAAAAGTATGAAATCAGAAATAAATTAGGGACGTGGCAGGACTATCTATCTATCTATCTATTGCCAGACGCCTCATTCCCGTTTGGGGTGGCCACAAACAAATTGCCTCCAAGTCGCCCTGTCCCCCGCCATTTCACTCCCCTGCTCCCAACTCACACCCCCCTCTCTCATATACCTCTCCACCCCATCTCTCCATCTCATCCTCGGCCTCCCCCTTCCTCTTTCCCCCTCCACCTCACTCACATACACTCTCTTCGTCAGTCTTTCACCCTCCATCCTCTCCACATGGCCAAACCACCTCAGTTTGTTCCTCATAACGCTTCCTATCACATCCACATCAACACCACAACTCTCCTTTATCTCTTCATTCGTCAGCCTGTCTCTCCATGTGACTCCACAGGCTCCTCTTAAATAACTCATTTCCACTGCTCTCACTCTTGACTTGTGTCCTTCCAACAACGTCCAAGCTTCACTTCCGTACGTTAGAGTTGGTATCACAATACTGTCATGTAGTAACTTTTTCACTTCCATGCTCACTTCCCTGTTTCTTATCACTACTTTCAAAGAACCAGCAACCTTTCTTCCCTGCTGTACCCTTTCAAGCACTTCACCCTCCAAACCTCCATCCTTACTCATCACACTACCCAAGTACTTAAACGTACTCACATTTTCCAATTCCTCACCATCCAACCTCGCTGTACATTCACTGACTTCACCTCTCTCAAAGGACTGATGATGGTTAAAATGATACCACTGAAGCCGCATCCACATCGATAAATCTACTCCATTATCTTCACTGAATCTACCCCACATCCTCATCAATACATCTACTCCACATCCTCATCAATAGGTCCACCCCACATCCTCATCAATACCTCTCTCTCTCTCTCTCTCTCCACGTAATACCACTTGCATCCAACAGACCTTTATAAATACACCGATATACACCTGAACTGGAACTGTATTTTCACTAGAGGTTATATTTAAAGAGTATGTTAATTCATGTATATTCTTAGGCGATGAATTTTATAAGCATACTGCAACGATTGGTCAGAAAATTTTATCATACTTCGACATTTTCGTTTAGAGAGAGAGAGAGAGAGAGAGAGAGAGAGAGTTGCAAAAGAAAGGGTGGGAAGGAGTGAGAATATTACATGGTCAGGTGCGGTCAGAAAAGGTTTAAAAATGGGAATGGAAAAGACTTGTGAGGATATGAATGGAGGGGAAGGAGGGAGGGAGGGAGGGAAAGAAATGTGGAAGGGCATGGTAGAACGAAGGGAGGGAGAAAGGAAAGCAGTGTGCGGAGGAGGGGGAAAGAAGTGAAGAAAGGGGAAGAGAGGAGAGGATGGGAAGGGAAGGGATAAAGGGGAAAAGAGGGGAGGGCTAGGAAGAGAAGGGAAGGAGGGGAAGAAAAGGAAAGGGAAGAAAGGTGGATGGGAAGAAATGAATAGAGCAATGGAAGGGAAGGGAGGAAGGGAGACAAAGGAGGAAAAAAGGGAGGGAGATAAAGAAAGGAGGAGGAGATGGAAGGAAGGAAGGAAGGAAGGAAGGAAGGAAGGAAGGAAGGAAAGAAGGAAGGAAGGAAAGAAAGAAGGAAGGAAGGAAGGAAAGGGAGAGAGTGAAGGAAGCGGATCAGGAAGGAAGGGAGAGAATGGAGGGAGGGAGGGAAGGAAGCGATGAGAAAAAAGAAGAGAAGGAATGGCGAATGGAGGGAGTGGATGAAAAGTGAAGGGGAAGGGATGGTGAGGGAGTAGGAGAGGGAGAGGAGGGAGCGGAGAGATGGAGAGAAAAGATGGAGGAGGGAGGAGGAGGAAGATTTTCTCTCCCTCTCTGACTAAACCAAGGAAAAATTTTGACTGGCCACAAGTTACCAGACCCCCCCTCCCACCTCTCTCACTCACTCTCTCTCTCTCTCTCAAAATCGTTCACATATCTCCCCGACTTCCTTTTCATTTTTTCTCTCTTCGTTCCGCTTCTCTTTTTCATCTTTTTCCCCTTCCTCTTTTTCACCTCCTTTCTCATATTCCTTTTTCTTTCTTCCTCCATGGCATTTTTCTGTTCCTCTTTTTCTTTTTCTCTTATTATCCAACCCTCCAATTCCTTCATTCTCTTGTTCATTCCTTTCCTCGTCTACTCATTCTTTCTTCATCCCTTCCTCCTCCTCTTCTTGACTTCCCTCCCATCGTCCCCTTATATTCTCTTTCTCCTAATCCTTCCTTCCTTTCCTCTTTACTTCATCTTTCCGCTTTTCCTCCCCATCTTTCCTATTTTCTTCCCTCATCTTTCCTCTTTTCTTCCCTCATCTTTCCCCTTTTCTTCCCTCCCCTTCTTGTCTCCTTCCATTCTTTAGATTATTCCACTCCCATTGCTTTCTCCTACCACTCTCTCTCTCTCTCTCTCTCTCTCTCTCTCTCTCTCTCTCTCTCTCTCTCTCTCTCTCTCTCTCTCTCTCTCTCTCAGAATATGTCGGTAGAGATGGAAAATCGATAGAACTGGAAATAAAAATAAAAGAGAGAAGAGAGAGGTTGAAAAGTTAAGTAAAGACGAGAAGTTAGGAGGAGGAGGAGGAGGGGGAGGAGGAAAAATGGAAAAGGCGTGTAGAAGGGTGGAAGGAAAAGGAAAGGGAGAATGTGGAAGGAAGAGAAATAAGAGAAAGGGAAGGAGGCAACGTGAGAGGAGAGAGAGAGAGAGAGAGAGAGAGAGAGTACAGGGCGTGGGTGTCGGAAGCGATGAGGAAAACAAAGGAAAATGGAAAACAGAGAAGTAAGGATCAATATGAACGGTGATGAGACAGTGTGAGTATGAGGAAAGGAAAGAGGAGAGGAAAAGAGCAAGAGAAGAGAAAGGAGGAAGAAGGAAAGAAGGGAGAAACGGAAGGAAAACTGGATGAAAAAATATAAAATACGGGAAAAAGAAGAAGAAGAAAGATGCGACAGAAAATAATAAGAGAATAAAGAAGGAAGGAAGGAAGAAAATGATGGAGAGAAGGGGGAAGAAAGGAAAGGAAGAAGTATGAAGAAAATTATGGAGGAAAGGGGAAGACAGGAAAGGAAGAAGGAGAGAAAGAAGACAATGGAGGAATGGGAAAGATAGAAAAGGAAGAAGGAAATAAAGAAGGAAATAATGGAGGAAGGGGGAAGAAAGGAAAGGAAGACTATGTTGAAGGGAGAAGGAAAGATGATGGAAGGACACAGAAGAAATAAGGAAAAAGAAAGAAAAGGAAGGAGGGAAGGAAAAAATGGAAAAAAGAAGGTAAGGGAAAGAAAGGAGACGAAAAAAAGAGAAAAAAGTGAGGGAAGGAAAAAAAGTATATAAAAAGAAGACAGAAAATGAGAAAAGAAAGAAGAGAAGGAGAAAAATAAGGGAAGTAAACATGAGAGAAGAAGAGAGCAAATGAGAAAGAGAAGAGAATCAAGGCTAGGAAAGGAGAAAGAGGGAAAGAAGAGGGGGGGGGGAAGAATTAGGAAGACGGGAAAGGTATGAGGGAGATTAAATGAAACGGGAAAAGAAATGTGAAGGAAAATTAGAAGAAAGAGACAGAGAGATGGAGGGAGGGAAAGAAAAAGAGAAAAAATAGTGAATGAAAGACGGAAGAAACGAAAGAAAGAGGAGACAGAGAAGGAAAGAATTAGAGAGAGAAGGAAAGAAGGAAGGAGGAAGGAATGAAGGAAGAGACTTCCTCCTTCCAACACACACACACGCGCACCATAACCTCCCTGCTTGATAATCCCTCCCTCCCTCCCTCCCTCCCTCCCTCCCTCCCTCCCACTCCATTCTTCTCCCCATCTCTCCCTGTCTCTACCCATCTTCAACCCTTCTCATTCTCCCTCCCGGCCTGCCTCCCTCCCTCTTCATTTCTCCCACCCTCCATTTCCCTTCCATTCCTCAATACTTTCCATTTCTCCCTCCCTCCCCCCTCCTTCTTCCTTTCCTCCCTCCCTCCCTCCGCCTCTCTATCCTTCCTCAACCCTTTCCATTCTCTCTTAATTGACCCTCCCTCTTCCATTCCATAACTCTTCCCTTTCTTTCCCTCTCTCCCTTCCTTTACCCTTCCCTCCCTTCCCCCCCCATTTCCCCATCTTCCCTCACTATTCTCTACTCTCTCTCTCCCTCAATCATTCCCTCCCTCCCCATACTCTTCCTCAACCCTTCCCATCTTACCTCCCTTCCTCCATCTCGTCCGATTCTCTCTCTCTCTCTCCCTCTCTCTTTCTTTCTCTCTCCCTCCTGCTTCCTTCATATATATCTCCTCCTTCCACCCTTCTCTTCTCCTTCCTCCACATTACCTCCTCCTTCCTCCTATATTTCTCCTTTAATTCCCTCCATCTGTTTTCTTCCACCTCCTTCCCCTCCTCTTCTTCTCTCCTCTTTCCTTCACCTCTCTATCTCCACCTCTTCCCTCTCGCTTCTACCTCCCTCAATTTCCTCCCTCTTTTTCACCATATTTTCTCCTCCTCCCGATCTCTCTCTCTCTCTCTCTCTCTCTCTCTCTCTCTCTCTCCCATCATCATTTCCTCGCAGTCTCCTCTCCCTTCTTCCTCATTTCCTAGCTTTTTCCCCCCTTTCTCCCTTCCCTTCTCCCTCATTCTTTCCCCTCCCCGCCACTCCCTTCTTCCCCAAACCCCCCCTCATTCTCCCCTGCCATCTGGCCATAAATTTCCCCGCCACCGTTTTATCCCCGCCTACAAATTCCCCTAAACAAGCATATTCTCCCTGCTTCCCAATTTCTCCCCTAGACGCTCAGAATTTCCCCCAACTTGCATTTTGCCACCTCATTTTTTTTTTTTTTTTTTTTTTTTGGGGGGGGGGA
>NC_137040.1:23194781-23202281 GCF_032717465.1 Coenobita brevimanus | reverse complement strand
AAAATAGATAAATAAACACGCAACTTTATACACAATTCTAGTTTATGAAAATTTACCTTGAAAATAAAAAACACTTTCTTATCTCAGTTCTGCTTTTGAGGGACGCCTTCACGTGGTGGCACACACATAACCAGGAGGGGGAGTTGCCTTGTTACATAAACACCCCTCAACACCCTCCCTATCCCCCAAAAGGACGATGGGGAACTAAGGAAAAAGAGGAAATTAAGCCTGCAGTCCACCGGATTCACGTGTTCTATGAGCCTGGGACGCTAACGATAACAATAATAAAAATAACAAAAGCAACAATAACAACAACAACAATGTATAATTTTTTACAGAGAAAAGTATTAGGAGAGAGAGAGAGAGAGAGAGAGAGAGAGAGAGAGAGAGAGGGTATATCAAACCAAGCGTGATACAGACCATGAGATTGAGAGGGCGACACCGAGAAACAGAAAATGGTACAGAAAGGAGGTCACTTGCGAAGATGAGGCAAAGAGACGGAGCGTGAGAATGAGACGGCACTGACATATAACAAGGTGTGGCAGAGAAACAGACGATAGTAGTGACAGAAAAAAATTGACAAAAATAGAAGTGACAGAAAATGGGAAGAGAAAGAAGAAAAGAAGAAAACGGAACAGTGTGATACAGAGGAAGAGAATATGTCTATCTATCTATCTATTGCCAAACGCCTTAATCCCGTAAAAGGTGGCCACAAACAAATCGCCTCCATTACGCTCTGTCTCCCGCCATTTCACTGCCCTGCTCCCAGCTCACATCCTCCTCTCTCATATACCTCTCCACTCCATCCCTCCAGCTCATCCTTGGCCTTCCCCTCCCTCTCCCCCCCTCCACTTCACTCGCATACACTCTCCTCGTCAGTCTCTCACTCTCCATCCTCTCCACATGGCCAAACCACCTTAATGTGTTTCTCCCAACGCTTCCTATCACATCCACATCAACACCACAACACTCCTTCACTTCCTCATTTGTCAGTCTGTCCCTCCATGTAACTCCACATGTTCCTCTCAAATAACTAATTTCCACTCCTCTCACTCTTGATTTGTGTCCTTCCAACAACGTCCAAGCTTCACTTTCGTACGTTAGAGTTGGTATCACAATACTGTCATGTAGTAGCTTTTTCACTTCCATGCTCACTTCCCTGTTTCTTATCACTGCTTTCAAGGAACCAGCAACCTTTCTTCCCTGCTATATCCTTTCAAGCACTTCACCCTCTAAACTTCCATCCTTACTCATCATACTACCCAAGTACTTAAACGTACTCACATTCTCCATTTCCTCCCCATCCAGTCTCACTGTACATTCACTGACTTCACTTCTCTCGAAGACCATCACTTTACTCTTCCCGACATTCACTTTTAGATTCCGTTTCTTACATACTCTCCCAAACTCATCCACCAAGCCTTGCAGCTCCCCTTCGTCTTAGCACAGTATCATCTGCAAACAACAGTACAGGGAGTTTCCAAACACTACCCTCTCTCACTAGGGCCACTCCAACATCCACTGCCCTACCTTGTATGTGTTACAGAAATATGTGATACAGAAAATGTGACGGAAATAGAGGGTAATACTAAGAAAAAAATAGTAATAGGAGAGAGAGAGAGAGAGAGAGAGAGAGAGAGAGAGAGAGAGAGAGAGAGAGAGAGAGAGAGAGCCCTCCTTCCGCCATTAATACGGTTCGTGACACATCAAAATAAAGAAAACGAAAAAAAAAGAAGACTATTATAAAGACAAAAAAAAGTGCAAATGAGAAACAGGGATAGCGAGAGATAGACAAAATAACAAACATATAAAGGGGGAAAAAAACAGACAAGGAAATGGATTTAGACAGAGAAAAAGACAAGGAAATTCACACAAATAAAGAAAAACTATATAAGAAGAAACAATTACGGCGACAAAAAGAAACAAAAAAAGAAAAAAATACATTGCTAAACAGAGAGAGAGAGAGAGAGAGAGAGAGAAACATATAAAGACAGGGGAACATAGACATATATAGAGAGAGACAGCAATACAGACAGGACAAGGAACTGATTTATAGACAGGCAAACAAGCACTATAGAAAGGAAAACATAAAGACAGCGAAGGTAATAGGGAAAGACAGTAGACAGACAGCAAAGCCACTGAATGAAACAGACAGGACAGGGAGAGAACAGACAGGGAAACATAGACAGGGAAAGGATAAATACACAAACATACACTATACACATGGAAATTATATAACAAAAAGGGAAACATGGAAAGATATGGTTAAACAGACAGCGAAACATTAGACACAAGGAAACGGATAAACAGACAGCCAAAGTAACAGGGAAAGCCAGGGACAGACAGACAGCCTCCCCTACTTTCTCCGTCAGCAGGGGCATGACAGGGGGACACGGCAGGGCAGGACAGAAAGCGGTAACTCCTAGACAGTGAGGTATTGTGGCATCAGAGACTAGCCACTGCACTGCCAATCATACACACCATTCCTTGCCTATCTTCCTTCACTCCTCTCTCCCTCCTCTCCTTCGTTTCTCCTCTTCCTTCACTCCTCCCTCTCTCTCCTCTCCTTCGTTTGTCTTCTTCCTTCACTCCTCTCTCCCTCCTCTCCTTCGTTTCTCTTCTTCCTTCACTCCTTTCTCTTCTTCCTTCACTCTCTTCTCTCTCTCTCCTTTCCTTTCTCTTCTTCCTTCACCTTCCTTCATTTATTTCGTATTCTTTTATTCATATTAGTACTGTTTTATTTCTCCCTCCTTTTTTCGTTTCTTTTCCTTCTTTCTTCTCCCTTCCAAACTCTTCTTGTCTTCCTTTCTCTCCCTCCCTTTCTATCCCTTCATTCCTTTCTCTCTCATTTTCATTCCTTCCTTATTTCCATCGTGTTTTACTTCTTTCTTTTCCCTTACAAACTCCTCTTGCCTTCCTCTCATCTTCCTTCCTTCCTTCCATCCTCTATTATTTCCTTCTCCTCTCTCCCCCTCTTGCGTCTTCCTTCCCTGTTCTCTAAATTACTCTTCCTCCTCCACTTTTATTAATCTTCACTTCCTCCTTCAGATTCTCCTTTCTTTTCTATATATCGTTTCTCTTCATTTATTATTCATTCTCTTCGTTCATTCTTCCTTCATATTTCCTCTTTTCACTCCTTATTATTCTCTATTCCCTTTCTTCGCCGTCCATTTTTCTTCTGCCTACCACTTCCTCTTCTTTCTCTCTTTCCTCCGCCTACCTCTTCTTCCTCTTTCCTCTCCTATTCTCTCTTTCTACCCCTCATTCTGTTTTCCTCCTCCCCCTGCCCTACCTACCCTCTTCCTCTTTGTCCTCTACTCATCACCACCTCTTCCTCCTCCTCTTTCTTCCTCCTTCATCCTTCTTATTTCCACTTCCTTCTTAATTATGTTCTTCGTCTTCTTACAGTCTTACATTTTCTTGACATGTACATTTCTCCTCCTCCTCCTCCTTTACTTCTTCTCTTACCTCCTTTTCTCCCTCCCCTTCCTCCCTTCTTCCCTCATCTATTCTTCCTCCTCTTCTTCTTCCTTCTCTGCAGCCTCCTCCTCCTCCTTTACTTCTTCTCTTACCTCCCTTTCTCCCTCTCCTTCCTCCCTTCTTCCCTCATCTATTCTTCATCCTCTTCTTCTTCTTCCTCTGCCTCCTCCTCCTCCTTTACTTCTCTTACCTCCCTTTCTCCCTCTCCTTCCTCCCTTCTTCCCTCATCTATTCTTCATCCTCTTCTTCTTCCTCCTCTGCCTCCTCCTCCTCCTTTACTTCTTCTCTTACCTCCCTTTCTCCCTCTCCTTCCTCCCTTCTTCCCTCATCTATTCTTCCTCCTCTTCTTCTTCCTCCTCTGCCTCCTCCTCCTCCTCTCCAGCCTACTCTTCTTCCCACCCTCCTCTTCCTCCATAACAGCCCTCACTGCTTAAGCTTCTCGTCAACCCTGTCTCTCTCTCTCTCTCTCTCTCTCTCTCTCTCTCTCTCTCTTCCTATTCCTCCTCCTCCTCTCTTCAACTGTGTGTGTGTGTGTGTGTGTGTGTGTGTGTGTGTGTGTGTGTGTGTGTGTGTGTGTGTGTGTGTGTGTTTTAACGTATTCGTATACCTCTTCCGCTTTTAGCTATTTCGTCTATGTCCCTCCCCGCTCCTCCCCCCCCCCTCTCTCTCTCAGGACTTTGCAATGAGATAATGATGACGTGACACCTGTAATTAGCCAAGATGGACCAGAAACACGTGACTGCCCACAACAAGACCAAGCATCCCAAACACGTGAGAGTAAACAAGAAAAAAAAATTGTATTATTAAGATTATTTTTAACTCCTGTACTAAGAGGGTTTTTTAATGACCTTTTTCGCTGACGGTACTTTGCATGCATGAAGGAAGTCGTAGAATAGTGGCAGGAAATATGGAGTGCCAATGAGGGGGTCTGGCTGTAGTATGATGATAATGACAAGGACAATGATGATGATGATGATGATGATAAAGATGACAATTAAGATGATAATGATACCTACAAAGATGATAATGATACCTTTGAAGATGAAGACATGATACCTATAAACATGACGAAGACATGAGAAGAAACAAGAAGGCTACACACGAGGAAGGACGTGGTGGGGCAAGATGGAGGATATATATAGAGGTACTGGGTGGAGGGTAAGGGTGGGATGAAGGAGGGGGGCTGAGTCAGGGCGGGTGTGTGGGTGTGGGTGTATGATATCGTGCCGGCCATCTCCCTATAAATTCCACGGGGGTGATCGTATGCAATGGAAGGAGACTAAATTTAATATGGCACTGTGCAACTCAGAGCCCATGTAAATCTTTCGGTATGCTCCTCACCTCTAACCATATAATTATAGAAACCAACCTAGTTACGCCCAATTCAGTCCAATCCAACCCAACCCAACCTTGCTCAGTCCAACCCAACCCCACCTAACTCAGTCCAACCCAACCCAACCCAACCTAGCTCAAGCCAACCCAATCCAACCCACCCCAACCTCGGTCCAATCCAACCTAACTCAACCCAACCCAACTCAAATTATTCCACCTAAATCCAAGCCAACAACCTATGCCACCCAAGCTACTTCAGGGTTTTCTCTTTTCTCGTCTTGAAATACACAAAAATCATGTCAGCACAGTGTTTTTTCTCTAGTACAACAACTAAACATCAGTGGCGCAACTACAGGTAGGGTAAGGGGGGGGGGTCCAGGCCCCATAGTCGACCTTATTCCCTTCACTGGCCCCCACGTTCGAATTTACGGATGATTTAATATGTGCTGTGAAATTGACCTCAGAGTGAATTAGTACACTTAAATATTGGGCTTGGTGGGCTCCCTCTCCCCAGGTGAGGGCTTGGCTCCTCCGCAGCCCCTCATCTGTAAAGACCTAACTACTGCCAAACCTACTATTACGCTGAGCTTAGAGGGAGATTTCGTTGTTAAAAGGTTAAGAAAATGCAAGAGCAGCCTACCACACATCTACGTTACACTCCATCAAACTGTTACTTCTCTTTACGCTGCTGCCTTGTCTATCAATTTCAGATATGACAACAAGTACAATCAAGCCCCTCCCATCCACCCCCCATCCACACAAAAGTATAACCAGGTCCCCTCCCCCCCCCTCCCTCCAGTGAGTAGAACGTCCCCCATAGAAAAAAGAAAATATCACAATCGTCAAAAGTGAATAAAATCGCCTGGGAAAAGGATTAATACACCAGCGAAGAAGTCAGGGGGGGGGGATGCTTGAATCACTACGTGTCTCAGATGGTTAGGACAAGATGTACGATTTACTAAATAAAAAGGAAGACGCGTAATTCCTTGACTACAGCACTACTAGGCCAAAAAATATATATATAATACGGATTCAAAAGCGCTCTTGTGGGTAGTCTACATATGACACAATACAATACCGACTTATAAAAGAATCGGGCAGGGAAGGGCAGGGCAGGGCAGGGCAGGGTAGGGTAGGGTAGGGTAGGGTAGGTTCGGGCAGGGAAGGGAAGGGCAGGGCAGGGAAGGGCAGAGCAGGGTAGGGCAGGACAGGGTAGGGCAGGGCAGGGTAGGGCAAGGCAGGGCAGGTCAAGGGCAAGGAAAAAAAAAACATACGACAGGGCACCCATCATAATTACCTTCGTTAATCCCATAAATAAAATCGCAGGGGGGAAAACATGACCATGTGGAGAGGATGGAGGGTGAAAGACTGACGAAGAGAGTGTATGTGAGTGAGGTGGAGGGGGGAAGAGGGAGGGGGAGGCCGAGGATGAGATGGAGGGATGGGGTGGAGAGGTATATGAGAGAGGGGGGTGTGAGTTGGGAGCAGGGCAGTGAAATGGCGGGGGACAGGGCGACTTGGAGGCGATTTGTTTGTGGCCACCCCAAACGGGATTGAGGCGTCTGGCAATAGATAGATAGACAGATAGAAAACATGACCTACTCCGGCAGAAGAGGTAAGGTATTCTCGTAGACCTGGCAACTCTCCAAACACAATTTCCTTTGCGATTTATTTCCAAGCATGATTAATTCTCTCCTCCACGCTTCTGATATCATTTTAACACCTACATATATTTCAAAGTGTCACATAAAAAGGACATTACTTTTCTGTCACTTTTTCAAAACTGACACAGAATTTTACATATAAAAAACAACCATTAATATCCATATGCAAAAAAAAAAAAATGAGATAGTAATAAAAGGATTCCTATGCTGACGAGAATACATTCTGAATTTTGACTTTTTTTTTTTTTTTTTTTAAACTAACACTCACCCCCTCCATGAGACGTCCAGGTCCAGACGAATTCGATGCATCACCAAAATCTGAAAATATTGAAAAAAAAAATTATGAATGATTTAGTCTTGTATGGAGAATTTAATAAGACGATACCATACTAACACAGACGGTCTTTTAAAATTATTTGATCATTATACTGTCTATCTCTGTATCTATCTGTCCGACCTTCTATCTATCTACCTATCCGGCCAGCTATCTATCTATCCATACATCTATCTACTCATTCATCCGTCCATCCATCTATGGATCTATCTACCTATCTACCTATCTTTATTCACCCACGGACTAAATTAGAGACTGACGTAAACATTTTTCCCCCTTTCTCTCTCTCTCTCTCTCTCTCTCTCAAACACACACACACACACACACACACACACACACACACACACACACAGATCGAAACTTCAAACCACTAAAGACTCCTACATGACAGTGAAAAAATATATATATGCGATTAGCCACACAAATTATCAATAAAAAATACAATAATTAAAAATGCAGAATAAGAAAAGGAAAATGATAATAATAATGCCACAGATAATCCCCTGATATCCAAAATGACCCACCGCGTGCAGTTAAATCCCACCTATAAATCACCCGGAGAGAGAGAGAGAGAGAGAGAGAGAGAGAGAGAGAGAGAGAGAGAGAGAGAGAGAAATATCATCCCCACACAGATTATGGAGATCATGAAAGAGTAATTCTGGACACTTTACGAGCGGATTTTGTCAGGAT
>NC_137040.1:23187281-23189781 GCF_032717465.1 Coenobita brevimanus | reverse complement strand
AGGCGTACGGAAATCCTCAATACCTGACGGTCATTTAAGAAAGGTGTGACAATTAGATGTGTTTAGCCTGCATGCCACGTTATAGAGCGCATGCAGCAGTGAAGGAGGGGAGACTAAAAGGCTTAAACTTCTCTACTGTCAACCCATCTGTCTTCCCTGCTCTTTTTTTCCATTATTTTCGGTTCTTTTTCCACGACATGCTTCCTTTCGTCCCCCCATCTCTTTATCTTTCCTCCTCCTTCCCCTCCTCCTCCTCCTCATCATCATCATCATCATCACCATCATCATTATCTTCCTCATCATCATTCCTTCCTCCTCAAGCCCTTCCTACTCATACCTCCTTCCTTCCATCCTCCTACTGCTCCCCCTCACTCCTCAAGCCTCCTGTTCCTTCCTTCCTTCCTCCTCCTCCAATGTTTCTCTTACCTCACCTCTTTCCTGGCTCTTAATTCCTCCTGCTCCTTTCCTACGTCTCTCGTGTCCCTTTTCCTCTCTCTCTCTCTCTCTCTCTCTTTTCGTCTATTTCATGCTTTTTTCACTTTCCACTCAATTTTTTTCGCCCCCTCCCCCCCCTCTCTCTCTCTCTCTCTCTCTCGTCCGGTCCCTAATATACTGTAGAAAAACTAGTACTGAAGCACCAAAAGTATATTGCTTCCATGGTCACTAAAATGAGAGAGAGAGAGAGAGAGAGAGAGAGAGAGAGAGAGAGAGAGAAAGAGAGAGAGTCCACGAGGATTACACACTTCCTCGTCTATTCTCTGACCCCCACTGACCCCACCTCTCCTCCTCCCCCCTCCCTACTTTCCTCCCTCCCTTCCTCCCTTACCACCTCTCCCTCCTTCTCCCCTTCCTCCACCCCCTACCTAACTCCTCCTCTTCCACTGTGGCCGACTTGACAAGGAAGAATGGAAGAAGGTATGGAAAGGGAAGGATGGACAAAAGGATGGAAAGGAGG
Source organism: Coenobita brevimanus (assembly GCF_032717465.1). NCBI lineage: Eukaryota > Metazoa > Arthropoda > Malacostraca > Decapoda > Coenobitidae > Coenobita > Coenobita brevimanus. Next base: position 23,188,826 of record NC_137040.1, on the reverse strand, counting down.
GAGGGAGGGAGGGAGGGAGGGAGGGAGGGAGGAAGGGAGGGAGGGAGGAAGGAAGGGGGGAAGGAAGGAACGAAGGAAAGAAGGAAGGAAAGAGGCAAGGAAGAACGAAAAGAATGAATGAATGAAAGAAAGAATGAAAGAAAGGGGATGGATGGAAGGAGGAAAGAAAGAAAAGACGGAAGGAAGGAAGGAAGGAAGGATGGAGGGACGGCTACGCACCATCCGCCAGCACTACAAAAACTATAGGATGTTTGTTTTAACCTGACAAGGGATGTTACCATAGCAACCATCATCCACTACCATTCCCGTACTGTGTGTGTGTGTGTGTGTGTGTGTGTGTGTCATTCTCGATACCACCACGTGATTTTAACCTTTTTTTTTTATCGCATGGAGGAAAGTTTTTGCTTCAAGGAGGAAAATTTTGCTTCAAGGAGGAAAATTTTGCTTCAAGGAGGAAAATTTTGCTTCAAGGAGGAAAATTTTGCTTCAAGGACGAAATTTTTGCTTCAAGGACGAAAATTTTTGCCTCACTCCTGCTGGCGCAAGACGACTTTATTCATTTTTAATTCCTTCAAAAAATCACATATTTTTCACTACTTTGGAATTTCGGAAAATTTCGTTCACCTCAGGGTACATTTTTCGAATTGAAGGGGTTGGAGGAAAAAATACCCCCCCCCTCAAAAAAAAAAGAAAAAAATAGGTCATAGAAATGATGAGGGTCACCTGAGATGGGGGTCACCTGAGATTTTTCGTTTCGTCGAAGGTAAATATTTTCTTCGTTAACCGCAACATTACGAAAAGGTACAATGACTAAAGAAAAAAAAGACCGAATTAATGAGTGAACCCGGAGGAAAAGAAAGAAAGAAAGAAAGAAAGAAAGAAAGAAAGAAAATGTAAAAATGTGGCATGAAACAAAGGAAGAAATACAAAGAGAGAAAGGATTAACGAGGAGAAAATTTTAACAAGCAATCAGGATTTTTAGAGATACCGATTCTCTCTCTCTCTCTCTCTCTCTCTCTCTCACACACACACACACACACACACACACACACACACTACATTCTTCACATTTCCCTATTTTCTGTCTACCTGTTAACCACACACACACAAAATCAATCTCTCTCTCTCTCTCTCTCTCTCTCTCTCTCTCTCTCTCTCTCCACCGTAACATCCACCGGTAAAAAGGTAAACACGACACAGCCCATGACGTCATCAGTGTTTACATTTGGGGGGTTGCCAAGTCTCTCCACACCGCGCAATTCTGTTTATCTTTTTATTCCTCTCACTCTGCTGTTTATTTTTGCGATCCCGAAGTGGGATTGGCGTGGCCTTGGCTGAGCTGCGGGGGATTTGAGAGAGAGAGAGAGAGAGAGAGAGAGAGAGAGAGAGAATAAGTAGCGAACAAAGACACCGATTGTAAAAAAAAAAAAAAATGATACGGAATATTAAAAAAATAATAATAAACATAACTTTTGCCTCAAACTGTAAAAGAAACGACTGATAAAGTATAAAAATTATTAAGGAATCAAACTTTTGCTTCCGACA
>NC_137040.1:23144781-23182281 GCF_032717465.1 Coenobita brevimanus | reverse complement strand
GCCTCTTTCTCACACTGCCTGAACCTCTCTCAATATTGTCCTGTGTGCCTCCTTGATGTACTGCCTGCCTGTCTGTCTGCCTACCTCCCTGCCTGCCTGCCTCGCGTCCTACCTGCCTCAATAAATACCTCTTTCCAACATTTACTGTCCTGCCTGCCTGCCTTCCTGCCTGCCTGTCTACCAGCTGTCACGCCCCGCTTCAAGGCCAATATTGCTGAGCCGCGTAAGACCTTCGCCACCACCCACCGCTGTCCCTGTCTATCGTCCTGTCGCTGTCTATCACCCTCTCTCTCGCTCCTGTCTGTCACACCCTTCATTTCTGTCTCACTCTCCGTCTGTCCTTCTGTCTTTCCCACTGTTTACCTCTGGCCTCACCTGTCAGTCTGTCTATCCCTGTTTCTTTCTTTTTTTGGCTGTCTGTCTTGCTGACATATTTGCTTACCAATCAGTCTATCACCCTGCCTCTTTATCTATCACCCTGTCTGTCTATCACCCTGCCTCTGTCTATCACCCTGACAATTCATCTATCACCCTGCCTCTGTCTATCACCCTGACTCTCCATCTATCACCCTGTCTATCTATCACCCTGCCTCTGTCTATCACCCTGTCTGTCTATCACCATGACTCTCCATCCACAACATTGTCTATCACCCTGACTCTCCATCTATCACACTATCACCCTGACTGTCTCCCCTCTCCTCTATCACCCTGACTGTCTCCCCTCTCCTCTATCACCCTGACTATCTCCCCTTTCCTCTATCACCCTGTCTAATTCTCTCCGTCTCTCTATTTCCATTTCTTTCTCACCCTGTCCCATATCGCCCTAGCTTTCTGAAACACCCTGTCTATCACGCTGTCTGTCTACTCTTTTTCCACCACCCTGTAGGGGGAGGAAAGAGGGGAGGAGAATGGAGGGGAAAGAAGAAAGGAGAAGGGGGAGGGGAGGGGAAAGACCAGACAGGGAGGGGCTAGAGAGGGGGAGGGGAAAGGTAAGCCAGGGAAAGAGGGTAGGGAAATCTGGAAGGGGAAGGGAAATCTGAAAGGGGAAGGGAAGGGAAGGGAAGAGAAGGGAGGGAGGGAGGGAAAGGGAAGGTAGGGAAAGCTAGAAGAGGAAGGGAAGGAAAGGGAAAGGAAGGGTGGGACGGAGGGATATCTGCAGAGTGAAGAAATTTGAAGCAAAGTGAAGAAAGACGATTGAAGAAAGGGTTCGTCTGGGAGGGAGGGTAGGGGGGAGGGGGAGTGTCAGATTGGAAAGGAGAGGAGGGGGGGGGGAGTACGGAGGAGGAAGGAGGGAGTGAAGAAGGTAAAGAAAGAGTCAGACATGAGAGATGGAGGTGATGAGGGAGGGAGGTGGGTGGGGAGGAGGAGGATGGAGGAAAAATGAATAAAGATGTGGAAGAAAAAGTCAAAGAGGGAAGAGGGAAGGAGAGAGAAGGAGGAAAGGAGAGAGGAGGAGGGAAGGAGAGAGGAGGAGGGAAGGAGAGAGGAGGAGGGAAGGAAGGAGAGAGGAAGAAAGGGGGTGCGACAGGGAGAGAGAGGAGGAGGAGAGAATAAGACTGTAAGAAAGGAAGCTTAAAGAGAGAAACGATAGATGAAGGAAGGAAAGAAGGGAGAGAAGTAAGGAAGAATCAAATGAGGACAGGAGGCAGGGAGAGAAGGGACGGTGGGAGGGCGAAGGAAGGGAAAGAGAGAGGGGAAGGAGGGAGGGAGAGAAGACTTGGAAGGAGGGGTACAGGAGAGAGGGACAGGGAGAAAGGAAACAGGGGGAGAGAAGGGAAGGAGGAAGAGAGGAGGGAGGGCAGGCGAAAACGAACAGAGAGGGAGGAGGGAGGGAGAGAAGGGCTGAAGGGAGGGACAGAAGGGCTGGAGGGAAGAAAAGAAAGGCAGGAAGTTGGGAGAGAAGGGGTGGAGGGAGGGACAGAAGGGCTGGAGGGAGGAAAAGAAAGACAGGAGGTTGGGAGAGAAGGGGTGGAGGGAGGGAGAGAAGGGCTGGAGAGGGGGAGAGATGGGCTGCGGAGAGGAAGAGAAGGGCTGGAAGGAGGGAGAGAAGGGCTGGGGGGAGGGAGAGAAGGGCTGGGGGGAGGGAGAGAAGGGCTGGGGGGAGGGAGGGAGAGAGGGCTGAAAGGAGGGAAAGAAGGGGTGGAGGACGGGAGAGAAGGGCTGGGGGGAGGGAGAGAAGGGCTGGAGGGAGGGAGAGAAGGGCTGGGGGGAAGGAGAGAAGGGCTGGGGGGAGGGAGAGAAGGGCTGGGGGGAGGGAGAGAAGGGGTGGAGGGAGAGAGGGAGAGAAGGGGTCGAGGGAGGGAGGGAAGGGCTGGAGGGAGGGAGAGAAGGGGTGGAGGGTGGGAGAGAAGGGGTGGAGGGAGGGAGGCGTGATTGCAGGGCAGGGAGCAATACCGGTGTTATCCCAGTACAAAGAGCAGTCCTATTAGAATCCTCCAATTGAACCTTTAAACCCCCTCCCTCGCTCACTTTCTCTACTCTCTCTCTCTCTCTCTCTTCTTATCCCCCCCCCTTCCATGAGATCTGGGTGTGCTGTGAAGATCTGAATAGAGCTTTCTTACACGCCGGCTCTCTCTCACTCTCTCACTTCTCTCGCTTTACCGTTGCTCATGATTTTCTCACTTGACTTTCTGCTCTTCACTTACTTCGTCTTGAATTTCTTTTATTCTTCGTTTTCTTTTTTTCTCTTTTTTTTTTTTTGACGATCTGGATTTTCGTTCCCAAGGTTCTCTCTCTCTCTCTCTCTCTCTCTCTCTCTCTCTCAGAATGGAGGCATAAGGAAAGTAACGAAGGTGGACGGGATGATAAAACGAAAGATAAAGCGAATCGAAGAACAAATGAAAGAAAATGAGAGAGAGAGAGAGAGAGAGAGAGAGAGAGAGAGAGAAGAGCAAGAAAGGCTGAGATGAGATGAAAGCACAGACGTAAAGAAGGAACGTAGCTATAAGACATGAAAGGAAGGAAGGAAGGAAGGAATGGAAGGAAGGAGGGAAGAAATGAAAGGAAGGAAGGAAGGAAGGAGGGAAGAAATGAAAGGAAGGAGGGAAGGAGGGAAGGAAGGAAGGGGGAGAGTTAATACTGAATGATGTAAGAAACAGATGCAAGAATGAGGAAGGGGAAAAGAAAAGAGGGGATAAGGAAGTAAGTGTGGAAGAGAAAGATGAAAGGAGGAAGAGGAGGAGGAGGAGGAGGAGGAGGAAGAAGAGGAGGAGAAGGAGGAGGAGGAGGAGGAGGAGGAGGAGGAGGAGAAGGAGGAGGAGGAGATAAAGATGGTAGTACAGAAGGAATGAAAGAAGAAAAGAAATAAGGAAGGAAGGAAGGAAAAAAGGAACGACGAAAGGAAGGAAGGAAGGAAGAGGTGGAATAAGACAAAGAAGGAAATGAGTAGGGAAGAAAGGAAGGGAGGACAGAGGTACGACTGGGAGGGAGAGAGGTAGAAATGGAAGGAGGGAGGGACAGACGGAGAGGTTATACAAAGGAAACAGGAAGGAGTGAAGGAAAGGAAGAGGGCAAAATAGGTAGGAAGGAGAAAGATATAAAAGAAGGAAGGAAGGAAATGAAATGATGATGTAAGAAGAGGAACGGAGGGAGAAATGAAAGAATGAAGGAATGAAAATGGAAGGAAGGAAGAGGGAATGAAAGGACGAGGTATGGAAGGAAATAAAAGTCGAAGGAATGACATAAGTGAAAGAAAAAAAGAGAAACAATATTGAGGAATGAAAAAAGAATATGAAGGAATGAAAAACAAAAGAAATGAAAGAAGGATGGGGAGGAAAGGTGGAAGAAAGGAGGGACAAATGAAGGAGGAAATAACAGATATGAAGGGAAGAAATGTAAGAGAAAATAAAGACTGAAGGAAGGATGGAAGGTAGGAAGGAAGGAAGGAAGGGAAATAAAAAATGAAAAATTTGCGATCCGAAAAGGAGGGGTGAAAAAGGGAACGAAACAAAGGAGAAAATAAATACAAGGAAGAAGGAAGGAAAAAAGGAAGGAAAGAAAGAAAGAATGGCAGGAAGGAAGGAAGGAAGGAAGGATGGGAGGAAGGCAGGAAGGAAGGAAGGAAGAAAGGAGGGAAGGAAGGAAGGAAGAAAGGAGGGAAGGATGGAAGGAAGGATAAACATAGGATAAAACAGAATGAAGGGATAAATGAAGAAAGGAAAGGAAAGGGAGAGAGGAAGGAAACAAGGAAGTGAAGAGAGAAGGAAGGATAGACAAAGAAAGAAAGAATGGAAGAAGGGCAGGAAGGAAGGAAGACAAAGAAAGGAAGGAAGACAGGAAGGATAAATAAAGGAGAAAGCAGAGTCAAGGAAGGAAGGATAACTAAAGGATAAGAGTGAAGGAAGGAAGGTTAAATAAGGGCTACAGCAGAGTGAAGGAGTAAAGGAAGGTTAAATAAGGGCTACAGCAGAGTGAAGGAGTGAAGGAAGGTTAAATAAGGGCTACAGCAGAGTGAAGGAGTGAAGGAAGGTTAAATAAGGGCTACAGCAGAGGGAAGGAGTGAAGGAAGGTTAAATAAGGGCTACAGCAGAGTGAAAGAGTGAAGGAAGGCTAAATAAGGGCTACAACAGAGTGAAGGAGTGAAGGAAGGAAGGATAAGTAAAGGATAAAAGAGTGAAGGGGTGAAGGAAGGAAGGAAGGCTAAATAAAGGCTACACCAGAGTGAAGGAATGAAGGAGGGAACAATAAATGCTAAAGCAGTGTGAAGGAGTGAAGGAAGGATAAAATTAAGGCTACATCAGTGGAGTGAAGGAAGACAGGGGTGAAGGAGTGAAGGAGGGCTAAATAAAGGCTTCATCAGAGTGAAGGAATGAAGGAAGACAGGGGTGAAGGATTGAAGGAAGGAAGGCTAAATAAAGGCTACATCAGAGTGAAGGAGTGAAGGAAGACAGGGGTGAAGGAGTGAAGGAAGGAAGGCTAAATAAAGGCTACATCAGAGTGAAGGAGTGAAGGAAGGCTAAATAAAGGCTACAGCAGTGAAGGAGTGAAGGAAGCCGGGGGGGGGGGCTTAAAGCAACTTCCTGCTTAACTTCAAAACTAATTTGCGGAACATCATGAAACTTGATGTACTAATTTGTCGAGTCTCTGAGCCCTCTCCCTCTCTCTCTCTCTCTCTCTCTCTCTCACACACACACACACACACACACACACACACACACACACACACACACACACACACACAAGCCAGCTGGGTGGGGGATAAGAACACTATCACTTGGAAACACTAAATAAAAAATAAAAAATAAAAAAAAAAGGACAAGAAGAAGGACAGAAGGAGGCAAAGGAATGAAATAAAGAAATAAAGAAAGTAGCAAAGAAAAGAAAGAAGTGAAGGGCGAATTACGGAAAGAACTGAAGGAAGGAAGTGGAAGGAAGGAAGGAAAATAGTAAAAATAAAGGAAAGGAGAAAGACAGGGAAAGGAAGAATGGCAGGAGGGAAGTAAAGGAGAAAAACCTGGAAAGGAAAAGAGGAGAAAATTGCAAAGTACGAGAGAAGGAAATGAAGGAAAAAAAATGAATGAAGGAAAAAGGGGAAGGAAGAAAGCCCCAAAACCCAAAACAGAAGGAACGAAAAACTAGGAGAGAGAGAGAGAGAGAGAGAGAGAGAGAGAGAGAGAGAGAGAGAGAGAGGAAACTAAAGCATACAAAATGACCAAATACAGCCTTCACCTCATCCCTTCAGCCCGACGACGTTTTTCCATTTTCTTCTTGTTTAGGGGTGCCTTTAAGAAACTGAAGGGGTTACACAGAGTCTTCATTAACCCCTTCACGACTTCCTATCATGTCCAAGCTGAGTAAAATCGTCTGAAAATGGTAGAAAAAAAAGGTTAATCTGTCACAATATTTTAGACGTTCATAAAAAAGAAATTGTAAAAAGAGAAAACAATATACTTTCTCCTCTCTCTCTCTCTCTCTCTCTCTCTCTCTCTCTCACGCACTGGGCCCCACCAACACCTGCCAGTAGCTCAGGTATATATATTCCTGGTGCTCAATTTATCATAATATTTACGGCAAAGCAGAATGCCAATTTTCTTCCAATGCGGTGATTTTGGGGAGGAGACGGATTGACTCTCTCTCTCTCTCTCTCTCTCTCTCTCTCTCTCTCTCTCCACTTTTTTTTTCATCATTTTCCCTCCCACCAAATTCACTTACTCTCCCTATCCCCCTCTTCTCTCTCTCTCTCTCTCTCTCTCTCTCTCTCTCTCTCTCTCTCTCGTTAACCCCCCTCCCCCCACTCCCCCACCCCGCTCAGTGGCCGATATTGATGTGGTCATTTTGTGGGACTCATAACGCTGATGGTGTTTTGTGAGGGGAGGGGAGGGGAGGGGAGAAAGGGGGAGGTAGAGGGGAGAAAGGGGAAGGGGTTGGGAGGGGAGGGGAGAGGAATAGGCAGTAGGTGGTTTGAAAGGCAAAGTGAGATGGGGAACTTGGGGTAGGGGAGGGGATGTGAAGGAAAGACGAGTGGAGGGATGCAGAAGGGAGGGGAGGGGCGGGGAGGAGAGGGGAGTAGGTGGTCTAAAAGTTAAAGTGGTAGGGGGAAACCGAAGCCAGCAGAAAGCACGGGAGGGGAGGGGAGGAAAGGGAAGGGGAGGAGGGGAGGGAAGGGGAGGAGGGGAGGGAGAAAGCAGTTGGTCTGGAAGGAAAAATGTAGGGGAGGAGTATGGAAGGGAATGATGGAGACAAAGAAGGAAGAGAAAGGGAGGGAGACTGAAGGGGGAGTGGAAGGGGGGAGGAGGGGAAGGGGAAGGAAGGGATAGGGAGGAAAGAAGAGAGAAGGAAGAGAAGAGGAGGATAGGAAGGGAGGGGAAGGAAGTATGGAAAAAAGAGAGGTGGAAGTGAAAAAATGGAAGAGACAGAGGAGGGAGGGGAGAGGAAACGTGGAGGAAAAGAGGGGAGGATGAAGCAGGGATGTGAGGGGAGAGGGGAAGAGTTAGGGCAGGAAGGGAGGACTGCTGGAGGGGGAATGGGATATGTAGATAGGGCGAGGACAGAAGAGGATGGGGAGAGGGAGAGTAGAGAAGAGAGAGAGAGAGAGAGAGAGAGAGAGAGAGAGAGGGGGGAAAGGATGGTGAGTGAGTGGTCATAGAGAAACAGTGGAAGGAAGGAAGAAAGGAAGGAAGGAAGGGAGGAAGGAAGGAAGGAAGGGAGGAAGGAAGAAAGGAAAGAAGGAAGGAAGGAAGGAAGGGAGGAAGGAAGAAAGAAAGGAAGGAAGGAAGGGAGGAAGGAAGAAAGGAAGGAAGGAAGGAAGGAAGGGAGGGAGGAAGGAAGGAAGGAAGGAAGGAAGGGGAAGAATAAAGGATGAAAATGATCTATAAAGAAAGAACACTACATGGGGGGGGGGGAGGTGAGGATAAGTCAATGGAAAGGAAGGGAGGAAAGGAAGGGAGGAAAGGAAGAGAAAGAAACAAAAGCAGGAAGGATCACAGGACAGGTGGAGAGTGGAAAATGGCAGAAGTGGAGAAGAGGAGGGCAATGTGGAGTGGAGGGCAGTGGAGTGGAGTGGTGTAGAGTGGAGTGGAGTGGTGTGGAGGGGAGGGAGGAGTGGGTGGAGTGGAGGGAGGGAGGGAGGGAGGGGAGGGAGTGGAGGGGAGGGGAGGGGAGGGGAGGGGAGGGGAGGGGAGGGGAGGGGAGGGGAGGAGAGGGAGTGGAGTGGAGTGGAGGGGAGGGGAGGGGAGGGGAGGGGAGGGGAGGAGAGGGGAGGGGAGGGGAGGGGAGTGGAGTGGTGGAGGGGAGGGGAGGGGAGGGGAGGGGAGGAGAGTGGAGGAGAGTGGAGTGGAGTGGAGTGGAGTAATCTTACCTAACTTATGGGTAAAGTTTATAACACTCCTTAAAATTTCTTTCCCAAGACACACAAAAGAAAGATCACACACACACACACACACACACACACACACACACACACACACACACACACACACTTCACCCACTGTACCTTCCTGACCAAACATCATCTCTCTAGTAACCATCCTAGTAAGAAAATGGACTGAGTGTACAGCAAGGAAGGAAGGAAGGAAGAAAGGATGAGATGGATGGATGGAAGGAGGGAAGGAGGGAAGGATGGAGGGAAGGAAGGAAGGAAGGATGAGATGAATGGATGTAAGAAAGAAAGAAAGACAGAGAAAAGATTAGACATATGAAAATGAAGATAAAGAATGAAAGGCAAAGAAGGAAAGAAAACGAATGGAAGGACGAAAGGCAAAAACACGAAGAGGGAAGGGGGAATGATGGAGGAGGAAGTCAGGAGGTAAGCATAAGGGACAAAAGGAAGAGGGAAGGGGGGAATGATGGAATGGGAGGAGAAGAGGAGGAGATAAGAATAAGGGAGGGGAAAAAAAATAGGGAGAACAGACTTACGGAAAGACTGAAGCATAGGAAAAAGCTTAAGAAAATGAAAGGGAGAATAGGACGGGGACTTAGAAGGAAGGGATATTGAACGAGGTGAGAGAGGAATTATGAAAAGGAAAAATGGAAAGATGAGAGTTAAGACTGTATTAATGAAAGAAAGAAATATATACTGCATGAAAAAAGGGGAGGAAAGGGGGAATAACGAAGAAGGAGAAGGAAGAGAAGAAATGAAGAAATGAATTAAAGACAAGAAGATGACAGAAGGAGAGAGTAAGTACACAAAAAAAATATGAAGAAGAAAGAAAATGTAAGAAGATGATGGAATGCAATAGAGGGAAGGATAAAAGAAAGGAGGGAGGAAAACGGGAAAGAAGGAAGAAAAGGAGGAAGAAGAGGAAATGCAGAATATGAAAAAAAAAGTAGGAAAACAGAAGAAATAGAGTGCAAAGAAGAGACAAATCAAAGGCGTGAGAAAAGGAAAGGAAGAAAGAAGGTAAGGATGGAAAAAAAAAGAAAACTGGGAAAGAAGAGAGGGAAGGAGGAGGGGTAGAGGAAAAGAGAGGGGGAAGAAAAGAGGAGGAAAGGGGGAACTGACAAATGAGAGAGAGAGAGAGAGAGAGAGAGAGAGAGAGAGAGAGAGATGGAAACAGGAAATGGAAAAATACTTGGAGACAAATAAGGATTTAAGAAAGAAGAATTTGAAAAGAGGAGAAGAGGAGGGGGAGGAGAGGAAAGGAATTGCGAGAGAGAGATGTGGGGGAGGGAGGAAGGGAAAGTGAATGAGTGAATGAAATTAAGGAGAGAGGGAGTGGTGGGGAGGAGGGGGGGAAAGAGGAGGGAGCGAGGAGACGGAGAGGGAGAGGCGAAGGGAGTGGAGGGACAAAGGGAGGGAGGGAAAGTAGATGAGTGATATGGAGGTTAGGGAGGGAGAGGGAGTGAAAGGAAGATAAAATTGATGGTGTTTTGGGAGATTAGTGAGAGTGCAGGGAGAGAGAGAGAGAGAGAGAGAGAGAGAGAGAGAGAGAGAGAGAGAGAGAGAGAGAGATTATAAAGGGCGCACTGTCTTAAAGAATATCTTAAGAACAGCCACTGTGATGTCTAAGAAATTGGATACATCGGTAATTCCACTCGTTACGTCATTATGCAAAAAAAAAACAAAGATCAACGCTGTTCAGCACACCACATTTGAGGATTAAATCACAAACAACAAGAAGCGATGCCAAGGCACAGCAAACCCGTCCCCGGCAGTCATTTTAGTGCTGACATATAAACACAACAGGCTCTCTACTCAAAGATGTCACATATCAGATTTGGAGTAAATCGGGTGAAAACTGACGATTTTATGCCCATTTGAAATTTTAGGGCCGACCCACCTGACACTGATCCCCCTACCACTAAGTGGGGGCTGACCCCCCTGATGTAATGAGGCATGTTACAAGATGCAGATTTGAAAAGATGCACTTTTAGGTTTTGGTTTCATGTCGATATGACAAATTTGAAAGGAGTTATGGCGAAAAAACTTTTTCTTTTAATATTTTGGCCCAACAGCCTGGGTCTTGGCACAATTTGGCCCAAAATATAATCAGGTGATCAGAAGGTCATAGCCCATCATCCCTGTAATTTTTGTCAAAATCGCACCAGTAGTTTTCGCGTAAAGTTGTTAACAGACAGACAGACAGACAAACAAACAAAGAACAGACAAAAGCGAATGAAAACAATACTCGCGGGTAAAAATTTAACCAGATCTCTAGGCTGAATTTTGGTCAGCTAAGGACGCTTCTAAGACCTCAACACCTATTGCTTAGCGATTTAGTTTGTCTACCTCATCTTAATAATGCTCTCTGCGTCTTCAATACGTCGCGCGCGCGCGCGTGTGCGTGCGTGTGTGTGTGTGTGTGTGTGTGTGTATTCAGGCTCCCTCTTTATTCATACACCCAGCTGTGGTTGACAAGAGAGCCACCTGTCTATGCTGTTTGCCGCCTTGTTAATGACCCAGGTGTTTGGCTCACCTGGTCACCTTGTTTTGTTGTGTTGTCTTGATTATGGCCTTGTATTTGCAGTGACAGGTTGTTTTGGGAGTTTTTCTGCTGTTTTTAGGCGTGGTTTTGTGTTTTGATGTGTGTGTGTGTGTGTGTGTGTGTGTGTGTGTGTGTGTGTGTGTGTGTGTGTGTGTACAGGCGGGCAGTATCGCAACATACATCAGGGGTATCGCAGCGCAAATGACAGCAATTGCGCACCACAACTACCAACATTTTCGTGGCATTCATCCCCGTCCCTACCAACATTATCGGACCCTCATTTCTACCACTACAGCCGAAAATGTATGATATCTTTTTTCTATTCTTTTTTTTTTTTTTTGGGGGGGGGGAGGTAGTCAGGGTTTTATTTTTCATTTTTATTTTATTTTTGGGAGGTGTGGGTGGGTGTGGGTGTTGGGGTGCGTGTGGAGGGGTGTGGGTGGTGGTGTGTGGTGTGGTGTGTGGGGGGGGAAGTTTTTTATTGACTCCTATTTGCTTCTGGCTGTTCTTGTGTGTGTTTTTTTTTTCCTTTGTTTTCCTCCTTTTCCCTCCCCTCCTTTACACCCAACCCCTCTTCCCTTCTCAAGATCTCTTACTCCTTTTCTTCTCATTTTCCCTGTCTTCTTTTGCTCACCCAATTGTCGCATTTTTCATTTTCCATATGTTTTTCCCCACATCCATCTCCCTTCCCTTCCAATCCATCATCCTTTACGTCACTCTCTTTCCCGTCTTCCCTTCTTTTTCCTTCTCCTTCGCCACTTCAGGCTGAGGACGTAATTTTAGTCTCACTACCACCAAACAAATTTATTCAACAAAGAGATTAGCTACAGTCATTTCACCTTAACTTGGTAAAGATTCTCGTCTTTTTGCAGCTTATTTCACTCAGTGGCAGAAAACGACTGCTACGGCTCTACAGACAGACACACTGAGAGACAGACTGACAGATACAGTAGATAGATAAAAACATAGAGACAGACAGACAGGTAGACAGAGACACAGAGATAGACACACAGACATAATGTTTCGCAAATACTGCAGTCACCTTATATTTTCTCACAACTCGCTACTAAAAACACTGAAAGAACTAGACATTACTCCGTTTTAACATTTTACCGTTTTGCGTTCACAGGTAAAAATTAATATTGGAAGAGACACAGTTGTATTTATAACTATTTTAAATGGACAGCCAGGATGAAAAAGTACAGTTCACCTCTTGTATTGTCACTTTCCTCTGCTGGCTAATATTCGTAAGTTGATAGAGACTTGTTATGTTTCTGCTATGTTTCTCTACCCTAATATTTCACCTCTTCTGTTTCTCACTTTCCTCTGCTGGCTAATATTACTAAGCTGAGAGAGGATTGTGATATTTCTGCTGTTTCTCTGCCCTAATATTTCACCTCTTCTGTTTCTCACTTTCCTCTGCTGGCTAATATTCCTAAGCTGAGAGAGACTTGTCATGTTTGTGCTATTTTTCTCTGCCCTAATATTTCACCTCTTCTGTTTCTCACTTTCCTCTGCTGGCTAATATTCCCAAGCTGAGAGAGGCTTGTTATATTTCTGCTATGTTTCTTTGCCCTAATATTTCACTTTCTCTCCCCCTCACTTTCCTCTGCTGGCTAATATTCCTAAGCTGAGAGAGGCTTCTTATGTTTCTGGTATGTTTCTCTGCCCTAATATTTCACCTCTTCTGTTTCTCTCTTTCCTCTGCTGGCTAATATTCCTGAGACAGACTTGCTGTTTCTCTTCCCCCTCGACAATTCTCTTAAATGTGATGCGTCTGGAGGAAAGTGACGGTTATGCCCTAAGTATGAGGCAGACGAAGTGGAAGAGAAGACGAATTTTTGTCTCCTCCCTTTATCTCAACCCACACACGAATTACTTAATAAATACATACATAAATAAATAAATAAATAAAAAATAAATGTTCACTGTTCTAGTAAGATGACTCGTTTTTTTTTTTTTTTTTTTTTTTAACCTGTGAATGTCTGTGTTTTTTTCTGTTTTTGTATAATCGTCACTTTACGTCACACACACACACACACACACACACACACACACACACACACACACACACTTCCACAACCATGACAACTGAATATCCTCTCTCTCTCTCTCTCTCTCTCAACCACAACAATCACGTAAACCACATAATGCCATCCACAATTCCACTGATTTGCCTGCGGTCGCTACGGTAACAGGATTCGCAAAAAAATCACACAATAACCACAATAACAGACGTAATTGCACTAAACCACGACTGAGATTACGTGCACGCAACTATAATCGTAAGTCTAATCTATCTAACAATCTACCACAGTCTATAGAAGCCAGAATTGCGTGTACCATAGTTAGAATAATTTTGCAGGGTCTCACACACACACACACACACACACACACACACACACACACACACACACACACACACACACTTCAGCTCTCTCTCTCAACAAAACCATCATGGACAAACACACAGCCTCGCATGTCTCTCCCTTTCACTTCTTCCCTCCCGTCTTCCTCCCTCCTCTCTTTCCCCCCTCCCTCCCTCCCTCTCTTTCCTTCAGTTCTCCTTCCCTCTCTCCTCTCATCCCTCTCTGTGTCTCTTCTTTCTCTTCCTTTCAATCTTCCTCTCCTCTTCCCTTATCTCTCCTCCCTCATCATTTCCTTTCCCTCTCCCTCTCCATCATCTGCCCCTCTCCTTCCTTCCCTCCATTCCTCTTTCTTCCCTTCCTCTTTCCTTGCCTATCTAACTCTTCCCATTATTTTCTCCTCCCTCCCTCCCTCCCTCCTTTCTTCCCCTTTCTCTCCTTCCCTCCCTCTTCCTCTCCTCCCTCCCCCCTTACCAATCTGTCTCCTCTCGTAATACCGACACATTGCAAGAAATACACGCTCCTTCTCTCTCTCTCTCTCTCTTTCTCCTTTCTCCATAGTCACCGTCTCTTCCTTCCTTCTTCCTCCTCCGTCACTTCTTTCTTCGTCCCTGCCTATTTTCGCAACACTCACCTTGCACAAATACACACTTTCTCTCTCTCCTTCCTCCTCTGTTTCCTCCGAATTCCCCCTCTTTCCTCCTTCCTCTCTCCTTTTCTCTCCACCTCCCCTCTTCCCCCTCTCCTCCTGTCTTCAACGTTTCCTCTCTTTCCTTCCTCATCCTTGACTCCCCCCTTCCTCCTCCCTCTTTCCTCCTTATTCCTTCATCTCTCCTTTCTCCCTCCCTCTTCTTCCCTCGTCCCTCCGTCCTCTACCGTCCTTCCCCTTCCTGTCTTCTCCAAACTTCCTCCTCTTTCTGTTTCCTCCTAAGTCCCTCCCTCCTTCCTGCATCTTTCTCCCTCCCTCTTTACTCTCTCTCTCTTCCATCCTCCTTGACCCCTCTCCTCTCCCTCTTTTTTTACTATTAACCTCTTCCTCTTTCTTTCTCTCTATCCTCTTTTCTGCCTCCTCTCTTCTGCCTATTGTTTTATCCACTCTTCTCATTTCCAAACCTCCTCCACCTTCCCTCTCTCCACCCCTCCTCCACTTTCCCTCCCTCCACCCCTCCTCCACCTTCCCTCTCTCCACCCCTCCTCCACCTTCCCTCCACCTTCCCTCTCTCTACCCCTCCTCCACCTTTCTTCTCTCCACCCCTCTTTCACCTTCCCTCCCTCCACCCTTCCTCCACCTTCCCTCCCTCCACCCTTCCTCCACCTTCCCTCTCTCCACCCTTCCTCCACCTTCCCTCTCTCCACCCCTTCTCCACCCTTCTTCCCTCCATCCCTCCTCCACCTTTCCTTCCTCCACCCCTCCTCTCCCTCCCGCCTTAATCTGTTTATCAAATACCATATTACAAGGCTTTCTCAGCCGGATATACCATTTTTTACAAGGACACCGCATCACACCAGCTGGTATTTTCCATCTATCTATTGCCAGACGCCTTAATCCCGTAAGGGGTGGCCACAAACAAATCGCCTCCATGTCGCTCTGTCCCCCGCCATTTCACTGCCCTGCTCCCAGCTCACACCCTCCCTCTCTCATACATATTTTCATTTTCTTTTATAACCTCCACCACACAGCGACTGACACCTGTAATTACCTGCCCAACAAAAACAAAAGGACAATTATACCATTTTTCTTTTATCATAACTAATCGTGAATACTGTTGTACTTTTTTTCAAAGATGCGCATATCATCATCATCATCATCATCATCATCATCATCACCACCCCAACCCTAATTCTCACTAAAAGAGAGATCATCATCAATCATCATCATTACCATCATCATCACCATCATCATCATTACCATCATCATCATCATCATTACCATCATCATCACTATCATCATCATCACCACCATCACCATCATCATCATTACCATCACCAACCTGAGCCTCATCAATCATCACTCTCATAGTCACCATCCCGACCCTAATTATCATCATCATCATCATCACCATCCCACAAAGATATCAGTCACACAAATTATCACCAAAATTCTCCCATTAGTGTACTTTAATATGGTGGATGAACAGAAGGAAACGGAATGAAAAAAGAAACAAAGGCTGACATACCACTTTCACAAATCACCTATCATATTTTTACGGCTCAAAAATATATACAGGATAACCCTTTCAACCTGAGGATATATATTTTTTCTTGTTCCTACGTCCTGCAAACTGAAAAATGCCAAAAATAAGTGAAAAAAAAAAAGAGACCCCGGTGGCAATATACAGAATGCCTGCGTGTGTGTGTGTGTGTGTGTGTGTGTGTGTGTGTGTGTGTGTGTGTGTGTGTGTGTGTGTGTGTGTGTGTGTGTGTGTGTGTGTGTGTGGTGCGACTGACGAACATTCAGCTCTAAAAACTCCTCCTTGGTCTAATAAATCAGATACCACAGTCACACCCAGACCAGCAGCATGAGCCTCGTATACACCAATGATCTGTTGCTATTTCCCTTCCTTTGTTGTACTCCCTCCCCCTTCACCCTTCCCCTTCTCCCCTCCCTCCTCCCTCCTCTCCGTCTCTCCTCCTCCCCTTCCCCCCCCCCTCTTCTTCCTTCCTCCTCTCTGTTTCCTCCCCATCCCTCCTCCTCTCACAACACTGTCATTGCAGAAATAAACCATCCCTCTTCCCTCTTTTTCTCTCCTTCCGTCTTTTCCTCCTTGCCTTCCTCTCCTTCCTCCTTCTTCTTTCTCTCTTCTCTCCCTCCCCTTCCTTCGTTCTCTCCCTATCTTTGGACCTCCCTTCTGTCTTGTCTTCCTCTCGTCCTTCTCCTTCCTTCCCCCTCTTCCTTTCCTCTTCATCTTCCTCTCTCCTTAATCTTCCTTCTCTCTATCAATTTCCATCTTTACAACACTGATCCTTCCTCCTATCTTCCTTTCTCTCTTTCTCTCCCCTCCTCTCTTTTTCTTTCTTTCCCCTCAGTTTCTCCCTTTCCATCTCCCTCTCTTCCTTCTTTCTATCTCTTCCTCCTCCTTCATCCTCATCCTCATCTTATCTTCCCATCTACTTGCCACTTCTTACAACCCTGACAACCTCTCTCTCTCTCTCTCTAACCACGGCTACATTGCACAAATACCGTACACAATTTTTCCTTCTTCTTTTTTTCTGCTCTCCCCTTCTTCATTCTACTTTCGTCCCCTGTCTCTCAGTCTTTCTTCCTCCCTCCCTATCTCCCTCCACCCTGTTTCTCTACTTGGTTACGTAATAGGATACAGAAACCCACACTGGCAGACGAAAAAAGATGTATTCCAAACAGTTTCGGCGACAGCTGTCGCCCTCTTCAGTTGATCTACAGACCAAGAGTGGTACATACAAATGCTGAGAAGCTGCTTATATGCAGGGTGAGGACACGTTTTCCCAACCACACCTGATGTGACCTCACCTGACTCTCCCTCTACTCTGTCCACGACCTGAGTGAGGGATTACAAGGGGCAGCAAGGACCTTGCCACTAATCCCCTCATCACTGGATCTAATTTATACATTATTATATAATTTATATATTATTATATCTATACATACAGCTTCCACAATCCTACGTTTCTTATAGTTACTACATTTGTACAATATTTGGCTAGAATTCCAGTCGATTCTATGGTCGTTTTCCGAAGAGTGAACGTACACTGCGTTATTTATGTTGCCTATCTTACAAGCATACTTGTGTTCCTTAATGCGAGTGTCCAAATCCCTTCCCGTTTCACCAATATAAACCAAATCACAGTCTCTACATGGAATTTTGTATACCGCTGCAGTTTTGTTACTAATTGGTTTATTCTTTACCAGCATTGATCTTAAGGTGGAAGTATATCTAAATGCAATGTTTACATCTAAATTATGACTCACAGACTTCACCAAGCTAAGATTTGACACATACGGAACCGTGATGTATGGCTTATTTTGCCGACTTTGTGATGTTGGTCTAGGTACAAAAAGCTTTTCTGGCTTTAAAATAAGCTTACCTTATAAACCAACTGGGATATTTTAGATCTAAAAATATATTCCATATCTTGGCGTTTTCCGTATCCAGATGTTGGGGACTACTAATTCTAAGGCTCTAGGGAACATAGAAAAAATAACTGACATTTTAGTGGAACTGTGGTGATATGAATAATAATGTATATAAAAATTACACTGGGTTGGTTTCCTGTATACAGAAAAGCTAAGTGTCCCAAGTTCATCCCTGTGCACAAATACATCTAAATATGGAAGGGAACCATTATTTTCCCATTCAACTTTAAATTTAATTGAGGGAACCAGTGCATTTAATTTGGAAGAAACTCGTCAGAGTTAGCGCATACGTCTGGCCAAAATGAAAACACATCATCAACATACCTATACCAAATTAAATTTTGAGGAGATATGGTGGTAAGAAGGTTAGATTCAAAATATTCCATGTACAGGTTACTAAGAATTGGAGAGAGGGGCGAGCCCATACCCATACCAAACTTTCGCATGAAAAACTGATCACTAAAAGAAAATGCATTACACTGCACACTCAGGCTAATAAGTTGGAGAAAGACATCATGTGGCATGCCGAGATCAATGTTACAATTAGGTAATTTTTCTTCCAAGAAACTAATTACATCTTCAATGGGGACTTTAGTAAAAAGCGAGTCTACATCAAAACTAACCAACCTGCCGCTGGAGAAACTGAGAGACTTAATCTTATCAATAAAATCAGTAGAGTTTTGGACATGGGATTTAGAGAATGTGCCAACCAATGGTGCTAATTTGTTCGTTAGATATTTTGAAAGTTTGTAAGTGAATGTGCCACACTGTGAGATGATAGGACTGAGGGGTCTTTGGTAACCCATAAATGTAAGGTAATTTTGGATTAATTTGAACGAACTTACTTGCATCAATGTTTGGCACATCCTTTAAAGGGCTGTTGACTTTCTTATTAAAGTCTGTGGACAACCTCTTGAGAGGGGATGACACAAGTTTCTGGTAAGTAGTGGCATCACTCAACAGGTGGTTCATCATTTCCACATAATCAGGTTTGTCTAAAATGACCACACAATTACTTTTGTCCGCTTTTGTAATAAGAATAGAATCATTTTTCTTGAGACTTTCAAGGGCCAAACGAAAACGTCGTGGTATGGAGTCATTCAAAATTTCCTATGAAACTGCTAGTTATTAAACCAGTAAGGCACGGGATATCCAGCTTGCTGTTAAAGGTAGAAGAAACAAAATCAAGTGCTACATCATTTCCTGGTTTCAAGGCAAAGGACAAACCTAAATTTTACACTTGCTCCTCGACACGACTCAGTACATACGTAGAAAGATTTAAGATGGAATTCGGTAACATACACATACTCTACGGACTTTGGTTACACAAATCACTAAGTTTTTCTTGCAGTCGGATACGTGTGAAATAAGTTTCTCTGTTACATTTCTTATCAGCTGTTTCACATATTGCTTGAAATAAATCACTTGGCAGTTGTTGCTTGAGGAAACTCAACGTACGTCGTAGATGGTAGTATGTTTCATCAATTTCTCTCTTCACGTTGCGTATACCGTCCTTCAGTAACATCCGTGCAGAATCAGGGAAAGGGTCGTGTTGCTGCCTGAAGAGAGAAGGTCTGAAAGATCTGGGCACCACTTGTTCATGGAGGCAATCGGTGAGGAAATGTTGCTGTAGTTTCTTGCTTTTTACGGAGATAAGCAGCTTCTCATAACGACGAAAGCATGCCACAAGATGGGGGAAAGTGACCAAAAAGAAGTGGAAGAATGTGTGTCTTATCGTGGGATCCATGACGGCTGAAGAGTCACACTATTGTTACCATCTTGTGGCCTGCTTTCGTCGTTATGAGAAGCTGCTTATCTCCGTAAAAAGCAAGAAACTACAGCAACATTTCCTCACCGATTGCCTCCATGAACAAGTGGTGCCCAGATCTTTCAGACCTTCTCTCTTCAGGCAGCAACACGACCCTTTCCCTGATTCTGCACGGATGTTACTGAAGGACGGTATACGCAACGTGAAGAGAGAAATTGATGAAACATACTACCATCTACGACGTACGTTGAGTTTCCTCAAGCAACAACTGCCAAGTGATTTATTTCAAGCAATATGTGAAACAGCTGATAAGAAATGTAACAGAGAAACTTATTTCACACGTATCCGACTGCAAGAAAAACTTAGTGATTTGTGTAACCAAAGTCCGTGGAGTATGTGTATGTTACCGAATTCCATCTTAAATCTTTCTACGTATGTACTGAGTCGTGTCGAGGAGCAAGTGTTAAATTTAGGTTTGTCCTTTGCCTTGAAACCAGGAAATGATGTAGCACTTGATTTTGTTTCTTCTACCTTTAACAGCAAGCTGGATATCCCGTGCCTTACTGGTTTAATAACTAGCAGTTTCATAGGAAATTTTGAATCCAATGACTCCATACCACGACGTTTTCGTTTGGCCCTTGAAAGTCTCAAGAAAAATGATTCTATTCTTATTACAAAAGCGGACAAAAGTAATTGTGTGGTCATTTTAGACAAACCTGATTATGTGGAAATGATGAACCACCTGTTGAGTGATGCCACTACTTACCAGAAACTTGTGTCATCCCCTCTCAAGAGGTTGTCCACAGACTTTAATAAGAAAGTCAACAGCCCTTTAAAGGATGTGCCAAACATTGATGCAAGTAAGTTCGTTCAAATTAATCCAAAATTACCTTACATTTATGGGTTACCAAAGACCCCTCAGTCCTATCATCTCACAGTGTGGCACATTCACTTACAAACTTTCAAAATATCTAACGAACAAATTAGCACCATTGGTTGGCACATTCTCTAAATCCCATGTCCAAAACTCTACTGATTTTATTGATAAGATTAAGTCTCTCAGTTTCTCCAGCGGCAGGTTGGTTAGTTTTGATGTAGACTCGCTTTTTACTAAAGTCCCCATTGAAGATGTAATTAGTTTCTTGGAAGAAAAATTACCTAATTGTAACATTGATCTCGGCATGCCACATGATGTCTTTCTCCAACTTATTAGCCTGAGTGTGCAGTGTAATGCATTTTCTTTTGGTGATCAGTTTTTCATGCGAAAGTTTGGTATGGGTATGGGCTCGCCCCTCTCTCCAATTCTTAGTAACCTGTACATGGAATATTTTGAATCTAACCTTCTTACCACCATATCTCCTCAAAATTTAATTTGGTATAGGTATGTTGATGATGTGTTTTCATTTTGGCCAGACGTATGCGCTAACTCTGACGAGTTTCTTCCAAATTAAATGCACTGGTTCCCTCAATTAAATTTAAAGTTGAATGGGAAAATAATGGTTCCCTTCCATATTTAGATGTATTTGTGCACAGGGATGAACTTGGGACACTTAGCTTTTCTGTATACAGGAAACCAACCCAGTGTAATTTTTATATACATTATTATTCATATCACCACAGTTCCACTAAAATGTCAGTTATTTTTTCTATGTTCCCTAGAGCCTTAGAATTAGTAGTCCCCAACATCTGGATACGGAAAACGCCAAGATATGGAATATATTTTTAGATCTAAAATATCCCAGTTGGTTTATAAGGTAAGCTTATTTTAAAGCCAGAAAAGCTTTTTGTACCTAGACCAACATCACAAAGTCGGCAAAATAAGCCATACATCACGGTTCCGTATGTGTCAAATCTTAGCTTGGTGAAGTCTGTGAGTCATGATTTAGATGTAAACATTGCATTTAGATATACTTCCACCTTAAGATCAATGCTGGTAAAGAATAAACCAATTAGTAACAAAACTGCAGGGGTATACAAAATTCCATGTAGAGACTGTGATTTGGTTTATATTGGTGAAACGGGAAGGGATTTGGACACTCGCATTAAGGAACACAAGTATGCTTGTAAGATAGGCAACATAAATAACGCAGTGTACGTTCACTCTTCGGAAAACGACCATAGAATCGACTGGAATTCTAGCCAAATATTGTACAAATGTAGTAACTATAAGAAACGTAGGATTGTGGAAGCTGTATGTATAGATATAATAATATATAAATTATATAATAATGTATAAATTAGATCCAGTGATGAGGGGATTAGTGGCAAGGTCCTTGCTGCCCCTTGTAATCCCTCACTCAGGTCGTGGACAGAGTAGAGGGAGAGTCAGGTGAGGTCACATCAGGTGTGATTGGGAAAACGTGTCCTCACCCTGCATATAAGCAGCTTCTCAGCATTTGTATGTACCACTCTTGGTCTGTAGATCAACTGAAGAGGGCGACAGCTGTCGCCGAAACTGTTTGGAATACATCTTTTTTCGTCTGCCAGTGTGGGTTTCTGTATCCTATTTCATGGTCACGATAGTGTGACTCTTCAGCCGTCTTGGTTACGTAAACTCCTCCCTCCATCTCCTCTCCTCTCCTTTTCTCTTCCTCATCCCTACCTCCACCTCCCTCTCTCATCCCTCAACCTCCCCTCCTCCCTCCTCACTTTTCTCCCTCTGTTTATTTACAAAAGAATATTTATTAACAGAAAGATGTACATAGTAACATACAGTCAGTCTTTCCTCCCGTCCGCCTTCTTCCTCCCTTTCTCTCCTTCACCTCCCTCATCCCTAAGCTACCTTATTTCCATCCCTGCCACCCACCATTCTTCCCTCCACTCCTCCATCTATACTTTGCCATCTTATAGACACATACAGTCCATCTTTCCTTCTTTCCTTATTCATTTTCTCCTCCCCACTTATCTTCTTACCTTTCCCTCTCCACCTATCCCTTCCTCATCCTTCCTACCTACCTCCCTACCTTTCCCCATCCCTCTTTCTACACCCACCCTCTTTAATCTGCTCTTTCCTATTTGCTTGCAGAGAGACACACTATGGTATATCTTTTGTTTCTCCTTTTCTCTTCTCCTTCTCCTCTCTTACCTTCTTTTCCCCCTCCTTCCTCATCCATCTTACCTCCCTTCCTACCTCCCTACATCCTTCCTTACATACATTTCCTCTTTACTTCTCTCCCCTTCCCCCTCCTCCCTTCCTCTCCTCCACCTCCCACATCCCTCATCCTTCTTTCCTTCCTAATATATTTTCCTTCCTCGTCTCTCTCTCTCTCTCTCTCTCTCCAGAAATATGCAATCCATTTTTCCTTCTCTCTCTCTCTCTCTCTCTCCAGAAATATAAAATCCACTTTTCCTTCCTTCTCTCTTCTCTTCCTCCCTTCTTACCTCCTCCTCCCTCATTCCTCACCCTTCTCACCTCTCTCCCTACCTTCCTCCAGCCTCTCTCTCTCCTCCAGGCAGCAGCAAACACACAATCTGACCCAAAATACGAGACAGACAGACACAGAAAGGGAGACGAACAGCCGGGGCAAGAGGGAGCAACGGAACAATAGATTACAACAGAACAACAGATCGGTGAGAGAGAGAGAGAGAGAGAGAGAGAGAGAGAGAGAGAGAGAGAGAGGAAAAGGTAAGTGGGGAGCGTGGGGAAAAATGGAGGGGAGAAGAGGAAAGAAGGATGAACACAAGTAGACAGGAAGACTGATAGATATAGATAGATAAATAGACAGATCACAGATTGATAGACAGACAGTACACAGATAGATAGATAGATAGACGGACAGATACACAGCTAGATATATGGACAGATTCACAGATAGACAGGTAGACAGATACACAGCGACAGACAGATAGACAGACAAAAAGATAGATAGACAGATACATAGACACAGATAGGCAGAAAGATAAAAAACAGACAGATATAGATAAGCAGACAGATAGATAGATAGACAGATACACAGATAGATACAGAGAGATAGATAGAATGTCAAACAGATACAGACGGGCAAAGTATTACCTCAAGAAAATCAACAAGAAAAGCAATCCACCAAAACAAAACAAAACAATAAACAAAACAAAGGACCTTCAAACAAAACCTGCAAAACAACTATACGCTTTTCACCTCAGCCTGGCAAACATTTTCGTCATTTTGCAGCTTCCGTCACGTGGCTCAGTGGCAAAGGACCATACTACGGCTCTACATCCTATTCATGGCACTTCTTCGTGACTAGCATCATACGCAAGATTAAGAAGGCAATACTACTGTTCTATATCCTTTCCACAGCACTTCTTCGTGACTGGCATCATATCCTAGTGCGAGAAAACAAAACTAGGCTGTACATGCAACACAGCACTTCTTCGTGACTAGCATCATATTCTAGTGCAAGAAGACACTTATAAGACTGTACATCCTTTCCACAGCACTTCTTCTTGACTAGCATATTCTAGTGCAATAAAATACTACGAGTCTATATCCACTCCTCAGCACTTCTTCGTGACTAGCATCAGTGTTAATCTACCGCTACAACTCACCATGCAAGAAAGAAACTAGGTAATTTTAGGTCGTGTTAGAAAAAAAAAAAAGGCCTTAATTACTCAACTAGTTAATTGGGTCGTTATAGGTTGTTAGGAAAGAGCTAGGACAGAGGCAGGCAATTAGATCGAGTGACAGAGTAATTAACAAGCACAGTGAATGACTGCTTGTTCCGTGGGTCACTAACTCACTCAACTACATCACTCTGCTTTGAATTTATCTGTCTGCCCGTCTCTGTCTCTCTCTTCCTTCTCACTTTTTCTCGCCATCTCTCATATTATCTGCTTAAGTTTCTCTCTCCATGCTACTTCATTTCAGTACTCTCTCTCCCCCCCTCCCTCCCCCTCTCTCTCTCTCTCTCTCTCTCTCAATATTCCTCTCAGTATCACTTTCTCCACACTTCTATTTCATTACATATTCGTCCACCCCTCTCTCTCTCCCCCTCCCTCTCTCTCTCTCTCCCTCCCTCCCTCTCTCTCTCTCTCTCTCTCTTCCAATTATCTACCAAATGAGGTCAGGGCAATTAGAAGAAATAATTACACCAAAAATCCTAATTACACAAACACAGGTAAAAGCAAACAGGTGTATTATTGCCGGGGTTAATTGGACCTGACCTTGAATAACATTTATTCTTTATCAGTATCTTTACCGACGATGCTAAATGAATTATCGGACGTGTGTGTGTGTGTGTGTGTGTGTGTGTGTGTGTGTGTGTGTGTGTGTGTTTCTTCCTTACACCACCTACCATTACCCCAGACTCATAAAAAAGATACCACAGTCAGAAGCCGGAAGTTGGTTTGTATGTCTGCTTTCCTTTGCTCTCCTTCTTCTCCTCCTTCGTTTTCTCTCTCTCTCTTTTTTTTTTTAATCTCGCGTTATCTCCTCCCGTCCTTCTCTTTTCCCCTTTCTCTTTTTTTTTTTTTTTAAATCTTTTCTCTTCCTCCTCCTCTTCCATTTCCTCTACCTCCTCTGTCTCTTCCTTTTCCTCTCCCTCTTCCTTTTTCTCATCCTCAGCCACTCCATCTCCTCCTCCTCCTCCTTTCCCTCTTTTTCCACCCTCACACACTCACCCCTCTTCCTTCTTCCCTCCTTTCTACATCTCCCTTCCATCCCTCTTTCCCGTCCCCCTCTCCCCCTCCTCCTCTTTCTCACCCTCTTCTCCCGATCTTCACCCACTCCCTCCTCTTCCTCCCCCCTCCCACTCCCCTTCCCCTCATCTTCCCTCTTCCCCTCCCAATCTCCTTCTCCCTCATCTTCCCTCTTCCCCTCCCATTCCCCTTCCCCCTCCCATTCCCCTTCCCCCTCATCTTCCCTCTTCCCCTCCCACTCCCCTTCCCTCTCATCTTCATTCTTCCCCTCCCACTCCCCTTCCCCTCCTGTTTCTCTTCCCCCTCATCTTCTCTCTTTCCCTCCCACTTCCCTTCCCTCTCATCTTCTCTCTTCCCCTCCCCCTCCCCTTCCCCTCATCTTCCCTCTTCCCCTCCCATTTCCCTTCCCCCTTATCGTCACTTCCCCTCCCACTACCCCTCCCCCTCATCTTCCCTCTTCCCCTCCCACTCCCCTTCCCCCTCATCTTCCCTCTTCCCCTCCCACTCCCCTTAACCCTCATCTTCCCTCTTCCCCTCCCACTCCCCTTCCCCCTCATCTTCCCTCTTTCCTTTCCACTCCCCTTCCCCCTCATCTTCACTCTTCCCCTCCCCTCCCCCTCTCTCCACAGCGCAACAGCCTCATTTCAGGAACACATCAAGCAAAACTGCGATTACTGGAACTGGCTCCAGAGAGAGAGAGAGAGAGAGAGAGAGAGACAAAAGGAGGTAAAAATGGCAGAGAGAGAGAGAGAGAGAGAGAGAGAGGGACAAAAGGAGTGAGGTAAAAATGGCAGAGAGAGAGAGAGAGAGAGAGAGAGAGAAAGAAGGTGGGAGGAAAGAGAGGGACAAAAGGAGTGAGGTAAAAATGGCAGAGAGAGAGAGAGAGAGAGAATGACGAACGAAGGCGGGTAAAGACGAAGATGTAGTGAAATAAAACGAAGGAAAGAGAGAAAGACAAAATATGCAGGAAAAGAGAGAAAAAGAGGAAACGTGGGGATGAGAAGGCAGAAAAATCGGGGCAAAAAATATCCAGGAAGAGAAAGGGTGTGAAATATGGGCTATGAGAGAGAGAGAGAGAGAGAGAGAGAGAGAGAGAGAGAGAGAGAGAGAGAGAGAGAGAGAGAGAGAGGTAAAAATGTGTGAAAGGAAAGCCAGCAGAAGGGAAGATAAAAGATTATGAAAGGAAGAATACGAGGTCAGAAAAAAAAAAAAAGGAAAAAAAGAGAGAAAAAAGAGAGAGGAGGGGGACAGAGGAAAGAGAGTGATGGAATGAAAGTGGACAATACGGAAGTGTGAATAAAAATGAGAAAAGAATGAAGGAGAAAAATGGAGGAGGAAATTGTGAGAGAGTGGCAGAAAGAGGAGAGAATGGAGGGGGAAGGGAGGGAAGAGGATGGGAGGAAGGGGGGAGAAAGAGAAGTGGGGTGGAGGGGAAGGGAAGGAGGGGAGGAAGGGGAAAGTGGGGTGAGATGGGGGGATGGGGTAGGGGGAGGGGGAAGGAAGGGGGAGGGATTGAGAGAATCTAGACTAAATCAATGTGGTGGTGGTGGTGGTGGTGGTGGTGGTAGTGGTGGTGAGGTGGTAATTTGTGGTGATGGTGGCTGTGGTTGAGGTGATGCTAGTGATGGTAGTGGCTGTGATGACTGCTGATAGTAATAGTGATACAGGTAGTGATAGTTGCGACAGTGATTGTAGTAACTCAGGGAAAGATGGTGGTAGGATGGCAGAGTTATGGTGGTGATTGTGGTGACAGTCGTGGTAATGGTGTGAAAATAATAACAGTAATGGTAGTTCATGGTAACAATGGTGGTAACGATGATGGTAATGGGAACAGTGGTAGTTGTATGCATAGTACTGTTGAAGGTAAGATGACAGCAGTAACTAGAATGGCACTCAGCAGAGCGCATACCTCCGCCAAGGCCCAACTTGCCGTTCCTTTTAATTTAATCAAGTCTAATCCAATATGGAAAAAGACTACCCCCCTATAAAAGCATATTTAAATCCGCTACATCCGGAATTTTATAAGAATCCGCGCCAAACTGTACACATTCGTAGATACCAACATCATAAATATGCCAGATTTTTTTTTTTTTTTTTTCATCAAGATCCATGCAATATTCACTGAAAAATTCACGAAAATGTCGAAAAACTCCCTATCTCGCAATGTTAAAAAAAAAAAAAAAGTCTGGATCCGCACCTTTATCCGGATCCGCACCAAAATTTAATGGAGTCTATTCTGGGCCAAGGCCCATTGTTGTACAAGTTTCGTGGAAATCCGTCCAGTAGTTTTTGTGTAATCTTGCTCACAAACCAACAAACAAACGGACAGGGGTGAAAATATAACCTCCTTGGCAGAGACAATAACGACGACTGTTAGTGGTGTTGATGATAATGGTGGTAGTGAGGAAAGTAATGGGTAAGTGGCTGACATAGCGGTGATGGTGTGATAGTAATAACGCTGAAGGTACTAATGGTGTTAATGGTGATAACGGTTATGGGAAGAGACAGGTAATAGGCTGGATAATAGTAGTAATGGCAATGATGATGGTAGTCGAGCCATCAACGCAAGGACGTGACGCTGACAAGACGCCTAAACGTGGTGGCGTTGTGCACTCCGGGTGGAAGAATCTGCGGCGTCCATCCGGGAGCCAAACCTCCTCCTATGTCCCTACACCTCGCCGTGAAAGGGTCCCTGGGGAGGGGGTGTATATTACAAGGGGTGGGGGGGGGGGCGGATCCCTGCATGGTTTATGTACTGTACTGCACTTGTAAGATGGCCCCACAGACGCAGTTGCTTACCTGTGGTCGACGAGTCTACTCAATCACACACACCGGGGTTAAGCAACAACAGCAACACCAAAACAACAACAACAATGCAATAACGTAACTTTTTCCTTTACTGACGGCCAGCGTTTTCTTTAGCTTAATTAAGGGGGGACTTCTCGTAGTGAAGATATACAGAAACGCAGAAAAAAAAAAAAAGGGGGGGTAGCAGGTGGTTAGAATTAAATGCAAAAGATCGTCCTTGTAGTGAAAGGTTCAACCAATTCAGTACGATGACTACCACCAAGCGGGTGTGTTCAAAGCCTGTGTTCAGTTCTGGGAGACAAGGGGTTAAGACTGTATTGAACCCCCCCCCCCATTCGAAAAATCCCCCCAGCCACCCAAAAAATGCAAAAAAAAAAAAAAAGATGCTTTTGTGGTAATGGGGCAAATGGTAATAATGACTTAATAGTTCTAATTATACTACTTAACACCGGGGGACAGGGCGACATGGAGGCGATTTGTTTGTGGCCACCCCTTACGGGATTAAGGCGTCTGGCGATAGACAGATAGATAGAACAGCTAGTAATTAAGATAGGGTATAAAATCATCTACTAGGATTACGAATATAAGTAAAAGAAGCTTAATGGTGAAAACAGTAATGGTAACTGGAAATAATGGAAGTATGGTAGAGGTGAGCATGGTAGTGGTGATAATGGTAGGTGGAAGTGAAGGTGATAATGGTGTGAATGGTATCAGTAACTAGTATTAATGGAAGTAATTGTAAAGGTGAGCATGGTAGCAGTGATAATGGAAGGTGGAAGTGAAGGTGATAATGGTGTGTATGGTGATGGTGCTCGTATATGGGGGTAATGGGAGTAATGGTAGGGGTTAGCATGGTAGTGATGATAATGGGAGGCGAGTGATAATGGGCACAACCACCTGATTATATCCAGCGCTCGGAGTATTACATAGACAGACAGACAGAAAGACACAAATTTATATAAAGACAGAAACTCATTTTTTTTTTTTTTTTTTTTTTTTTTTTTAAATAACAGAACGGAGGAAGGAAAAACAAATGGAGAAAAAAAAAATAATCCATACACCAGATTACTGGTGTCCTCTGTTCATAAAATATCTGTAAGAATTAGACTTGAACAGTTGTAGGTTGAAATTTGGAGGAAAACAACTCTGGGGAAGCGAGTTCCAGAGAGATGCAGTTAGGGGAATGAAAGAATTCTGATAGGCAGAAGTTCTGCAATGTGGTTGAGTGACATTCCAGTCATGAGCGTTACCAGATGCCCGTGTAGCACGAGGGAAGGCATGGAGAGGTGGCACCATGGACGCAACTTCGTCTGAGCATTTGCCAAAAAAATATCTGTAAAATAATGCAAGGGAGGCAACATTCCTTCTTACTTGCAGGGGAGGTAGTTTATATGTAATGGCAGGGTTGTTAATGATTCTAACAGCTTTATTCTGAATTTTGTCTAGTTGTCTTAATGCAACCTCTCCACAACCATTCCACAAGGGTGAGCAATATTCAAGCTGAGAGCGCACATGACTCTTATAAATTATAGCTAACTGCTCATCGGCGAAGAAGTTACGGACTCTGTACAATAATCCAAGTTTCCTTGAGGCGGTTTTAGCAAGTGATCTGACATGAGAGGTCCAGCTGAGGGCACTGTTAAGTGAGACACCAAGAATTTCAATACTTTTGGAGATGGGAATATTAGTAGCACTGAAGGTAATGTACGAATCTGACAATATCTGTCTATTAGTAAACTGTATATATTTAGTTTTACTAGCATTAAAAGAGACAAGGTTGTTTTGTCCCCATTCACTGATTGTAGATAGATCTTGATTTATGGAGATGGCTGTATTGAGTTGAGAGGTAGAGATATTAGACTTTGTAAATGGATGTCTGAGTGTGAATGAACTATGTAGTGTTGAGTCATCTGCATATGAGTGAATGGGATTGTGAGTGACAGATAAGAGATCATTAATATGAACCAGAAATAGGGTTGGCG
The DNA here is from genome assembly GCF_032717465.1 of Coenobita brevimanus. NCBI lineage: Eukaryota > Metazoa > Arthropoda > Malacostraca > Decapoda > Coenobitidae > Coenobita > Coenobita brevimanus. Next base: position 23,153,269 of record NC_137040.1, on the reverse strand, counting down.
CCAGAACTGATCCCTGTGGCACGCCGGCGTTAATTGAGTGGAAATTCGAATATACATCATCTACTTTTACTCTTATTTTCCTGTCACTAAGATAAGAAGAAATCAAAGGAACAAAAGACGTTAGTCCATAGCAAGGGAGTTTGGACAGCAGGGAACGGTGCCATACTCTGTCGAAAGCTTTAGAGACATCAAGAGCTACTGCATGAGTTTCTCCAAAAAGATCAATTGATTGATGGATGGTATGAGTTAAGAGATTGAGTATGTCAATGGTGGATCTTTCGTGGCGAAAACCGTATTGTCTATCATTAATTAAGTTGTTGGATTCAAGATGTTTAACAATATGCTTATTAATTAAAGTTTCAAATACCTTACCAAGAGAAGATGTGATAGCTATTGGTCTGTAATTGGAGGGGTCAGACGAACTTCCTTTCTTCGGAACTGGGTGGATATTGGCTTCTTTCCATGAATTTGGGAATAAAGAAGTACGTATGCATAGTCTGAATAATTTAGCTAGGACAGAGGCAAGTTCAGGGGAACACTTTTTCAAAACAATTGGCGGAATTCCATCTGGACCTGGAGCTTTGTTGGTAGGTAAATTGTCTAGGATGGATTTTACAAATCTTGTCTGTATTTTAAGTGGGGCAATTTCGGGAGAATCAAGTTCCAGTACTGAGACATTCTGGCTGGTATCATCTATGGTAGAGTTTCTTGCAAAGGTACTAGCAAAGATATCTGCTTTCCCACGTGGGTCATTTGTAATATTGCCATCTGAAGATTTTAGTGGGGGAATGGAAGATGACTTGTTAAAGTTATTATTGAAAGAATTAAGAGTTGACCAGAATATTCTGTTGTCATTAGGGTTGTTAAGTAGTTTTGATGCTTGCTTTTGAAGAAAGTTTGATTTAGATAGATTTAATACAGCTTTTGCATGATTTCTAGCAATTTTAAATTGGGAGAGTGATTCAGGTGTTTTTGATTTTAAGTAAGAGTTATATGCTAATGACTTTTGGGCTGTTGCTCTGGCACAATTGCCATCAAACCATTTTGGAGAGTTTGATCTTTTAGTGAATTGTTGACTTGGTATGAATAAATCCATACCAGCTAGTATTAAGTCACAAATGTGGGACTGGGTAGAATTGGGATCACTAGAGAAGAAAGACTGCCATGGAACATCAGCAAGAAAATTTCTAAATCCATCCCAGTCTGCCCTGTCAAAGTGCCATCGGGTCACCCTGACAGGTTCGGAATGGGGAGATGTAGGAGGGTTAACTAATGAGGCTTTGATGAGATTGTGGTCAGAGGATCCAAGTGGTGACAGTACCTCTATCCTGTATTGATCTGGATTATTTGTCAAGAATAAATCCAAGAGATGGGCATTATGGTCAGGATTATCAGGTATTCTGGTTGGTTGCTTTACCAACTGGGTGAGATTAAACGATTCCGCAAACAGCTCGCATTCCAGACCAGCGTCGTCAGTCCGGGCAGAATGCAATAACCATTCAACATTGTGTATGTTAAAATCACCCAAAATGGTAATTTCATTGCCAAGGGCAAGGTCAAGGTTACTCAACTGAGTGGATATGGAATCAAATACACTGGGTTCCGAAGAAGCATTGGGGGAACGATAAACTACACAGATATATTTGGTAATGTTTTGGCAATTTAATTTATATAATGAGTAATCAAAACTGGATGAAGTGAAGTTTAAAATAGTGTCAACTGCATATTGGGATTTGATATAACAACAGGTGCCGCCCTTGTTTCGAAAGTTTGTAAGGAGATGGTAACCTGGAAAACAAAATGGAGATATATCGGTAGAGGGTGAGATTTGTGGTTCTGTGAGGAAAAGGGCCAAAGGGGATATGGACTGAAGGAAAAAATGAACTGAGTTTAAATTTGTGGTAAGGCCGCGGATGTTGGTAAAGAATAAGGCCGCACCGTCACCTCTTTGCCGATGAGCAATCCCGGAAATAGCAACAGTCGCTGCTGGCACAGTCGCTTGATAGCGACCGGGAGGACCCTGTGCCTCCAGCCCTACCCTGCCGGTGGTGGCAATCCGAGATACCACCTCATTTGATCGTGAGATTGCAGCGGCCATTACTAAAGATGTGAATAGAAGGTGTGATATGTTATGCGCATGTAGTGTGGTGTAGACAGTTGAAGGTAGAGGTATCATGAGAGCATGCTGGCCTACTCTCTGTGTAAATGAATGCACTGAAAATGTTCAGAAAAGGGAGATGGTCAGGATCAAGTCCTGAGGGCTGGTGAAACGGGAGCTCCAGCTCTCCCTGTCACCAGCTTGCCATCAACCTCGGGAGTACTGCCCTGTTCGACGAAAAAGACAAACAGAAAGACACAGACAGACAGGTAAGCAGACAGACAGACAGCTAGACAGACAGACAGGCAGATAGACAGATATGGAGAAAAAGAAAGAGAGCGAAAAAAAAGGTTAAAAGAGACAGATGCAATGTCAGAGGTGAGAATGGCCTATCAGACAGGTGAGCAATAACAGGAAATGACCCGTAAAAAAAACCCTCAGTAGAGGCTGTTGTTGACGGCAATACCCACTGACAGCTTCCAGGGGTGTAGGGGGGTGGATAAGCAGGCAGACAGGTGTACGTGGGTGGATATAACAGGTAGACAGGTGTACGTGGGTGGATGAGCAGGTAGACAGGTGTACGTGGGTGGATATAACAGGTAGACAGGTGTACGTGGGTGGATAAGCAGGTAGATTGATGGGTAGATTAATTAGGTAGTGATTAGAGGTATTCCAATTCACAAACTTAAATACGTACAGTAGAAAGACGGATAGATATAGATAGTTACCGTGAATCTACGAAAAGAGATATGAATTTAGACATTGTTGGTAGATGAATGGATAGATAAATAATATATATAAATAAGAAAATAGATGTATAAAGTTGGAAAGACAGATGGATGGATAGATGGATGGATAAACAGATGAACTGATGGATGGACAGAAGGGTAAACAGATGATTGAATAAATGAATGAATGAATGGATGGATGGATGGATAACAGATGAATGAATGGATGGAAGGATGGATAACAGATGAATGAATGGATGGAGGGATGGATGGATGGATGGACAGATGGATGGATGGATGGACAGATGGATGGATGGATGGATGGATGGATGGATGAATGAATGAATAACGAAGGAATGGAGGGACACTAAAAGTCGGGGATAAAAACGAGAAATGAATAACCTCAAGTGAATAAATCAATAACAGGGTTGAGTGATTCTCCGATTAATGAATAGTGAATGGAAGAATGGATTTAATAATTGAATACGGATTGGCTGAATAATTGATGGAATTATGAGAGGGACAAACAGCGACTCCTCTCTCTCTCTCTCTCTCTCTCTAACACAGAAATTACATTCGAGGCAGAGAGAGAGAGAGAGAGAGAGAGAGAGAATTCTACACCCCCAAGAGATGTTGTTGACGAGGTGTTGGGAGGAGTATTGGGTGACTTAGCGTACACACACACACACACACACACACACACACACACACACACACACACACACACACACACACCGGCATAAAACTGACCTAGTTTTGCGGTGGGAAAATGACCTTTATAGTGGAGTGTCGGAAGGATGAAATTTCCTGGTTTTATTATTTTTCGTATTTCTGCTCCCAAAATCGTAGAGTTCAAGGCGTATGGCTGATGAATATTGTAAATTTTCTCTCTCTCTCTCTCTCTCTCTCTCTCTCTCTCTCCCATTGTGATCATAATTGGTGTCGGGTTATCGGGGGGGGGAGGTAGAGAGGGAGAAAGGCAAGGAGGAGGGATGAAGGAAAGAAAGAGTGAAGAAAAGATGATGGGGAAGGAGAAGAAGAAGGAGAAAGAAAGGGAGGGAGATAGAGGGATGAAAGGAGAGAAGGAGGAAATAAGAAGGGGAAGGGGAAGAGGGACAGACAGGAGGCGGAGAGATGGAGGGAGGGAGGTAGGGAGGCTGTGTGGGAGGAAGGGGGAGAGAACTAAGATCCATTACTCTGGATGAATAGGCAACGGCGGTGATCTGAGAAGGAAGGAAGAAGGGAAGGAAGGATAGAAGAGATGGATGGATGGAAGGATGGATGAGATGGATGGAAGGATGGATGAGATGGATGGATGGAAGAATGGACAGAATGGGAAGGAGGGAGGGAGGGAGGGAAGGAGGAGGAGAAATGAATGAATGAATGAATGAAGTAGGAAGGAAAGAAAGAAAGAAAAAGGAAGGAAGGAAGAAAGGAAGGAGGGAAGAAAGAAAAAAAGAAAGAAGGTGGGAAGACATAATCCATTTCTTGACCCACCTTCCCACACATCTAAGAAATAATATGCATGGCATCTGGACAGCCTTGTAGCTTGAAGGAGTCTGGTGAAGGAGGGAGTAGGAGGGAGGGGGGGTGTGGAGGAAGAGAGAGAGGAAGACTTGGAACAGAAAGAGAGAAGGAGAGTGATAAAGATGAGGAGGAGGGCGAAAAGAGTGAAGTGAGAATGAGTGAGGTAAGAGTGAGAAAGAGTGGGTTGAGAGTGAGGGAGTGAGAGGAAGGAGAAGGGAAGGAGGAAGACTGAAGGAGGGGAGGAAATTGAAGATAAAGATGATGGGTGGAGAGAGAAAATGAAGGAGATGAGGAGGGAAGAGGGAGCAGAAGATGAAAGATGAGGATGAGGAGGATGGAGAAGGATAGGAAGGAAGGAAATGATAAAGGAAATGACAAAAAGGAAGATGAAGGACAAGAGGATAAAAGTGGAAAGAAGAGAAGAGGAAGAGGAGAGAAAGACGAGAGGATGATTGAAGAGAAGGGGGAGAAATTTGAGAAGATTAAGAGAGAGACGGGAAGATAATGGGATGAGAGAGAGAGAGAGAGAGAGAGAGAGAGAGAGAGAGGACAGTATGATGCAAACAAAAGACTAATAAGTACAAGAGTGAGGAGAGAGGGATGGGGAGAAAGGAAGGAAAATAGGAAAATGGCAAATATGGAATGAAAAAAGAAGAAATGAAAAGGAGAGAGAGGAAGAAAAGTGGAAAAAAGAAGGAAGAGTGGAGGAGCAGGGGATGATGAAGAGGGGAGGGGGAGATGGGGGGAGGGGAGGAGGGGGAGATGGGGGAGAGAGGGGGTGTTCCAAAGATAACATTTGTTTTATAGTTGGTAAAGTTCATATCTGAGCTTAAGGAATGGGGGAGGGGAGAGGGGCAGGAGAGAGGGGAGGAGGTAGGATAAAGTTGGAGAGAGAGAGAGAGAGAGAGAGAGAGAAACAGCACCAGAAACGGAACCCCTTCTCTCTCACCGCTTCAGATTCAGGTGAGGTTCGTGAAGTTCAAGGTGTTTCAGAAGTTCGAGAGAGCGGATGAAGCAGTGAAGCAGTGTGGCGCCCATTAAAGCTGATAAAGGTGGTTATTAAGGCGATAATGGCGTGGTTTGTCATTATCGCTTGGGAAATGAAGGGGTGGGGGGTGGGCGGTGGGGGGATTGAGGTGGGGAGAGGGGGGGTGCTGGTAGGTCGGGCAAGAGGAGATGGTGATGAAGAAGGGTGTGATGGTGGGGGTTGGGAGAGGAGGGGGGGTGTTGGGTGTTGGTGGGGGGTTGGGGTACAGGAGGATGGAAAGGGGAAGGAGGAGGTGGGGGTAGATGTGTGGGGAGAAGGAGAGGGGATGATTGACTGATTGTGTGTGTGTGTGTGTGTGTGTGTGTGTGTGTGTGTGTGTGTGTAATTCACCGGGTCGGTCAGGATCACTTTGATGGTCGTGATCGTCAGCTTTTACCCTCCCGGAAGGGAGCTGAGAGCTCATATAGTCCGATCTAAGGTCAAGGCTGTGACATTCACACACGCACACACCCGTCCCCTTGCTCAAGGGGGACAGTAACCACCCACTTCGTCAGTGAAACTTTTCGCAACCTGAGCAAGGCGCGAACTCCCGTCCACCAGTTGGCAAGCGAGAGCGTTACCACTGCACCAGCGAGCGGTGTGTGTGTGTGTGTGTGTGTGTGTGTGTGTGTGTGTGTGTGTGTGTGTAGAAGGACCGACAAATTTCAAGACACACACACACACACACACACACACACACACACACACACACACACACACACACACAACTAACCAAGCACCAAGCCATCCTCATCAGAAACAGAAGTAACTACGTAATGACCTCGTTAGCGGCCCCACAGCAGCTTAACCCCGCCCTCACCACGCCCATTTATAACCCCCTCCCCCAGGCACAACCACTGTCCACAAAAACCATCATCATCATCATCATCATCCATACCCATTTGTACCACCACCACCATCACCATCATCATCACCACCACCACCATTATCACCACCACCACCATCATCATCATCATCATCATCATTACCACCATCATCATCATCATCGCCACCACCACCACCATTATCACCACCACCACCACCATCATCATCACCACCACCACCACCATTATCACCATCATCATCATCATCACCATCATTATCATCATCATCATCATCACTATCATTACCATCATCATCATCATCACCATCATTACCACCACCATCATCATCATCCATACCTATTTATACCACCACCATCATCACCACCACCATCATCATCATAAGCATCATCATCACCATCATCATCATCATCCATACCTATTTTTCCACATCCCCATCACCATCATCATCATCACCATCATCCACACCTCTTCCTACTATTACTATTTTCCAAGCACACCTCACCTACTCTGAATGAATGAAAAATGAATAGCAAAATGAATGGACAGATGGATGGACAAGTGAACAGGTGAACAGAAAGGTGGATGAAGGGACGACTGAAAAAATGAATGATGATTAAATGAACAGGTGACTATATAGGTGGATAGGAGGGTGGACGAAGAAATATAAAAATGAAGCAAAAAGCACCAAATATATATTACATCATTAACATCATTATAATTATCGTAATCATTATTATTATTACCATCATCAATCATCATCCTGAGCTCTTTTTCGACATAAGGATGAGGTGAGGCAAGGTACACACACACACACACACACACACACACACACACGAAAGAGGGTGAACCATGGAACAGGCCTACCCCAAACCTAATAAAAATAATAATAATAATAATAATAAAAATAATAATAATAATAATAATAATAATAATAATAATAATAATAATACACTTCTAACCCCCACCCCCAACCCCCACCCTAATCTAATCCACACCTTGTCCCCCAAATTATGGCCATTACTGTTTTTCACGCACACCTGTCCTAATTTGTGTATTTACATAATTACACGTGCGCTGCCTCCACGCCCTCATTCATTTTTCGAGATGCCTGATTTTTCTCCCTATTTTTTTTTTCCTCCCGTCATTTTAGTACATGCGTATTTTTTCTCGACTTTTTTTTTATTTTTTCTCCCGTCGCGCATATTATTTCTGATTTTTTTTTTCATAATTTAATTTGATGCCTATTTTTTTTTTTTTTTTGGCTTTCTGCATTTTTTCTCCAATTTTTTTTTTTTTTACGGTACTTCAATTATCGTCTGAGGATTTTATTTGGCTGAGAATGAGTTTAGGAAGATGTTAGTACTGTCACCTTTACCCCCCTCCTGGTGGGAACAACTCTATCACTGTCTTCCAGCTCTTTCCAGGCGATTTTATTGGGCTGAGTGAGCCATAGGAGCCTAAAGGTGGAATTCTCGTCGGCTTAGGAGACTCCCTAACACCTTTTCCCAAGCGATTTATTTTGCTTATTACACCTTAATGTAGTGTGACATAAACCTTTCCAATAACGATATGTGCATAAATAACGCAAAAATGAATTATAACTAGTCATATCCATAAATAAATCGCTAAGGAATAGGTGTTAGCTGCCTAGAAGTGGCATTCCCGTTGGTTAAGAAGGGAGCTGAGGGACGTTTGTATAACCAGGCAGTGGAGTTGCGAGACTATATCAGTGCCACCACGTGAAGGCGTCCCTCACTGGCATCGTAACTGAATACATTAAATAAAAAAATGAAAAAAAAAGAAAAATATACCGCACACACACACACACACACACACACACACACACACACACACACACACACACACACACACACACACACACAGAAAATGTACTGTAAATCGCAAGACATTTTTTACAATATTTACAAACTGGATCATGACAGGTTACCACTCGACTGAATTAGGTCATGTGTTTTTATTTTATTTTTTTCTAGTGGTGGAAAAATAATACTCTGAGGGACGAAATTTTTGAGAGAGAGAGAGAGAGAGAGAGAGAGAAACTGGAAATTTCTAAGTCAAACTAGAGAAGACAGAGAAGAAACACAGAGAAAAATTAAAACGGAAAAGGCATGATGAAAAAATGGAAGGGAAGAAAATGATGAAAATAAAGAAAATGATGAAAAGAATGAAAAGATAAGAAGAAAGGAAAGAAAGGATGAAGAGAGGACAGGAGACAGATGGAAGGGAGCAGAAAGAGAGGAAG